>NW_020448008.1:56266-102285 GCF_003343035.1 Apteryx rowi | reverse complement strand
GGGGGCGGGGTGGCGGGAGGAGCGGAGGGCCTCCCGCTACCGCCTCCTACCTACCAGGCGGGTCCTGAACCAAGCAATCATCGGGGGAAAAATGTATATTTTATTTATAAGACAAAAATTTATCTCTAGCGATTTTGTTAAGATTCTGCTTCAGCACATGCCGCAAGAACGGCAATACGGATAAATAAAGGCAGGAAACAGCGAGTAGGTCCCGGTGCCACTTAATCACCTAGTTGCTTGGCGCTATTAGGACAGCGGTGTCTGTATGCCCCGGGAATTTTAGTGAAGAAAATGAAGACTGGGTGCTCTGGTCTTCGGTGGTACGCTACTAGTTTGTTTGTTCTGCAAACAGACTTTCTAACATAACATGGTATAATGTCTATTATAAAGCATTCATTCTGTGTATTACAGTAAGGAATATCAATCATTTCAATCAATTCATTCCAAGATTGTGCGCACTCCCTGAATTTAACAGGGAGAGGCCCCTGCTGGATGCTCTGGGTTACAAAAGAATCATGCCACTTGCCTTAATGCTACAGCATTAATGCTTAATGCTATACAACGTGTTAAAACGCCTGCCCAGGATGTGAAAGACTGACATCTGAGCCCCCATTATACCTGCAGTGACAAGCAAAACCATGACTTCTGCATCTCAGGAGGACTTCTTGAATCATTAAGCACAAGTTTTCTCACCTGTTTCAGTCCAGTTTGCACAATTATGCAGTCCTGGAATACATATCTGCTAGACATCCATACTGCAATTCTCATTGTCTCCAGAAAGCTTTGTTTTTTGATAATGGTGAAGAACACTGTAAAATGAAACTTGTACAGTGGCCATCATAATTGTTCTATGTTTTCTCCTGATTCAGATTCTGCTAATGCGGTACTTGGCAAACTCTTTGAAGACACATACAGTTCCTTAGCAGCAGTTTGGATGTATTTTGAAGATCACAGTCTTAGTTCAGAACCAAAAAAATATGGTGTCTGCCGATCTGAAGATGACTGCATTATTAACAGGTTCTGTAAAAGTCTTGTTTAGTCAGGAAGAGATTTCAAACAAGAAACACAGGTAAATCATTTTAACTTACTCCTGGCCAGCTCCTGGCTTCACCTACCACTACTAGCTCTCTACACATAAATGTCTGCTTAGAGTTAATACCCTGCTGTTCTGGTACAGACCATTTCACACACCTTCACCATCAGACAATTTCCTCCAGCATTGTTTCATATAATAGACTGACCTCTATATAGACTATAATAGACTTATAGACTGACCTCCCCTTCTGGGAAATGAGGCAGCAGCATTTTCAGGCTGCCTCTTCCGTGTCCAAGCAGCTCAGACATTGGCCCGGTTCTAGGAGGAGGGACTAGACAGTGATCAAGCTGAAAGTTCAAGACTCACACTGAATAATATGTAGGGAAGAGGAATGACTTCTAGTCAAAGCTTGCCCTGAATCTCGGCATGGTAACTCTGGGTGAGGGGCAAGGGATATGACATCTGGTCAAGGTATAGACTGGCGTATCATTTTTGGAATTAACCAGAAGGGACTGCTGAACCAAGAGGATCCTTCCAGGTAAAATTACCATATCTGTGCCTTTTTTGAGAGTTGACATGGGCAATGGTTTACTTCAGGCTGAATTTAGGCGTCCAAGTCTCTAAGTAAGCACCTAAACAAGGGACTAGATTTTTAAGTGTCCAGCACTCAGCAGCTTTCATTGGCTCTAATACTTGCCAGATCAGAAAAAAACAGGACACCTATTTAAATAAAGAAGTTATGGTCCTGGCTTCTCACATCCATTTAAAATGGCATTTGAAACCGGAGGGGGGGGGGGGAAGGGTGAAAACTGCAAAGATTAGGACTGAACTTAGACTTGCACCCTCATACCGCAACAGAGTAGTAGGACATCTCTAGCAAACCACCAGAAATATCAAGTTATTCATTGCTGTGCTGAAATCATCAGCAACAACTTTTTCCAAGGACAAAATCTTAGCGAGTGAGCCCACACATTTTAGGAAACATAGACTAGGTTTGTTGGACTTACGTTTGACTTAGCTTATATGGACTAAGCAGAAATAGAAGAAGGTGTACAGTAACAATCCTGTCCAAAGCCTGCTGAAAGCCTCCCATTTAACAATAATGTCTTTTAGATCAAACTTTAAACAGAGAAAATGGAAACAAGGAACAGCACTTGATTGCTTTGTCTCTTTGAAAACTGCATTGGCAAATAAGCTTTCTAGCCTAAATTCTACTTTTATTACACTTCTGTCTCTTCAGTAGTATTGCGTGTCTGTAAATAAGAGCAATCTGTCTGCATAGATCTCAGTTTCTTAGATCTCAGCATGGGTCTATACTCTGCAATACTCATATACTCAGTACTTATACTAGTAGCCAACAACAGCAGGGTGTCAAGGTGACACACTAAGACTTCTGCCACTGATGTTTGTGTGTTTAAAAAGGCAAAATAAAAAAAAAATCTGCTAGCACTTAAAAGTTGTCTATAGCTAGTTAGAAGGTGCTGGGTGAAGTGCTTGTGTCACTTTTATCTACATCTTCACTTAATCCACATCCCCCTTGTTTGTCACATATTCCAGGTGCAAGAAGCAAGGGATAAGATAGTTACTTTCTGGGAAAAGAGAGATTTCCCCCCTCCCCCCCCAAATGAGTCTCTGGTTGTAAGACATAAATTTGGGGTATCAGCCTAAGGTTGTTTACCTTGTCTTTTGACATAAACGCAGGATTAAGTTTTCTTCATCTAATCAGAACCATCCATGTTGTATCAAGATAACCAGTGTGGCATGCTCAACAAACAATGTGTTACCTCTGTTCACCAGACAAAAATAGATAACCGTTTAAGGACCCACTTGCTTTAGACAAAAGTCATGACAAGTTGTAAATCATATTCTTTACATTTCATATCCAATCATAATGTAAGCAGCCCTTTTTGGATGCAAAACACAATCATTTTATAAAACATAGAGAAAAAAAAAAAAACACAAATGTCGCATTTGAGAGGCTGCAAGAGTTTACCATCATAATTTCTAGAGCCACCAGCATCTTTCTTCCCAAATGTTACAAATGTGGTACTTATCCTGCCTTTACAGAATGCCTGCTAAAAATACTGTCTTTGCTTTCCAGATAAGAATAATTTTCTTTTTTCGCAGCAGACATGCATTATAGCCCTGAATCCAGAAATCCCAGTCCTTTAAGACAAAGTTTTTGCTTAAGTCTAGACTACAGATTCCTCTTTATGTTGATTTGGTCAAGGGATCTTGACACTGCTATAATAATAAAAATAATACTTACTGAATGTTATCTCTAGATCCTTCATGCTTCTGTATAATTTAGACAAGTTTTATCCCTTGTTGAAAAAATTAAAGTTACAATGCTTCCTTACCACTCTGTTCTTGCAGACACTCCCTGTCTGCAAGGACACATTCAGTAACAGCTTACAAAGAAATTGCGTAGTAAAGCAAGAGAAACCCCAAGATGGTTTGATAAAAAAATCTATCAAATATAGAAAGAATTATCGGTATGGGAGATTTGCAGCATAGTTCCACATATTTTAGGTCCCAGCAGTTATGTTTCTGCTTCCAGTTAAATGTGCAGCTTCACAGACAGCTTCTCGTAGCAACAGTAAAATATGTAGCACTTTTAGAAGAACCCAAGAAGGGTATTGAAAGGTTTCCACAAAAGAAAGACAACTTGTTCTTGTGAAATGTGAGGTTTGATATCACTAAACTTTTGAGGTACTTCTTACAGTTCAGAAACACAGCATCCACCAGCTTGCTTTGGATAGTACTTCTCTACCATCTCACAAAGTGAACAACCTGTTCCTAAAGTCTACCTCCCCTTGAAACACTACTCTGTGGAAACCTTTGGAAGGGTTTATGCCATAGATACCTGTCTCTCACTGGAATAGCTGTTTCTTGCCTGCCTATGTATCACTGATGTGAATTAAATAAAGACTGCTACAGCAACTTTTTTCTCTCTTTGGTTATTACTGAATGACAGAAGCAAGATGCTCACAAACATCTCTCACTGTGAAATGGAGGGACACTTGGATGAACTGGATCAAAATACTTAATTTATTCACACCTGTTTTAAAAAGTTCGCATTTCTAAACTGTTGAGATACATGGAGCGTAAAGCCACACCTACTGTTTGCCCAGATACCTCAGTTTAAGAGCTCAGGGTGAAAAGAAAAGAACAGCATACCTTACTGCCTACATTTATTATCTTAAAATAAAGATAACATTTACCCTGTATTTGATGATGTTTCATGAGAGTACAACTATTCAGAATGTGTTGAATCATTTTGATGAATTAGCAGCTGGCTTGGCTCAAGGGCTACTGGCAATTCTTTCTTGAGCGTCCAAAGCTACTGCTTGCTGGCCTTTCAGTAAGTGCTCTGTGATGGACTTGGACTCACTAGCAGGTGTTCTCTTTTAGGAACTGCCAGGATTTCCAGCATTTGGAGCAAATGCTGGGCTTTTGCTGTGGAATCGAGCTGTTATCCTCCTAAACCATCCTGCTATTTCCCGTTTATAACATAAGATAAGGGTAGCTCCGAGGACACAGAGAACAACAAGGCCAAGGACTGTTATTCCTATTTTTGCTCTATGAAAAATCTCCCTGGCTGGAGGAGGTCCACTGTCAATGCTACCTCCAAGTCCTTCCAGTTCGCAATATGGAGGAGCCCAGCCATACTCGCAGTGACAGTTCTTACGATTGTTGCACACTCCTCTGTTGTGGCACTTTGTCACATTACAGTCATAGTTCAGCARTGAGACATTGGTACATGTCCTGTTGATACAAAGCATATCACTACCACATGGCGTGCCATCATTCACAGCCCCCGTGTCAGCTGTAGGCATCCCTACATGATAGTCAATACCCCAACAATTTTTATCTCCAACAGGGGTTTGGATTATGGTTATGTGGTTGCGTAAATATGGCAATTTGTGTATGTTTTCACACTGGATCCTACCACAAAAGATATCCTCAATTTTGCATTTTATAAATCGAATATTGTTTTGAATACCACAATTTCCAAACCGGTCACCTCGAGTATTTAGTGTTCTGAAGCAATCCGAAGGAGCAGCCCTGGCTTTTTTGCCAAAGAGATGCTTGCATTGTTTGCTGTGGGAAGAACATTTTCCTTGATAGCAATAGGCACCATCCTTGCATTGGGCTCCATCTTGCAGGTACACATCTGGCTGGCACCAGGGGGAAGTCCCATTGCAATACTCTGGCAGGTCACAGTCACCAGTACTTGTTCTGCAGAGTGTTCCTGCTGGAAGGACCTGACAGCCCTTGCAGCATTCTCCAGATGCACARACTGAACCTTGAGTAAATGTACAGTTAGGGTGGCAACAAGGGTCCCTTCTGCAGTTTGATTCTGAGCCACAGTCACATTGCTCTCCATTTTCTACTACCTCATTCCCGCAATATTCATGCTTCATGGCGTAGAAACTGCCAGGTGCTGGTGGTTGACGCAAACAGCCTGCACCACTCCCAAGCAAATCAAAGTAGTATCTGTAACTGCAGTCACTGAATGAATCAGTGTGGACCTCACTTTCATACATAATGCATTTCTTCCGTCTACATTTACAACTTGCTTCATCATGCTGCATCCCAAGAATATGGCCCAGCTCATGGGTAAATGTGACAATAAATCCAGACAATTTCCTGTCAGTGAAGGACTCAACTGCTGATGACCACTGGTCATCACATATGGACGACAGATATGCCAATCCCAAAGCCTTTCCAAAGCTCTGAAATGCAAATAAGTGAGCAGCATCATGGCGCATCCGTGGAGACAGATTTGTCTTTTTCCATTTGTTAAAGTCTGTAAGTGTCTTGCCTACAGAGTTAGTAATATTTATAAGATTACCTTTGGTCCAGATCTCCAGCCCCAAAAGATACAGCTGAACAGAAAGCTGATCATACAGAGAGTCCCCAATATTGATGATGTTCATGATTTGCCTGAAGACTTCAGATTCATTCCCACCTGACTTCACAAACCGCACTTGGTCCACAACCACCACGAGCTTCACATACCTGATGTGCGTCCACCATCCCTGCAGCGTGTCCTCCTCCTCCACCCAGGCAACCTGGAGCTGGGGCAACAAGGTCTTTTGGTGCTGCAGCTCCTGCTGAGTCAGTCCGCAAGTGGGACCTGTATGATCAGCAGCCTCCTCCATGCGGTAGAGGACATGCCGAAAGTCTGGATCATCAGGGACGGGCTCGATCTCATAGGTGCTGTCCTCCACCCACAGCACCCCGTGGAGCCCTCCCCAGCAGGTGCTGAGGGCCACCAGGGAGCCAGGGCTGCCCTGCACCTCACCCTGGTAGAGGCAGTCCTCCGGCACGAAGGGCTGGTCATCCCAGCGGGTCCCATCCACCCCATAGCTGACCAAGGTGAAGGACTGGGAGACCAGCCCCCTCCGGGGCCGCAGGTGCAGGACCCGCAGCCGCCCCTCCATCTCCAGCCGGTAGGAGAGGGCCAGAGGGTCCTGGGTGGCCCGGGAGCTCAGGCGCCGTGGCACCGTCACCTCCGTGGCGGCGATGCGCAGCGACCCGGGCGCATCTTCCTGGGCGGCAGGGCTCCCCGCCAGGCCCAGCAGCACCAGCAGCCGCAGCAGCACCCCCATGGCCGCGCACTGCCGGGCGCCCCACGGCGCTGCGCCGCACCCTGCTTTGTGACCACCTGGAGTCAGAATGGGCCCTGCCCGCCCCACGGCGCCCGCCCACCCCGCGGTGCAGAGACCCGGCCCCCCCGCCGCAAGGGCGGCTGCGCCGCAGCCTCCCTCACCCACCCCCTGCCGAAACGGCACCCCACTGCCCGAGGGGGGTGTCCCCTGCACCCGCCAGGGATGGCGCTGCAGGGCATCCCCCTAGCTCTCGTGGGGAGGACAAAATTTGCCTAACGCAAGCATGCACACAGCTTTTAGTATTCTTCATTTTAAAATTAATGGGTATTTCTCCTGCTGAGCGTAAGAGCGCTCAGTGAGGAGGGGCCCTCACTGAGCTTCACACTTCTAGTCATTGATGTTTATGCTGAGCAAACAGATCACTTGGTTAGACCACAGGAAGAAAAAAGTCTGTGTTAATAGCTCAAAGGTTGGCTTTTGTTCTGGTCACTTTTTTGTTTCTTAAAAGATCATTTGTGACTGGACATYAGGAATAGAGAATTTCAGACCAAAAGAATATTTGGAAAAAGCTTAGGGTCCAAACTGAAAAAATACAGAAATGCTGGATATGAGAACACAATGCTTCCCCTTGCCTTTCTTAGTAGGTGCCTTACTACAGGTAGGGGCACAGCTATAAAATAAAACAAATCAAAAGTAGAGTAGAAGTAGGGATGAACTTGGTCATGTTATGTATAATAGTGCAGATACAAACTAATACAAAAAAGTATAAAAGCATAAAGCCTATTTATGCCACAGTTGCTACATATCTTTATCAATGTACCCCAAGCACAGACATCACCAGTGCAACAGCAGCTTTCCTACCTCATGACCTTTCTAAACATTCGCACTGCAGAGCAGGGAGAAGAGGGAGGTTTCAGGTGCACTTCCTGCTTGGCTGCCGTCTCTATTTTAGGAAACGGCTCCATCAAGATACATCTATAAGAAAGTGATCTGGACTGTGGTAAGACAGCATGTCCTGTACAGTACAGCTATGCACACTGGCTTTTTGGCATGTTGTGCCAGGATTTGGCATACCCACAGCTGTTATCTCTTGGGAACTCTCCACAATTTTCTTTTCAGCACCCAAAACATTTCTTGGCCAGAATCCAACTCGCCACAGCCCTCACCTTTCTCAGTTGCAAGAGGTGCCCCCCTCCATCACAGAGATCCTCTTCTGCCTGTCCTTGGGCATCAGTTTCTGAGCAGTGACCATCACGCAGGCACAAGCAGCGACATGCATTTCGGACAGGCTCAGACAGGCACCGTCCCTCAGGAGGCTGAGCAATGAGAGCAGAGCTGGAGGCTCAGGGCCTCCCTCTGCTGCTTCCTCCCTCAGGACCCCTAATGGGGCAGGTTCCTTGAGCCAGCTGGAGGGCAGGTGTAATCAGCTGCTGCAGAGGTTAGCTACACTTGTCAGAGTGGGCTTCAGAGCCTGCACGTTGCTCATTCTTGGTAAGAGCGGCCAGTGTTGGTAGAACCCACCTCATAATACAGTAGTTTAGACTTAAGATGACGGGGGATGCCTGCTTCTGTTACTAGGTTATGGTTTCAGATAATGTTCTTCAAATAATTCCCCATTAAAAAAATAAATTATTTTCTAGAAGGTTCTACAAAAATCTGGTATTTTTCATTTGACAAAGTTTATTCAGTTATTGAAGATGCTTATCACAACACAGGCTAAAAGAATACCACACTAACAAATCTATCCCTWCTGTAGCCTTTACACAGCTAAATGAAAATCAGTTGCTTTAGATCAGGAACAGTAAGTGTGGCACAATGACCACAAACCTCCAACATATATGTGGATCATCATTGATGTTTTGACATCTTCCTATATATCCATAGCTGCGTATTGTTTGAAGCTGTTCATTATTGTTTTGGCTAACAGCGAGTGAACTCAAAGGCTGTATTAGGCTTAGATTTACTGCTTTTCTTACTAATTTTAATTTTAAAGCTTTAGAAACTTTTTTCCTATAAATTCTCTCATCTGTACTTTTAAGTTTTTGAATAATTTTCCACTGCTACTTTTCACATATCTCTTTTGCATTCCAGAGCCTTGAACTGTGTCAGATTGTCTTTTGAAATAAATTCAACTCAGGACACAATAGCTATAATAGAAAAATCCTATTACATTATCTTTTTTGTGTACAGTGTCTGTAGTGCTATTTTTAAATTCACGCTTCTGCTCTGTGACCATTCCTGACTTAGGCTATAAAAGAGCCCCTACTAAATCACTCTGCCAACTCACTCAAGATATCATATGCCCTACTCCCAGAAGTTGCCTACTGCCTCCCCCCTCCCCCCCGTTAATTTATGCATAACCATATAATTAGGACTAGGAGAAAGAATTTGGGTCCTATCACTGAATTCATGGCTTTCTTTTTTTTTAAAAAAGATGTGTCAACATAACAGTTCATAACACAGTGCTGAGCACCTACAGCAAGTCCTTCAGCATCAAGGTCACATCAACAAGACTACACAGTTGTGTTCAGATTAGCAGAGCCTTCCACTTCTGTACTCTGATCAGGTAAGGAGTAGACAGGATTTTGGGGGGGGGGGGGGGGAATGATTCCCATTATATGGCAAAGAACAGGTTGGAAGAAAAATGGCTAACCATACAATAGAGCAGGGAAGATAGATCACATCAGTCTGTAGCTACTCAACAACAGAAACATTTGTTTAGCACATTTAACTGGCTTTCACACAATCCACCTTCCCCCCCCCCAAAGGTTTTTTCATCTGACAGTCCCCTAAAATTTTCAGAGAGGGGCGAAGTTCCTGCAGAACTGAATCCTACCAGCAATTGCTTTACTTTTCTCACTTACCATCTGTTGAGTTTTTAGGAAAGAGTGATAGATCCAGCACTCTCACGCTGTGGACTACAGGCTAATAACCACTGCCCTTGCAGAAATAATTGAAGCCTTCCAATTGTTGAGAGATCAGCAGCATAACACCAGATCCTGTCCTACTGGACAAATTCCCCACCCCCATCCATAATCCACACTATCTCCATTTTTGTAAGATGTGGATAATCTCTGTATTTTGGAGTGTTTATTGGTGTTAATGGCTGAAATGAATCAGATTCTAGAAGATGATGAATACCAAACAAGAGACTGAGGAAGAAATTAATTTCTTATTTTCAGAACAGGTTTTGAACACAGAGGTAGCAGCTCAGGACCAAATACCGAACTATTAAGAGAGAAAAAAAAGTACTGAATAGTTTCTTATTACCTGAGCACTGCTCATGGTGTTTACTCAAAAAACGTATGACTCCTATGGATAAAATAGTTTGGCCTGGCAATTAAAAACTATCATAAAACAAACATAAGAAAAGGGACATTACCTGAAGCTCACTAAAAACAAACCCCCCCCCCCCCAAACTCCACACCCCTTAAAGGTTACTAATGCATGTTTGACTTTGTAGACCTGCTATGGCTACATATGACTGTAAACAAGTTTCCTCAAACAAAATAGTACTCAAACTAGGCATTTGTAAGTGGTACATTTCCGACTCGGCATTGTGCCACTGAAATCTTAGAGCTCCGGTTAACCAGTCCCATTCCTTGCTGAGGTTCGGTCATAATTCAGCAACCCAGCGTCACAGTTTATGGTGCTTCTTGGGCCCTTTGTTCTCATGGGAAGTCCTTTAATACAGGAAAGGAGGCATAACCTTTTGTTCCAAGTGTATTCATACTACATTGTAATTATTCAAGGTTGAATATCTTGAATATCTCCAACTTGTTTTGAGCATTCCAGAATAACTGGTCTCTATATCTTCACTTGATTCAGGACTTCACACTAGCTTATTATCCACTTCCGTCAACATTTGGAGAAATAGTTGCTCCAACTTTGCTTTTTTTTTTTTTGCCTCCCCCCCCCCCTTTTTTTTTCTTCCATTTGCTTATCTACATATTTGTTACAGCCTTGGATTACAGGACAAAAGTTACATAGGTCTTTCCTTTATTCAATAGCTACCCAGTCAGAGCTCTTCATCAGCTACTAAAGTAGGTGAAAATCCCTCCTATAACCTCCAGATAAATTTGACACAGC
Source organism: Apteryx rowi (assembly GCF_003343035.1). Lineage (NCBI taxonomy): Eukaryota > Metazoa > Chordata > Aves > Apterygiformes > Apterygidae > Apteryx > Apteryx rowi. The sequence continues at coordinate 91,542 of NW_020448008.1, read as the reverse complement.
AGCCTGACTATATTTTAGTCTTCTTTCTTATTTATATTTGCCTGCTATTTAGAATCCTTTTTTCTCACTCTAAAATTTACTAGAGGATATTACAAAGTAAGCAACAAAGTAAGCAACAGTTTGGGGGCCAGGGGTGGGGAGAAGAAAACCGTTTCAAGGATGGCTCCACTACTTCTACATAAAAAAACAAAACAAGCCAATAGTCGCTTCTTAGCAATTGATGATATCTAAATTCTCTGCAAGCCAAAGAGTGCCTTGCATAAACATCACTGACAGCTATATACTTTGCATATTTGCTATGATGCTTCTCTTCCCCTTCCTGCCTCCTCAGGGCTAAAAGGCAGACAACTAATCAAGGTGATTAGATGAAGCAAGAAGGTGCTAGAAGCACAGAGGAAACAGTATGTAATTGAGACATCCGAGTTACAGTGAAAGAAAAATGTAGACATTGTGAGTGTATAACAGCAAGATATTTTAGCCTTTTTTATGTCATCATATATCTCTTTGACAATCACTAGATTTTTATTATAAGAGAACAGCTTGGCTGTCATTTATCTTTAAGTAAAAAGAGAACATTTAGAACCTTGGGGCAGTTTGACATCTAATTACATGGATTTGAGCCTCCAGTTACCAAATCTTCAATCTGTATCCCAAACACACTAAAGGCACRGCAATTTATATCAGACAGCCTAAATCCTTTAGTTGAACTTGCCTTCCTCAAAATAGCATATGACATATTCTGATATCCAAGTAAAAGACTGCTGCCAGCACATATGGCATATTCACTAGCAAAGTACGTAAGTATTTAAGAAAGGCAACCTAGCACCCAGGATATGATTCACCAAGAAAAAGTTTTTTTTAAATAAAAGTTTTTCTTTTACATAAGAAACCAAGACACAAGGGATTATAAGGATTTCAGGAGGCTGCAAAAATATACCTCAATGTAAAAACTATTCTCAGAAGCCAACTTGCAAAACAGAATGAAAACCGAAAACACTTTCTTTGAAGCAGCTCATCTTGCCATTGACATTTCTACAATAGATTTCTACAGAAAAAGCTGTTACAGGGACTTCAATCCCTGAATTTTCACAGTCTTGGTGAATAGCTTAAATATTAAGGAAAGGGAGAAAGAATCTCCTGTAGACTTTCAGGTACTGACTAATCCAGATGTGTAACAATTTCCTTCACTGGAGTCTCATTCGTTTTTCAGGAGGTCCTTTAGTGCCAGCACTCTGCTGAGCATTCTTTACAGTCTCTTTCTCCTCTGGCTTGATAGCTTCAGGGGCTGGTTCTGGCTCCTTCTTGATTTGATCCACTTAAGAAGTAAGAGTAAAACAAAGAAGTTATACCTCCAATTTTGAGTTCTAAAATACTGGCCAGGCTATTTAGAAAGTCTTGTTGATTTCAGAGGGGTAACATTAATTACTACCTCTAAGAACAACTAAGGACTAAAGTCATACCTAAACTCATACTCTAACCATATACAGTTAGTTAAAGAGTGGAATGCACTGAAAAGGTAGTTTAGTCTTTTCCTGTTTCAAGGTTGCTTAGAAGCAACTTAAAGCTTTCACATGCTTTCCCGAGCTTGTAGCACCAGGCAAAGTCACTAGGATGCAGGACTGACCTAATCATTGCCTCTTGCACCCTTTCCCCCTCCTGCTTTCAAAGAGCATTCCTTGCACTTGGACCTTCAGGCAATACAGTTTTTACAGATGGAAAGGGCAAGACATCTCCTGGGTAGGGAATTAAAGTATACATTTTTCAACTTCATGTTGGTCACCACACTGACCTCTGCTCCTATCTAGCACCTTGCACAACTAGGCAGTACCAGATCTACCACCTCAGTAGCAGCAGAAAGGAGCTCATGGGGAACTGAAAAACACAGCAATATATAGCTTATTTTTAAAATCTTTTGATAATAAGAGAGTTTTACCTGGGATGGGCTTTTCTCCAGGCTTTTGCTGTGGGAAACAAGCAAACAAAAAAAACAACCATCAGAAGAACCAAAGTCATAATTCTTAACTCTCCCTTGTATTCACTTCAGTATACATAGCAGGCAATGTGCTATTGTACACAGGAGTTGAGGTAGAAGGGAAGGCTGTTGGTTGATCACTAAATACATTTTAAAGAAAATCCAGATAACTTTTTTTTTAAAAAAAACATGCAGTTTTCCTCTGACAACTGAAAGGAACTACTGGAAAAAGTGCTCAGTTAGCCAGTSTTTCCTAATCTCTGAAGAATAAAGGGTTTTGTGAGCTGCTGCAAATGTTTTCTTTTGCTCCCCAGCAGAGGACCTGGTAGAACAGAAAGCTGCTAGAGACGACGCAGAGGTAGTCACAACCACCTCACAGAATGCTGAGGATGTCCAAGCTAATTAATAAGCCTCCACAACAATGCGGTACCTAGAACACAATAGCTGTGTTGGTTTCATTCAGCTCACAAAGCAGGAAACCGGCAGCAGCAGCAAAATCCAGTAGCTGACAAGTATAGATGATCTAAACTTAGATGAGGAATTTATATAGTAAAATTTGCCATCACTGTTTTGCCAAGGTCTTAACTCTCACAATTAGAGGGGAATTCCACCTTCTACTCAAAGCCTTCCACCTTCAAAAATCCATTATCTAACCAGTGTCACCGTTCTAGAAAGCACAGAAAATTCCCATGCACTGTCAGTTTCAGTTGTTCAAGTATTTTTGACTGTCTTAAGTTCCAAGTTACATAATTCTGTGGCTTATAAGTGTCATACCTGAACAAATCTAGGTGGAAACTTTTGTCTCAGGTCTAGAAGCAAAGCATCTACCCGTTGCCTTTGGAAAATAGAACTTGGTTCTTCTTTCTTCTTGGCTTTTGGTTTAGCCTTCTCTGCAAGTGACAGAAAAACGTGACAGAAACCTGTATAAGAAGTTCTGTTCTCTTACTAGCTCTTTGTTGTGTGACAAGTTGGCATTAGTTTCCCCTCTAAACTTAATCTCCATTTCCCCCTTGACATCAGTTCTTTCTTTGTAGAAGATAAAGAACAATTTTACCTCCTGATACACTGATCTGGCTTCTAAAAACGTCCTTGGAGTCCCCAAGGGGTTGAAGTGTCCCACACTTTGACATTGGACTCACCATTTTTTTTTACCTCCCACCCACACCTCAACATTCATCCCCACCAGCCCACAAGAGTGAGTTTCCTTCCAACCTCATGGGAAGCACTAACTTACCCTTCAAACAGAACAGGCACTAGCAGTGAACCTTCTCTTTACCATTATAGCACATTGCCATCAAGCTTTTCCTTTATATGCACGTTACCCTCCCTCTCAAAAGCACAAAGGGGGGGCCTGGGAATCGTACCTCGTTCTTCTTGATCTTTGAAATGCCACCAATAGCCTTTGGATGGGTGATAGCGACAGTAGGACATAGCTTCTTCAAAAGCAGACTGAATTCCATGCACTGCAGTGAGCTTTCAGAACAAGCCAACATAAGGAAATATTCAGAATTTAAGGAAGAAGTACAGTATAAATTCTTGTAGGCAGAGATTTAAAAACTTATATTCTATACTCATTTTTGTTCCGGGAAGGGAACTTGAGGTAGCTAGTTTTGGACCAAGAATGTAACCTTTTTAACAGGATCTCATGAGATCAAGTGCTTTTCTAAACTGAGAAAAATTTAGAAGAAACAGCACTTCACTAGGACACAAGAAGAAACTAAAACAAAAAATCTGAGTATCCAATTTAAAGAGAAATACCGGGTTAACCTATTATTCCAAAGCAAGCTTCATTGAATATTGAATATGTCATTGTTATTTCATATGCATTTATGTCATTTAATAATTTTCTTATAATTATTTGAACTTCACATTGTTCTGCCAATTGTCTGATTTCAGCTGTTCAGATCCCTTCATCCTCACACAATCAGTGCCCTACTTTTTGGGCCACACTGCACCACACTCTCCCAAGAGCTTTCACTTCCATATAGGATACCTACCATGTTAACTAGCAGTGTTTGTTTTAAGTTATTACAGACTGATACATACCAAATGTACAAAACACTTACAACTCTGGAGTTAATGACAGACCCCAAGTCAGGTGCCTGATAAATCACACCAGCAATAATATAGTAGTCAGCCAATGGAATAACTGCGGAAGGGGGAAGAAAGCGTACAGGATTAATTTAAGTCTCTGTCCGAAGAGCATACATTTGTTATTTATTTTCAGTAGTAACAGTAAGAATTCCAATATTCATCTCATAGTAAAAGTTTCTCTTCCATGTCTTTCCTTAAGGTACTTTAGTTGCACTCTATCCACGGAGAGATAAAGGGGAAAAAACCTAGGTCTGCTTTAGAGATAGAAAAGCATCAACTTTAATTCCTGTCCTGTTGCAAGCAAATAGCTGAATTTATGAGAGTTGGGATTTTCAGAGCTACACAAGAGGAGCCAAGTGAACTGCACTGGAAGTAGTTCCACCAGTCTCTGCTACCGGTGGAAATCTGTAAGAAGTCAAGATCTCATTCTCCCGGGCTCAGGTTTCTCTGACTTGTGAAGTCCTCTTAACTAGATATCCTAGGCCCAATGGCAGCAAAGTGCACACAGAATAAATCCTGTTTAAATTAACAGGATTGGGGTGTGGGGGGGAACCAAACCACTTCCCAAATCCATTTGCTAAAACAGGTTAGGGACAGCTTCTATTGGTTTATCAAAAATTCTTTGTTAAACCTGCTGTGCAAAGGAACAAGTCTCCATAATACTTTGTCAAGCATTGTTCAGTTTAGGAACTATACTGATGATACCAGCTTCATGTCCCCATGGCTGCCACCCCTGCATACGTTTGCTCCAACTCCTCCATCTGCATTAACACATTCTATCTCAACCCTTTTACCGACAGGACCCAATTTCTCCAGTACTTGGATTTTATAAAACTTGGATGCCTGCCTAAATTAACACAACAAGACAACTGGGTGCATATTAGAACCACTAATAGACATAGACCAGCAGCTTTACCGTCTCACAGCATACTTTCCTAGACAGATAGCTCTCCTTTGTCTTTGGACCTACAGATTTTACCCACTTCAAATAGGCAAACTCTTGGCTTAAGATTTGAAAGGGGAGGGGGAAAGTCTCCCCCCCCCCCAAACACACTGAAATCATAAGACAGACCTACACCAATTCTACCCAAGTACTCAACACCAGCGCTGAGCTTACTAAGTTTTCAAGCTTCCTATCCCCTACTTAATCCGTCTCAAACACAGTAATATTTGTATCAAGATAAAACAAAACATACAGGTAAAATTCGAGCCAGAGAACTAAGTGATACAAGTAAGAGATCTAGCCCAAACTGTAGGACCACAGTGAAAAAGTGTTACTGAACAAGTCCCAGCTAAGTTCCACCAAACATCTGTATTACGGCAAAAGCACAAACATTTTTATTGTGGAAAACAGAACTCTACTCTGGATAAAAAAAAGTTTCAAAAGCAGGAACTAGAGGATGCATGGTATTTCTATACTCACCTTTTAAAAGCTAGATTCAAAACCTTTGCTTAAAAACAAGTGGAAAATCTATTCAAAGAAGCAGTCATATATGCTCTTTTTCCATATGGAACTAAAATACAAAGAGGCCATTATCTGACATGAGCAAATAAGCAGCATTGCTAGGCAAGCCAAAGTCCTATACAAGAGCAAAACGCATACACAGAGTTGAAGTTACTACACAGAAAGTTAAGAAATAACTAGCATTAACCCTGCTTTTCATTCCTGTAAGGTTTATTCTGAAATAACCTAGTGTTTTACACATATGTACAGTAAATACAGAATATAGTCCAATTACAATAGAAATGTGGTAGCTCTTTTTAATTAATCACACATACACAGGTAAATTCAAGGCTAAAAAAGGGACATTGAATCCAGCTGAATGCAAAGGGAAGAAAAAGCAAAGTTATTCCATTCAGAACTCGGAAATGCCATCACTGACACCAGTGATGCTCTTTCTCAGAGTGTCACAGGATTCCCTGATGTCTCTAAAATATTTAGGTCTCAGATGAATAACCAAAACACAAACATTTTGTAGTATTACGTCGTCTTTTCTTGCAAGGATCTCCTTCCTTTATTCAGGAGATCCTACTCAGCAACCTAACCAAACCACAGCTGAAGGTGGAAATAATACAGAATAATTAAAAAAAAAAAAGAGTCAGGTTGCAACCAGAGGCACGAATGTATCTTTCTCTAACCAATGGAAATCATGGCTTTCTAAAAAAGAAAAAAAAAAAATCCACATACAAACCTACCAACCTAGCCTCTTCAGATGATTAGCATGAATTAAACTAAGCTCGTCAGCCCCAAGCAATCACAAAATTAGCCTTACTTAAATAATTTAAACTGAAAACTCTTGTATAGCCTAACATAGCAATATGACATGGCACGAATGCTATTACCAATTTCCACAGCAAAATATATGGCAGCACTTTTTCATTGCACTCTTCACATTTCACCACAAGAGGGCAATCCCTGCTACTAGCAGCCTAGACATCACTCCACGAGGCAGAGCATCTTCGCCTACCTCCCATGTAAAGCCTCATGTCCGTGTATTTATATCTGAGATAAAGACAGACCAGATGAGAACCATAAATGCTTTAACACAAGTTAGAAACAGATAAAAGAGAATAATTGTCCAGCCTTTCAATACTGACAGAAACCGAGCGACCTTACCTTGTGTTGGAGATTGCCTTTGCTGCTTTCGGATAATGAAGAGAATGGGCTCTTGAGCGTGAAGAAGGATATACTCCACTCCAATCATTTGGCTGGAAGAGGAGCAATCAGAATAAATATCTTCCTCTCAAAGTAAAAGCTCTGGGATGCAAAGAGCTACAAAAGGCTCAACAGTAATGGGTTAAAATTCAGATGCTTTGGAAGCTGTTTTATAACATGCAGTAAATAGACATATACCTATCTGCATATACAAAAGAAGTTAAAACAACCTGACAAAATTTTTAAGCAGGACAGGTTAGCAAAAGAATAGTGAAAAAGATGACATCTGTATCATGGTAGATTGTTATTTAAATACAGAAACAAAGGACCACAGTATATGCATGTGATGTGAAAGCCTCTCTGCAACCACATCCAAGTACAAGGAGTTTTGCCAATGAGCATTTAGCCTAACTTGCACGCTCCCTGTCATATTGTTGAGTCTTTAAACAGTTCTCAACACACTTCAGTTGCGCTCAGTGTAGCAGATGGGGAACTGCAAAGAAAGTTAACCTGCACATGGAGCAATCTCACTAGACAACCATCTGTGATGCTTACTTATAACACTTAATACTTATATTATTCATACTAAAAAGCCAGCTCTTTGGAGAAATACCCATACTAATTATGGCACACAGCCAGCGGGATAGAGAATCACAAACCAGTTGTTTATGAACCCAAAGTATCCCCCAACATAAACCTCATTCATCACAAGAAAAGCATTTAACTACATTATTCATATCAATATTCAATTTCTGTTGAGCTGGGAAGAAGAAAGAAGGAAGACAGCTTTTTGAGTTCAGAGAGCATCTAAAAGGTGATTTACTGGAATCTCAAGATATACCTAGAATACTTCATGGCTATAATTTCCTTGAAATGGCACTAGAGGAAGTAGAAGAGATCCAAATATAAAAAAAGCTGTATTTCCTGGCAAGGGGTGGGGCTAAAAAACAAAGAATAGAAGCAGCTTCCCAGTATGTTTCCATTCAACCATCAAAGACTCTGGGTGGATGGAAAGAGAACACTACTACACTGGAAGCAGTTTCAAATTAAAAACTTACTTCAAATGGTCCAAGGTCATCCGCTGCATTTTGACAACTTCATTGTTACATGTTCGGTCATAGAATGGGTTACTTCGCTCTGAGAAATAGTCCAACACACTCCCATTGTTTAATATTGGAATCCAGGAGCTGTCAACCCAGGAAATTCCCAAGAGATTATCTGGCAAGAGAAACCTCCTTTGAGTACCAAATGGCCTGAAACAGTATGAAAACCTCCAAAAGTAAATAGGCACTAGTTAATTCTTATGGCATGGGAGCAAAGTGGAACACAGTCCCACACAAGCCAGTTCTATTTAAAAATGCACTTCACAGAGGTCAAGTAACAATCAATATCCTTTAACTTACTATAGCTCTGTTGTAGATAGACAACAGTGTAGTCTGTTATCATGCTTTTTTTTCCTTGACTACTAGTTGCTGGTACACCATTATGTCATGAGAACGCCAGCAGGGTGCGTGCAAGTGGGGGGCGGGGGGAAATTAGCTAGCTCTAATAACTGTATAATATTACCATAATACTATGTATGTGCATATGTGTATTATTATATACAGTTTATATTATGAGCCATAGCAATAGCTGAGTAGAAAGACAATCTAAAACATGGTTCATTTTGAAAGCTAGTTCGCTGGTAGAAAAGTTGAACTTAAACTGTCAGTTACAATCAGTTACTGAAAAAAAAAAAAATCTGAGAAATGGTACACCTTACACTAAACCTAAGGCCGGTCATGTTTGTTTCTTACAGTTTCCAAATTGTAAACCATGGTACTTAAAGTAGGTAAAACACTACAAAGATCTATTAATTAAAGCAAGATTTTTCTTCTGTTAAAGCCAATGAGTAAATTACCGAGTGAAACAAATTAAGGGAGTTGTTAATAACATGGTATCTTAGAAGCATTAACACACATATCTCTGATACAACAGCAACTGATATTGTTATGTTCCAAAGATGATTATGTTTGATGTGGGTGAAATCCATAGTAAACAAGCCCCCAAAAGACATAGACAAAGATGCTATCTTCAGGCAAATGTTTCCCAGCAGCTATGAATAAGAGATTCTATTCCCAACTCTACAATTAATTTTCTAAATTGTCCATGGCAAAATACTCATTTTACATCTCGGTGAGTATTACAGAAACCTAACCATGTGAGTATTCAAATTTGAAATATACTCTATAACATACAAATTGTTATATGCCAGATAAGTTCCTACACATGTAGGGACATTTGAATTAAAATCCCTAGATTTAATTAGGACACTTCAGCAAAATTGTGTTCCTCATGCACATRAACAGTCAAAGTTAAATGCAGATCAAAGAAACCAGTGTCAACGATTGGTTCTATAGTCAACAACACTGCTAACACCAAAGACATACCAGATAGCTTGAAAAGTATCTTGAAATTCATCTATTTAAATTACAATAGCAAAAAAATAGAACTCCTAATACCCGAGAAAGCAGAAAACAAAGGCATATATTGTTCAGATTTTTTTAAGCACAAGTGAAGCACAAGTTTTTGAAGAAAGAACAAGAAAACTGAAATGCTTTCTTACAGGAACCACTCCCTTATGTTCATGCATTATATGCATATCCAGAACTCCCACTTGTCATTCCACTGTGAATATTTTATTTTGTGGCAATTCTGCATGCTCAAGGATGGCAAGATCAGTTGCAAAATGTCAGCTCATACATTATGAGCAGCTTCTTTTATGAACAGCTAGTAAAGTGATACTGGGTGCTCAGTAAACCAGGAATAATGCAGAATAACTATGAATAACTCATTCTGTCTTGTCAATCTCAGAACTGCCAATCTAGCTCTTCCATAAAATGGAAAAAAAATGTCTAGAGGCATTCACGTTATTTCATATAGACTATTCTCTCATATCTATAAAAGAAAATCTCAGTAACACAGGAGCAAAACCCATCAAACACTTAAGCTGCGGTAGCACTGATATTACCCTAAATGCCTTTCAAAACCAAAAGACATGCTGTCCTTCCCAGCAAAGACAAAAACAGCCCAAATTTACATTCTTGCCCTGATAAAGTCCCATTTCATATTTCAAACACAGAAATTTCTTACTGGTATGACTAATAATAAACAAATTTCTCAAGATGACACTCTCAGCTAAGCCCACAATGCCAAAGAGACACTGATAAATATATCATAAAACTGAATATAAAGCTTAGGTTCTAAGACTCAGTTATCCTTAGCTGTTATTTTGTAAGTGCAAATAATTATAACTCCCTTTAAAACTTGCAAGATTTTTCTCTTAAGATACTCTTGGAAAAAGGGGAAGCAGGGAGAACAAATCCAACCACAAACCTGACACGATGCCTCTTGTTCCTAGGGAGAAAGGAGTACTTCCATTTATTAGTGCCAGAACACCTTGTTCAAAGCATTTATGTGGAATTTGCATCACATATTCACTTTAAGTGCTTGTGACAGTATTATCAACCCACCGTGAATGTCTCATGCAAGACAATTCAAACACAAAGGAGATAAGCCAACAAACCATGGCAAAAAAATAAGAGGAAAGCAATCCACACAACGTGCTGTACCTGGACTTCTAGATTGGGTAGCCCAACACTAAGCTTTGACACTCAAACTCTACTAAGTGTATTGAACTACCTTAGATAAGAAACTTTGAGAGACCCTAAATGAACGAGATTGAGAGAGGAGGTTCTCCCACCAGCTAATAATTGCTTACAGCACTCCTGCCATTAATTGCCAACACTGCAAACAGCTGTTTGAAACAAAGCAGTCAGAAAAAGCAAACAGGACTGTAGGAATCATTAAGTAAAAATATGAAGAAAAATAAAGGCAGACAACTTTTGTGGCATTATCAAAATCCTCAGTATATCAGTATCTGATTTTCTTATAACCTCAAGCAGAAGACGCTATAGAGAAAGATTACAGAATGATCAGATATGAAACAGCTTCCTCTCAAAAAAAAAAAAGAAAATAGACTAGAAAATTCACCTTAGGGAAGTGGGCAGAAGGACAACTGGTAAAGGCTACAACACAGGATCTGTAAAGTCCTGAAGGGAAACCTGAAAGGTTAGCAGGGAATGATTAGCAGAGAATCAGTCAATTCAAGTTTAAATAGAAAGAAATAGAACCTTTACATAAGATAGAAACTTTGGCACTTATTTTCAGAGAGCACTGAGGAAGCAAAACCAAAAATGAATTCATCATCAGCCATTAGTCATAGTGATCCAACTGCAATTTTTGTTACAGGAACTCCCTTAAGTACAGATTTCTGAAAAGCTGAAAGTTCATAGCAAGGAAGGGCTCAATCTATACTTAACCTGTCTCTCATGACCTTTTCCTAAATACCTGCTCTTGGCTATTATCTGAGACTCTGCTAGACAGGCTTTTGGTGTCATTCCATTCAGACATTCTTATGAAAAGTGTAATTTACTTTCTCATGCCCCCCTGTATCCCCTTTTCTCTCTCAGAGTCCCAACTCTTCAGTCATTTAACCTCTACTTTGTGTATGACATCAGTCATCTTTAAGACTTGATTCAAATATAGCCCTGCCTTGAAAACATTCCATTTATACCACTGTATATTCACCCAAATCCTTCTCTCTCCCCCTCTCAATTACTTTAACTTTCTTTTTGGCTTTTCTAACGCTTAGACAGCCTCATAACATCTACTGAGACTACTGTTAAGATTACCTGCCAAACTCACTGCTTTGGTCTCATGCTACCATTCCACTATCTCCAACTTTCCTCCACACTTCACAACTTAAGTTTTCCTTCTTAATTGTTACTGTACCTTACCATGTCATTCTCACACCTCCTTATTCTGCCTGTAAAACCAACCTTAGTTATCCCATAATTAATGCTTGTTTTTCCCAGGAGATCCCTCACACACTCTCCTAGCCTGTTTCATGTCCAGCAAAACTGCTTTTTAGACATTTTTCCTCCCAGTCCCTCCTCATAATGTAGGCACATTAACAAGGTTACTGAACTCCCTCGTTCAGAGTTCTGAAAACACACAGACAAACCTAGGAACTTAATTACCCAAACTAAGTATTGATAAAGCATGTAGTTCTATAGCTTTCACACCTGCACATTGTCTTCTAATAGCTTAGATGCTCTTTGTGGCAGGCAGTGCAGAAACCTCAAGCTGGCGAGGACAGTCAACCATTACACCAGACTCCTCCAGCAGCAGAGCCGCTGGCACTAGGCTAGCGAGGCCCACTGCGCTCTGCCCCAGGGCCTGAGCCCCTGCCCGACTCAGCCCACGGAGGAACGCGTGGGCCAAGGGAAGCCGAGGCCGCTCAGCACTCTCCCGCCGCGGCTCCTCCGCGCTCCCCACACCAAACAGTTCCTGCGCGGCGCGGCTAAGCCCGGGGAGCAGGCAGGGCCCAGAGGGCACCGGAGGGGACAGCTGCGGAGGAAGCCCCAAGCACACACCCCATACAAGCACAGCCCCAGACACAGCGAGCGAGCGCSCCTACCTCGGATATCGACCGCCGCCATGGCCCCGCACGCGCACTTCCGCCGGCGGGAGCAGGCCGGGACAGGAAGTGGGGTAGAGTGGCGCCCACCATAGAGATGGGAGCCCAGAGCGGCGCCGAGCGCGGCGGGGAGGTGGAGGAGCGGCGCGCGGCGACGCTTGTCGCCGCTGCTTGAGCCGAGGCGCAGGGCTGCGGCGGAGCTGAGGCCCGTCTCGCGGGGCCTTAGGTCCGCCTCGCTTGCTGTGTACAGCATCAGATCCGGAGCACAGCATATTTAGCCAGACTTTTAAAAGCAACCTCTATTTCCTGAGTAACATTTCACATCCTCTGTCTAGGTTTTAATATAAGGGAGTGGATGGGAATCTTGGCCGTGTAGTAGAAAGGGATTTATTCCGTGTAACAGGCCAAGAGAGAAGTGTTACCCACACCCATGCCCACACCCACGTGCAGAGGAGTGGAGGTAAAGGACGTTAGCAAGACGAGTCCCTAAGTGGAGGGTGGGCTTTGTGCTGTGTCTCTGAAAACCCACCTGAAATGCCTCTGTACTGATGCACAGGGATGAGATAAGGAAGATAACTAATCTGAGCATCCATAATATGGATAACGCTTGACACTTCTAAAATAGCTGGGATCCAATGTACTAGAAGGGCTGTATAAACAATAATTAAACCTCTCTACATTTGTGTGAAGAGGGCAAGAATAGGTAACTCATGGCTCTTATAGGGCACAACACATTTTCGGAGGCCAGTGCAAGCAGGGCCCAAACTGTGGCACGGGAAACCACAGGAGGAGCGAGAGGGAGGAACACCAGCCCTACGCGGGCTTGGTGGGAGCGGAGCGTGAAGTCACTGTGCACTGGAGGGAAACATGCTACATGCCAGCCCTTTCTGCACCTTTGGAAAGATTTAGACAAGTTTTCCTCATTGTGACTCAGTCTGTACTTGCCAGAGTGGACAAGAGATTATATTTAGGTTCCCACTGTGTCCCCTTCGACTCCCTCATTCTAGGAGTCACAGTGGCCTCCTACTTCATGTTTCTTGTAGACAGGTGCAGATAGATTGAATCCCGGTGTAACGCTTCCATCATAATTATGTCCTATCCAAATGAGCTGCACGACACCCCGCAGAGCATGTATTACCCCTTCTACTGAACAGCTCAGAAAAAAGGCAGAGAAAGTGACCTTCCTGCAGTCAGCCCACAAATGGCTGGGAAAATACAAGTGCTGAACTGAACTTTTCTGTGGTATGTTCCCCTGCTTCTAAACCACTAGATGACAATGCTCTTCACCCATGAATAACAGGTGACCAGGACCACAGCATTAATGACAAAAACTAAAGGTATTTTTAAGGCTATTTCTAAACCGTTTGTTCAAAAACAGAAATACAGGTGTTTTACAGTGATTTTCCTCTTGGCTTTGTCCCATGGCAATTGCTGGTAACTTTTAAAGTGAAAGAGATGTGGCCTGCACATTCCAGTTGAGTATCACAGCAATTCTGGTTGAGGCAGCTGGGGTAGCTTAGATTACCATTTCAGGATAATGGTGTTGGTGGCAGTGTTCCTGTCCTGAGTTTTGGTCCTTAGTGTGTGCATAAACTACAGTAAAAGAATATTATTACTGAACAAGAGCAATCAAAAAGTTAGGACAAGGCAGAATTAAGTTTCTTATTTGCTCTTTATTCAGTCCTCTTGTATAGATGCATTATGAGATGGACTTTAAGTGCCTAACCACATGCTCTTTTTTTTTCCCCCCAGGATTCCTGTCTCATTCAATAGGTAGGAGTCAATATATGACTTGCAGATATACTGGAAGTGTTTTCCATAAAGGAGAGCTGTCCGCAGAACATTTGCTATGTGTGTTTCAGAAGTTGAAAGATGTCAAGGTACTAAGTGAAGGTTATAGAAAGTGACAAGATCAAATAGTTAAGGCAAAGAATGCTGCCTTGGAGAACTGGATTCTGTCCTTGTCTGTGATGCAGCTGTACGTGATACTAACATAACTTTTCACAGATGTCCAGTAATTTGAGTTCCTCATTTCTTGGAGATTTACCTGACATCCTGGGATATGATTTATAGATATGTTGAGTACTCACTGCAGATAAAGTTCTTATGCTGTGKTTTTTTTGTGTTTTATAATTCTCTGTACTCTGAAAAGTGAAGTTCTCTGAAATCCGTCTTGGTTTAAGCGCTCAAAATTAGATTTTTGTCATCTCTGTGCCTCAAGGCTGCATATCTAAAATGAGGATGATAACAATCCCTTAACTCAGAGGAGTTTCTGAAAATTAATTAATTAATGTCTGCAAAACACAATGACACTGGGGTGATGAGCGTCATGAGGAAATTAATAATTCCCTCTTTAGTACAGGATTTGCACAGTGAACAAAGAATAAGTTAGTAAGGTTGAACAGTGGAAGAAAACAAAGTATTGAATAGATGAGCATCATCCATCGTGAACACCGAATGCAAAAGGAAGCCATAAAAACATAGCATGCAATACAGTCTTTAATGGCACAACTACATTAAAAATCACAGAACTATCCTCAATTTTTCAATTTTCTCATTTCTGAGTGCTTGACATTACTACTAAGATAATATTCTCTAGACATACTTTTCCACTGTGTAATTCTCACGTGCACAAATACTGCAGATTCCCATTCATTAGCACTAATTGTTAGCAGTTTCTGCCTTTGTCAAATACATCTCTCTTAACCTTACCCACAGCAGAGTGTTTCCAAATAATATCATGGTAGGTGCCATTCTAAAACCAGTATTTAAATATCTGTGTCATGAACAATCCTCCTGGAGAACAGAAATGACATAAGATATAATAGCCACCCTTTGGAGCTTCTCTAACATCCTTTCTCATTCTATTTCCATGCAAACCATTTCTCTTCAGTAGCAAATGTGAACTCAACCTCCATTTTAATTATTTATGTTGTCCATCTTTCCTGCTTATTCTGCACCTCTCCTGAGCAAGTATGTTTTTGGATGAGCGAGGGACTGAAAAGCAAAGACTCCTGTATGGGGAATAATGGTGTTTGATGGCTTACAATAAATCTTCAATTACATGGTGAGACTAGCTGAAGCAGTGGTGGGAAGAGTTGTTCATCTACTAATGTGTTCACCTACTGCAACATAAAAGGGTAGGTTTTTTTCACTCAGCTTTCTCTAAAGGGAGAGTCTTGATAAATATTCATGTTCTGCTTTTTTGGGAAGAGGTTTGAGTTACAGGTAGAGATCTAATAAATGCTATAGGTAAAATGAGGAATTTATGGTGCTTTTAATGTCTAAGAAAGGCACCTTAAACAATATTTAAACATTCTTGTAAGAGGTTCATTTGTGTGTTTTAAACCTGCATAAAATACTCGGATAAAAATTGGCACTTTTTCAAGCAATCAGTGTTTGGATGTCATCTAGTGTCACCCCCCTCTCCCCCCCCACTGCTGGAATTATTTATATATATATATCAGTTATCAGAGCTAATGAGGAATCTAGTCCTACTACACTCCTCTCTCCTAGGCGCTATACATACATATAATAGAAGAGAATGCCCCTAATCTAAAATGCTTTTTCTCTCCAGTGGATGCAGGATTGGTAGTACTGAACACTCCAATCACAGTATGAGTAGAGTGGGGACACTAGTAAGCAAGGACTCCCTTTATAGTCTCAAATAAAAGCAGCCGAATTGAAAGGACTACCTCTATAAACGGGAGGAAAGGCTATCTCTCTGCACATCAATAACAGTCAGCTGAGACAGAACAAATAAGCTAGTTATATGCCATAAGGTAAAAAGTATTTTGTATGGACCCTTTTCATTATATTCTGGGTAGTTTCCAACACATATCAGAGGCTGCTGAGCAACAATCAGATCATCACAACTTTTTTGATTCTGCCAATCTATGTTTTAACTCACAGTGTAATAGTAATAACCTCCATATCCCATTAACTGTTCTGTGCAAATGTAGTTTTGAAGTGAATTGCAGAGGGAGATTTAAGTTCCTGTGCTAATGCAAAATCACAGAGCTTGAATTACTTATGAAATGAGTGATTTGCTACTGGCTTTACAGTAAGTAGGAGTGGAAGAACATTCTTTGAAATGCTTTCCCTTTGGAAAAAAAATCATAAAAATGAACAAAGTAGTGATAGGAAATTATTGGCAATGCAATGAAAACACTGAAATAATAACATTTTATTGAGAAAAATTGAAGGTTTGAGTTGGCTATTATGAATTTGTCCCCCATATTTTGCTTTAACATTTTTGCTGATGAAATTCCCTTCTTGCCATGCTGAAAGCAATTACAATGTTAAGAGTATCTTCAGATGACACTACACACGTAGCCATTTACAGAATAGCTTCCAGTAGGCCTCAAATTCCGTTGTTGAACAGTGCTTTAGAAACCCTAACATGGCCAAATTGCACAATTCTATTTTTTAATCAGGCATTTTTGCTGACTTCAAAGTCTGTTAATTTGTTCTTTCCTTCAGTGCATCTGCCTGTATTTTTCCTTTTCCTGGGATACTGTTCTACGCAGTCTTTATAAATACTGCTGATCAGATGCATTGACTATAGAAAAAAAAATGGCCAGGCTTGTGTGCTGTTTTTCTGCTGGAAAAATGCTACAGAGAAGATCTAACTAAAGTGATTGCAATGATGGTTGCAGCTCTTCAAAACAGGGTCCCCCTCATTGCTATCAGCACTGGGCTGCAAACAGTTAGTAACTTCTTCTAACTAAGGGTTGCCTAAGAGAGTGAAGAGAAGAAAAGCAAAACAATCATAATCTCCAGACCACACTACAGACTTAGCATTTAAAGAATACCTTCCAGTAGGCTTTGAGTACCATTGTTTTATACTGCTTTATAAACCCTAGCATGGCCAAATTGTAAAGTGCTTGATTTTTATACACTTACTCAGGCACTTTGCTCATCTGAAAGCAGGTTTTAATAAAATAAGGGTCTCTCTAGTTTGATGAACAAAATCAGGATTTGCTTTCCTGGTTTATTGTTATTTTTGATTTAAAACTGGGCTTTGGTTTGACAGTGAGCCCTGTGTTACAAAACAGTGGTGCTAACTTATTGCAGCCTAGTGGGAAGATGCAAAACCTGGACAGTTTAACTAGCTGCAGGAAGTGAAGAAGAAAAGCTTTATTTAATTCTTTCAAGGTAGGAGAGAGCTGCAAAATCAAACAAGCAACACCAGTGGCAGAACATGAATGAAACCTTTAATACTCTCTCTGCTTGACTAACCCCAAGTCTTATAATGGTTAAAATTAACAAATTTATTCTAGAGAAGAATTATAGTCTCTGCTGTGTCCATTTAGTCAGATACATTTTCTTTTTTTTCTGCACCTGTCTGCCTAAAACAGATTTCTTCACCTACTATGAAATGTTAATGTGCTCACTTCATCACTGTTTCAAACACTTAATTGGCCAGGCAGTTCTTGGATTGGATGGCTTCTTCCCCACTCTCCTATCATGTTATTCTTTACTAGTGTTGGTTGCCTGGTAACCCTAACACCTATCTTTCGTTCCCAGTAATTTTACGGGCTTTTTTCCCCCACTATTTAGTCAGGAAACCCATCATTTCGATCCTGACTGGTATGTTCCTTCTCCATCTGTGCCTTCACATCACACAATTTTGAAGACAGACAAGTGACCAAAATGTTGATCACAGGATGATTTTGTTTCTGACCTGAATTAGAATCACTTTTAGTGATCTTTTCTGTTAACATGAATAAAGGCTGGCACTGTGGGTGGAGCAGATGATTTCACTTCGTTGCTGACTCCCAAGCTCAGTTAGCTCAGATTCCCAAGTTCAGTTTTCTCCACAGATCCAAAGGGGAAGGCACTTGCAAAGAGCATGCTGTGGGCCTGGGAAAGCAGGACAAGTGAAGGATGAAGCAGAGGACACCTCACATATTGCCTCTAAGATCAGAAGAAAACCCAGAAAAAAGTGTCTTCCCTSATGTTCCTCCTTAGCATTCTCTTCCCTCACCTCCTCTGTTACTCCAGGCCTCTCCTCCGATCTCTTAGCTGCCCCCCACTCCTGAGCTCCTCAGTCTCCACTCACCTGAGTGGAATTGTGTACAGCACCCTGGGCCGCCAGCACATTCACAGTGGCCCTAATCTGTAAAGTCAAATAAATGTTGAAGAACACTTTTCTCCCAACCTCCTGCCTCTGGTTCTAGACCCAGAGGTCACTTTAGTTCAGCATCTGCACGTAGCAAGGGCTGCTCACCACAGGACCCAGAGAGAGAATGAATTAACAGTAAGGACTGAGCTAACCTAAGGTGAGGAAGTGGGGCATTTGCTGGGCCTGTGAAACAACCATATCTGCTATAGTAAAATGTTTCTCCTCCGCCAGGTAGTACTGCATTATCAAAGTCTTACTTGCCACGTAATTGGATACTGTTTTGGACTGAGAAAAGTTCCAGTTTGATACACAGGTGTCATGATAGTACAGGAGTTTAAGGGGCCTTTCAGCTTGACAGCTAAATGAGACTTTTGGCTGCTTAGTCTGTACAAGGTATTTACAGGGAGGGGATTTACCTGGTCTCTATAAATGTGACTGAGAAGAGTATGGGTTCTTCTTCCTTTCCATTCAGAAGCTGCTGCAGAGAGGGTCACAGTAGGCTTCATCTGATTGCCTCATAGCCTCTAAGCTGCTGTGAGATCCTCTATATGGATAGGAAACTGCTACTGAATGCTCAGCATAGGCTCTTGAGACTAATATAGAGGCATAAGGAGTCTGTTCAAATAATTCTGGACTGCAGTTTGCAGAAGAATCCCATTCTGAAGAGTATTCATCCTATCTCCTGCAGGAGGAGCAAAATTCCTATCACAAGCTGCATTAAAAAAAGATGGTTTTTCTTTCTCAGATACAGATAATCTTGTCTTTGGCTTCAGCAACATGCCTAAGGGGCTAGGCTGATCCCTTGTGTACCGGAAAAATATCATACCGTCATGCTGGTGCTGCACTCTCTGTCATCAGAGAATGAGGTATTAGTCCTGCTGTGCAACTCCACATAATCTGAAGAGGCTGTAGTTGTGACCCTGCCCTCACAATGTACAATGCTGGAAATAATCTAGCTTGGCAAGAGGACAATTTCCAGTGCCTTTTACATGAGTGAAATCTCCATTTGGGGGTATTCTCTCCACCATCAGCCCAGAATGGGCCAGCTGTGAGTATTTTACAGCAAGACTTTGAGAGAAAAATGTAGATTAAATTAATTAAACTCACATTACAGAGATTCATGATTTGAAATAAATGACAGACCTGCTCTTATACGAAAGACCTGTATAATCATCTGTATAATCATCTGTATAATCAAAAGTGCCACAGCACCTCTCTGCTTTGCACATCAGATTAGAGTCAGTAGATATGCAGCAGCTTACAGAACACGCTGTGATAGCTGCACATCCAGCAAAAATTAGACACATTATTCTATCAATAAATGCAATGGGGAATGGAGAAAGGAGACTTACAGACAAGCAAAAGTTCTTACATGATCATTTTTTTCCTGTCCCCATGTTTTGAATAAACTTCTTCCTAACAGAGGAAAAAATCAGGATAGCAAGGCAGAGGATACACAAATATAGCTGATCTACTGGCGTGAAGCCAAAATCACAAAGCCTGGCATGTGTTTCTATAGTACTTAGCACAGTGGAGCTCTGCTGGGACTCAGGAGCTATCATGATCCAGTGATAAATAATAATAATAGGAACATCAGGAGATGAATGCAGACAAGCTATACATTCTACAAATCTGTCCCAAATGAACATTTCCCATCAGGAATAAAGTATGTGAATGACTTTCATAGCTTCATTCAGTACCAAACAGTGTGAACTGTTGTCTGAGGGAACAGAAGGTGATACAGCAGGGCAATGAGCCCCCTCCATCAATAGGGCTGTTTCTCCAGGACAGGCTTCCCCAGTATGGGACATATCAGCAGCAAAGTGTTTCTTCACATACTGAACATTGCATCTATCTGCCCAGCCGAACATGCCCTTACATAATCAGCCTGGGCTCTGTACTGAAAAAGAGCATCATGAGCCTTACCAAGCTATGTGGTCTTGTTCACCAAGACCCAAAATATATTATTAGCACTTGTTTATTCTCAGCCTCTTTACTAAATCTCTCAGTCAAGTTAAATGTTTTTTCTGATTGCAAGTTATAACAAGATTTGGATTTAAGGAACGTTGAGCTAACTGAATTTCCTTGCCTTTGTAAATCCAATATCAGAGCTGTGGTGAAAGCAATATCCTTCAGACTTCCCACCTGAGCCTCATGTCAAGAGTATCTTTTCCATCCACACTATCCACATGCGCAACTCAGTATGGGTGTTCTTTCCTAAAAGTGAAAGGTGAGTGGAGAGAAACATTTTATGCTTATGACTTACTAGCCTTTGAGATGAAATGGTCTACATGCTGGGCAGAAAMACTGATCATTTCAAACAATATGGCAGGTGAGTATCAACGATTTTGTATTTTGTATTGCTCATGGGTCTTCTCCTTTCTCATTCCAAGTGGCCTTTATGGCGGACCAAATGTCTCTGCTCTCTTTGAACAATTATAAAAGTGGACATAGAAATGTATTCGTCACACATTTATCTTCCTGTACGAGTCTCATTTGTTAAAATTCATATGTCTGTCTATCTTTTATAGCCATTATTTATGAGGATTATCAGTGTATTTTTAAAACTCTTTTTCAGTCCGTCTATGGGAAAAATAGGGATGTGGTACATCCTTGTTTTTCCCCTCAAAGATCTCAGGCCCTTAAAGTCAGGAGATGCTGACCTTCTCATTTGTGAGTACTACTTTTCTGAAGTTTGACTAGGTTTCACTGTTGATGGCGTGGAAGTGATTACATATGGCATTTGTCTTCCAGATACTAATTGTACTATCTTCCATACCAATCTCTGATGCAACAGCTTGTCCCAGTGACATCCAGAGTCTAGTCATTTTTAGGAGCTGTGTTCCTCATTTCTGTAACTGTGAGACCTCAGCCAGTTGGATAGATAAACACTGGGTTAATGAGTCCACGGGTATGTCAAAATATCATCCTCAAGTAGGAGGAAAATTAATCTATGAAGCTACAAAAATATTGCAGATTATCCAGTCAAATAGTCAACATAAATCAACTATTTCATGTGTCCTGTGACATGAAAGTGAACTGCTTGCTTTCAATCTATAGAAGACTGTGTGCTATACAGTGTTCTAATTTGTAATGTGAGCAAGACACTAAGGGATTATATCAATTCCTATATTCCTAATAAAGCTCAAATACCTCATTCCAGCTTCCATCATAATTTTAGAGCACCCTTAATCCACATGGTAAATATTTAGAAGAAAGTTTCTAAGTGCTCAGTCCACAGCTGTCATCCCTTCATTCCCTCATTAATAAGATGCCAAAAACACAGTATACAGTCATAAGGTGTCTTCATATGTACACAGAAGTTGAACTTAATCCCCAACCTCCTGTAACAGATTCAGATAAGAATCCTTATCCCAGTAGGTGGTGCTACGTGATATATATGAGGGGTTGGGTCTGTTTAGAAAAGTGAGAGAGTCAGGAGAGAGAGTCAGAGAAGTAATGTGGTTGAGATACTCAAAAGTGTTGGTAAGAGACTGGACTTTAATCTTGGGCCCTGTCACCTGACCTAGATCATGTTTTCAAAGGTTAATACCCTGCCATGCAACATGAGTCAGTCTCTGAAATCGGCAGCCCCAAATGCTCTGCGCCCCTCATGAATGTGTGTTCATCTATTTATTGGCAATGGGTTTTGTGTTACCAAGTGACAGATTTGTTACAATATGTTGCCTGTTCTCATGGGTACCTGTGCACAGAGGACATCACCTAAGAATATTTTGAGTAAACAGTGCGGCTTATGCAGAGCCCTTCACATTTAGTAAATTAAGATACATTTGAGTTACTGTAGGAGGAAGCCTTAAACACAGAGAAAAAAAGAATGATGAATAAACTAAACAAAATATTAAACAGATTAGCAAACAAACAACAAGAAGACAATTGTGATATATCCCATTACTCCCAGCAGGCTCCTAATTACTCCCAATTCCCACCAACCCTAAGGCCTTGAAATACACTATGAGTGATCTTGCTAATAAGGTCAAGCACAGCTTATTATTCTAACATCTCTACCTTTTTCAGTACTGGTGTTTCTCAGCTTAGCATTGTGGTGACCACACTTAAATAATTGTGGGACTCCATAGCGGAAGGCAACAGCACTGTGAGAGATTTTTCTAGCCTGATACTCATGTGCAAACAGTCTTTAATTGAAAACCAATGTATGGAGAATTAACTGAAATCCAGACACTGAAGTCATTACTCATACAGTCTCTGTCTGTCCTACACTCCTAAATTAATATATATTTTCACATCTTACAGAAACTGTCTGAAGTCACTGAAAGTATATTCCTTCTCATTTTACAGTTTTGGTACCACATAACCCAAATGCACACAGATAACTGCATTTGTGGAAATCATTGARAGTTCAGTAGATTCAACCACTCTTAGAGAATCAAAAAGGAATGTAAGTTTCCAAGTTATATTTTTGATAATTTTATCTCAATTCATTCTTACAGTGACAAATCCTAACAAAATATTTTATGGAATTTGCCTGTATTCCTTCTAGTCTGACTTCATTACTCTCCAAAGTATCAAAAGAGAAACAGAGGTATTTCTGTTCTTCATGTGCAAAGGAGAAGAATCAGATATTCAGACTATAAGTTTAGGCACTGAAGAAATAATTTCTGCTTCATCAGTAAGCATCAGAATCAAAACAACTATTAAAAAAAATTAACAGGACTGCATAGCTTGCACTAAAAATTATTTATAGGAGTTGACTTAAAAGCTTGTAGGGCCACTAATACTGATTTTCCCTCAGATCTTCTGGTATTTCCACAGTATGTGGATACTGGAAAATAATCTTATTTTTCCTGTACTTAAAAAGGGTGGCTATAACTACCAGAACAACTCTACACTAGTTAGATTAACCCTGGTCCCAGCAGAGCCAGGGTGTACCTGACAGGAGATACAATCAGTGAAGCAAACAGAGGCATGGTCAATACCAATCAGCTTGGTTTGATGAGAAAGAAATCTCAGCAGACAAACTTAGTATTATTTTCAAAGAGGTTCCAAATTTGTGATGTGATGAAATGAGATTAGTATTATTTACCACATGTATATTCTGATGTAGCATTTATGTTTGTCCTTCATGACATTCTGATTTAAAAAAAAAAAAATCAGTATGCAAAAATCAGTGCTGTCTAGAATTAGAGAAACAAAAAAGGTTTCATCTATCAAATGCAAAAAATGATGGTAGATGAGGAAGAGTCTTCATACAGAGGGCCTTCTAATATGGTCCTCCAAAGACCTGTCATTGGGTCAATGAAATTCATTCTCTCTGCCAATCATCAGGAGGGAAATATATTTCCCTGAAAAACTTAAGATGCACTCAAAATTTTAGAATAATTATGGGGAAACAAGTGACAAGTCAGTTATGTTTAAGATGGTGAGTGTAATAACTGGTCCACAAACAAGGATTATTATGCAGGATTGAGGAATAATGAGATCACAGCTGAAAACTGAGTCCAGTTCTGGTGTTTGTACTTAAAAGGAATTTTTGAAAAGAGTTCAGAAAAGAACTACAGGATTGATTAGCAGTTTAGAAAACATCCCTTTTCAGCAAGAGATTAGGGTAACTTAGTCTACTCAGTTTACCCCAAAGAAACCACAAGTAAACCTTGATGAAGTCAACAAATAGCTGCTAAGAGAAAAGATTTTGTTGTTACAGTACTTGCCTATATAATCTAGCAGGAAAAAACATGACAAGGGTTGATGATTAGAAGCCGAAATAAGACAAAACAGATAGACAAAAAACAAAGTAATGAGGGTAATCAGCAACTGGAATAAGCCATCAAGAACCCTTTAAGATTTTCCATTACTTGAAGTCCTTAAATCAGGACCCTATGTCTTCCTACATACATGTAAGAGCTCAAATGAAAACAATGAGCTGTAATCACAGATCACTAGCTAARATTATACTATCTGTGTTATAAAGGCCAGATTACATGATCACAGTAGTACATGCGCTCTATTAAACCTAAGAATATGAAATGTAAAACATCAATATTCAACCACATTTTACTGCCATTTGTAAACAAAGTAGTAAGGCTGCCAAGTGGTGTGTTGAAAATAAGGAATCCAAAACACACCTTGCTTATTCTTTGGTTTTGTTTGAGTGGCATCTTTTGCCATTTCATCTCCAAGATTTGACAACTGTCAAAATAGCCCTAAGACACTGTGATTGTGCATTACAAATTTGAAGGATGTCATACAAGTTATTTGAGAAATGTATATTAAAATAGATATTTTCTTCTACAAAAAGTGTCTATTTTCTTTCTGTTCAGTGAATGTAGATTTGGTTAATGTGAATTACAAGAATAATGAGGGAAAGAAAAGAACACATTTTAATGCCAAGCCTCTTCCTGGCTTACTGTATGGTTTCAGATGAATTCTTCAAACACTGCACCTTACCTGGCATGAGAAAATCCTAGAAGGCTGTGAAGTCTGTTATTTACTGTAGACTTGGCAGGTTTGCAGGTAGGTCCCAGTAGGTCTGTCCCATATGCCCACATACCTCACCAATACATGCACAGACCTCTGAATTTATGCAATATGGATTTTGCAAGTCCAATTTTTGTAGAAGAGGCATCTCACTGACTTTAGATGGAGCAGATCAAGCCATGTTAACAAACAATCTGGCTATATACATCTCCATTCTTTACATGTGTTCAGGATCAAATATGGTAGAACTAGAAGACTGCTATTACAATGCTTCTGTTATTCTTCAGAACAAAGGCAAAAGGCAGAACAAATGCTTTCTCCACTGTGCCCATCTCAGTAAGTTTGATTATTTATTTGGGAATAGTATCTACTTTGATTATTTGCATAGATCCATGCATTTGGAGTCTTGATTACAATCCACCTCTGGCTGCATTTGTTTCCAATATGCAAAACAATCAATGCATGTAACAGGTGACAATTTCACAGATTTGTCTGAAGAAAACAGTGAGTCAGGGTTAAGACAAATTCTGCTCACTGTTCCTGTTATGGGAACACTAAAAAAAGGCTGGCCATTTTTATTATTTAACTCAGGATTAAACTGGCTTCTCCAGAAAAGGCTCACATGAATACCAAATATTACCTGTAGGCTGAAGGTAGATAAAGGGGTTTTGCACATTTTGCCTAGTTATGCCTCAACATGGATTTCACTGCCTTTCACATTCAGCTGTGTTTCCTCTCACCTGAATTTCTGTGGCCTCTCTTTGTCCCCACTCTACAAGTCATGGCATGTACAAGTGTTCCAGCAGCTCTGCGGAGAAGGACCTGGGAGTGCTGGTGGACAAGTTAAGCATGAGGCAGCAATGTGCCCTTGTGGCCAAGAAGGCCAATGGTATCCTGGGGTGCATGAGGAAGAGTGTTGCCAGCAGGTCGAGGGAGGTGATYCTCCCCCTCTACTCAGCCCTGCTGAGGCCACATCTGGAGTACTGCGTCCAGTTCTGGGCTCCCCAGTACAAGAGGGATGTGGCACTACTGGAGCAAGTCCAGCGAAGGGCTACAAAGATGATGAGGGGACTGGAGCATCTCTCTTATGAGGAAAGACTGAGAGAGCTGGGCCTGTTTAGCCTGGAGAAGAGAAGGCTGAGAGGGGATCTTATCAACGTGTACAAGTATCTGAAGGGAGGGTGTCGAGAGGATGGGACCAGACTCTTTTCAGTGGTGCTGAGCGACAGGACGCGAGGCAACGGGCACAAACTGAAACACAGACASTTCCATCTGAACATGAGGAAAAACTTTTTCACTGTGAGGGTGACAGAGCACTGGAACAGGTTGCCCAGAGAGGTKGTGGAGTCTCCTTCTCTGGAGATATTCAAAACGCGCCTGGATGCAATCCTGTGCAATGTGCTCTAGGTGACCCTGCTTGAGCAGGGGGGTTGGACTAGATGATCTCCAGAGGTCCCTTCCAACCTCAACCATTCTGTGATTCTGTGTAAATCTACATTTTCACTAAATGTTGTATATTTTAATGTTCTTAAATATGACACTATGAAGGAGGAAATACATTACTGATATATCAAGACAGGAAGCTCCCAGCTGCAGTCCAAGACAAAAGAATTTCCAGCTTGAGATACTCATAATAGCAACTTCCATAGTTCTCTTACAGCATCAGCTGTATTTTTACATTATTTTTGTACTCTGATCCTCTGGGCAAGCATAGGGTAGGGAAGGAGGAATTGTGAATATAGCTTACCATGGTCTTGTTTTTCCAGAAATTTGGAAACACTGCTTTGAAATACCTTGTCTAGCTGGCATATTCTGACCAAATGTATTTTAGATTGCCTGAACAGTAATACAGTATTTCAAACTTTGTGTCATTTAACTTTCTATTCTGAGGGATGCAACTTCTACAAGATACTTTCTGCAGAGTAAAACTGACCACATTACAGTTTGCACACATTTTAGATGACCTTTGTATGCTCCCTAATTTAGAAATTGCTGGAATAGAGCTGTATGGCAGTAAAGCTAAAAATGATACTTTGTAATGACAACTGTTTATTTTAAGAGCCAAAGTCTTTGCATTCTATTCCCATTGCTGCCAATTTAACTAAGGACTCTAATTCCTCTGTGTGCATATGTATACATACACGTATATACATATACAGCACTTGCATTTTTAAATTGATCAAAGACATTTGCATCATAATGTTTGAGAATGCTATTCACAAGCCACCAGTCCAAGGATCATTTCAGTGTTACACAAAATGCAGAAGTGATGATCAGAGGGCTGCTGACAAGGCCTGAAAGGAGAAGAGCTAGTGACTGTTGGTAGGAGTTTGGATAACAAACAATTCAGTAATTGATGGGACAGGGGAATCTTGAGGCAGGTCAGAGGAAAATCAGGAAGGCTGGGAAGCACAGAGTAGCTGAGGAAATGATAGAGAATAGGTACAAGGCAGCAACAGGGAAAAATCTTCAAACACTAGAGAAAAGTCAAATGCCAAGATAGCAGCCAAAATCTTCTCAACAATCAGAAACCTTTCTTTCCTGAGCTGCCAGGACATTCCTGCTCAGGGCTCAGGAATTATTATGGCAGCTGTGCTCAGACAAGTAAGGCCATAATGGCTGCTCTTCAGATTCTCCTTAGGGCAATCCTGCTAATATAAGTTGTGCCCAATAGTGTAGAGAGAAAGAAATGCCTTTTCAAACAATGTAAGTGCAATGTGTTGCAGAAATCACTAAACTAAATCTAATTTTCTGCAGTGAAATCTCAGTGACCCTTGATTAGATAGTGATAATTTCCACATGTCCACATTGTGCATCTTACATCTGCACTGCATCTCTACCACATGGCCCCTCTAAATGAGTCTGAAAGGCTTTCATAGATCAAGGCCCAGGGAGCCAATTAGAATTTTTCTCCTCTTTGCAGGAAGAAGCAATGTTGTTTCCTCACTTAGGGTTCACTTAAGCTCCTGGTATACACAAAATTATACTCATACCAGGCTGTACTGGCCAACATCCATCACTGCAGTGTCCTGGGAGATGAGACCTGGTCTGGAAAGCTGCCTGCATGGGGAACAGAACCACTTTCGCAACCAAAGAACAAAGCTGAGACTCTCACATGTGAATTGCAGGGCTGATGCTACTGGGATAATGCACAGATGGTAAGCCTGTGACCACACTGTCTGGGGCTTTGCGCTCACCAGACCTCACAAATTTTTGTCTGGCAAATCTGGGATTGGATGTCCTCAGGAAAAAACTGATGCTACAGGATGATGAATGTTGGTGATAAAGCAAATAGCATTCTTCTTTCAGAGTCTACCTCCCTATTTGTGCTTTTTTATGAGCAGATCACCCATACATAAAGTTTATACTGCAGCTGTCACTCAAGCGGTTTCACTCAAGCACTTCTTTAGGTACAGGAATCCCTGTGCTCAGAAATGGATCTGTCTCCAGGATGAAGTATGCCATCTGTTTAGTTTTGCACTGCAGCAGCCTCAGCATGTTAGTTTGGAGAGAGAAGTGGAATAACTACATCCAACTGGAAAAGCAAAGGGGAATGCATTTACACTGAAATTTGCCAAGGGCC
The DNA here is from genome assembly GCF_003343035.1 of Apteryx rowi. Classification (NCBI taxonomy): domain Eukaryota; kingdom Metazoa; phylum Chordata; class Aves; order Apterygiformes; family Apterygidae; genus Apteryx; species Apteryx rowi. The sequence goes on along the minus strand of NW_020448008.1, from coordinate 63,136 downwards.
TGTGGCTTACACCTCAAACTCAGTTACAGCACAAAAGCGTTAAAGGTCAGGAGCATAAACAACCTTAATCTCACCTCTTTTCCAAAGATAGCATTGCTAACTGAACTGCAGGGCCTATATCCTGCTGATAGACTGGCTAGGTAATCACTTTTGGGAGAATACTATTTACCGCATCAGCAACCACACTTCCTGAAATAGCCTGTGTTTCCTTGGAGGCCATTCATCTGATCACCATCTACAACTTGCACTGACTTCTGAGAACAGACAGGAAAACTGTGGAGTCCTTCCCTTTCACATCAATCCAGTCAGATATGTTTAGCACAGTAATAGCCTTCCTAGAGGCCAGTATTTTGCTATCAATCAATCATGACAAAGTCGCTAGCTAGTTAACCTTCACCTTTGTGAAGACTGCCACACGACATAAGCCAATAAAGACAGATTCTGTGAGTGTAACAATTCACATAAGCCTTGGTTTTCAAAGACTTGGCCAAACAAGGAACTTCACAGAAACTCTGCTTGTTGTCAAAGACCTTAACTGAACTTCTTCACACATTGCTGGGACAAATATTAAAAAAGACAGCTGCTTTTCTAGCAGGTCTGGTTTGCTCTGTAAAATTAGCACTCACAGTTTTCCTCTTGCAGTTCAGCTGTAAGATCAGTTCTGAATAATAGCTGTGCCTCGCACTATCTGGCTGTCGCACTAAGCAGACAATTAAAAGCACAAACTTCCCCATTTGCTCCCACACTTCATTTTTCATCCCATAAACAGAGATAGGATTGATCCACAAAACTGAGATACAGACATTTTTTCAACCTTAGGGGTAGTTAGATGCACATGTTTGATTTGTGCCTGTACCAAACAGCATGGAAGAATTCAGCTGAATGAGAGTTACAGCCATACTTGTGAGTTAAATGCAACGGTTCTGGTGTTAGCTATGTAAGTAATGGGCAAGAAAAGATAATTATGCACATATCCTGGAATCCTGGAGTACAGTTGGAATGACTGATTCATCCTGATGGTATAAATGTGTAAGCAGGATGTAAGAACTAGGCAACAGTCCCAATGTAGACACCTAAACTGAGCATGTTTTGCTGCTGGTGGTCACTAGATGGCATTTCTTTTTTGAATGCCAGCAGTCCAAGATTTGTGGGCAGTTAGTGAATTTTAGGATTCTTTTTAAATTGTTCAGTAATTCAGGCTCCAGTTACACTCATATACTGTCTGATTTGACTCAAACTCAAGCAATTTTCTACTCACTCCTGTACAGATTTGAACTCCAAGCATCACCTGGTCTACTTGTTAGGGTCATGACCTTTACTAATCTTTGACTACCTACCATTACACGGGCAGTAAGATGATGTCAGACACCAGCAGCCCTGCAATAAGTGCTTCTGTCCAGTCTCTTATCCCCAGTAATGGTACATAATACACGGTTTTTCAGCGTTCCAGGAATGAGGGTGAGCAACCTCACCATCATGGTCAGAGCAGATGCCCTGCCAGTCATGATGGAGCTGATGCACAGTAACTTGAGCCYGTACTGCTGTGGTGTAACATTAAGCAGTTTTGCAGCTCATCCTGGGGCAATAATAACTGGGATGATGGCAAGAGGATCTGCTTCCTTAGGGTCCCAGTAAACCCTTGTGCATAAGCCAGATCTAGGTCACTGCTAGTTCAAAATCTTCACATCATATTCTTTTGTCTGGCATAGACATGCCTTCAGAATTAGGACAGTTTTGGATTCTGGTAGATAAGGTAAAGGAAAAATGAGGAGTGAACGAATAGGAGTGTCTATTTTGCAATTCTCAACATCTGCCTGATAAGAAAGATGTGTTTTTTTCCCCAACCTACTCTTTTCACACACGACAGAGGAATCATCCTTGCTGTTTTTCAGGCCAGTCTGAGTAAAGTGCAAGAGCCTTCCTGGGACACTGGACTGGCTTGACAGATTATAACTACAGCCTGCAGATGGGCTGTCTATAATGGATTTTAAAGATATCAAAAGTGTCTAACAAATTTTATCTGTCGGCAGCATTCCCTTTCTCTCCAGTGCAACTGAAGTGTTCTGCATATCAGAATACTCATTTTTAATTAAAGTACAAAAAGAAACACTGGGAATGATGATAAATAGTTTTGATTTGGCCTGTCCTGGCTCCTTTAGCCTCCATAGCTAAGGCTTATAATTAGCACTTCAACATAATCTTTACAAAAAAAAAAAAAGAATCCAACATGTTATAAATAGAATTTGGAAATCTCATTTGAATTTTGAACAGCTGTTCTGTTTAGCCATCTACCTCTTAATATTCTTTATCAGCAAACATTTCTGTGAAAAACAGAAATGCTCATATGTGTCTAAGGAATGTTTGTCACAGAAACACTCTAATTTGCCTGCAAACATTTGTGTTCACCATTCTTTCTTGATTGTATGCTATTCCTGGGAAATTCATTGTAGCCCTGACTAACCAGTCCCAACTGAGCAGTCAGCAAACATCAAATAGCCCAACAGGATCAACTGATCAATCACACAACCCATACACAATATACTCTAAGTGAAGTGTGATGTATTTGATGAGCACTTGTAAATAAAGAAGCCCTTGTGCTAAAGAAATTATTGACTGCAACAAATGATATGAAGAGATCACAAGAATATGTATCAAGGTGGCAACTTTTTCTTGCATATGATTTTATTTCCCTTTCCTCCCTTCCTTGGATATAACTGTAAATGAGAAACTCCCAAGCAAAGGATTTCAGATACTTCTCTGCTTTTGTTTTCCCAGGTCTTTCAGAAGCTCTGTCTCTTCTTTTCCCTGTACATGGACAAAATGCTATGGTGCAGAGCTTTACATATGATTTGAAAATAAATAATGGATGACTGACTAAGCTGGTGACAGACTGTAGCAGCAGCAGCTGTGTATGCTGGAAGCTAGCTGCAGCTTGGGAATGCTCATTCCAGCTGAATGAAGGCAGTTAGGGATCTCTTCTCCCATTCACAAGGGCTTTACACCATTTTCATTACAACCTATTTTGGGCCCATTTGGAATGAGGTGCAACTTCTGGTTTGCTTCTGTAGCTATTTGTAATGGACTTAATCAAACATTTCTTGCACAACCAACAGTCCCATCAAAGTCAAGCACAAGGAGAGCTGGACTGAGGCCTTAGGGCATTTACTATATTCAAAATTGATTTCTATTTTTGAATGTGTATAAGCTTGAGTCCTAGCTGCCGTTAAAGTTGCAGTTGGTAAAAATCTCACCCAACAGTGTCTGTGCTACAGCGAATTCACATCCAGCTAGAAAAATGCATCAACAAAGCCTGGGTGCCCTGCCTCCTTAGCTCTCCTCAGTAGCCTTTCCAGATTCTTTAGTGCTGTTCTGAAATGTGAGGAATCTGTGCTGTATCTGCCTGTATATTAATTGCTCAGTTGGGCAGAGACAAACTGTCACAGCTAGAGGAAGGTCTGAAGATCTCACAAATATTTGTCCAGTATCTTTCTCAATAGTAACAGTTTCACCCTAAAACACATCTTCCCATTGTCAACAGGACCCCACAAACACAAATTTCTTCAGGTAAGCTGTAAGCAGGAAGTTATGGTTTAGTGAGTCACAGATCTCAAAATAACACTATGAAGCATGTGACCACTGCATAATAATAATAATTGAGCAATGCAAATATACGCTCTTGGAATGTGCTAAGGAAATCTCAGTGTGGAGAAGGAAAGACAGGCACACCCAGGCATTTTTAGACACTCACTGCACCTAGGGGCATCCAGACAGACAGGCACACCCCAGCTAATACAGAGTGAGACAGATAAGCACAAAAACTCTACGGATAAAAACTCACCGTTGCATAAAAGACAGGCTCAACTAATACTGACCAATACTATGATCTCATCTCATGGCATACAGATAATGACTACAAACTGCCTTCATTTTATCTGAATGTGTCTCATTTCATAGTCCAGCATATCTATAAAATATATAAACTTACTCTTTCTGATGCTTCCCGTTTCCTGTCAGGTTTTCAAGCTGGGTATCATTAGAGGTGCTGACCATCTCCAAGGCTGTATGTGGTGTCTAATGGGCCTCAGGCAGCTGATATCTGGATCTGGACATTGAGTTATATATAATCAAATGAAATGTAAGACATCTCTCAGGTACAAATCTTGTCTGACTTGGGAAGGCAATAGTTTCTCATGGTTTCCCTCAAAGACCACATTCTCCTTGAAAAAGAAACAAAAACACTCCCTTTCAAGAATGGTCTATGTAGTGTCTCTCTGTCTGACACTGCGCTGCTGCTTGAATATTTTAGTGCAGCCAACAAATGACTTAGCTCCTCTCTAGGTGGAAAGAGTTGATGGGCTAAACTGACCTTTGCCAGTTACCCTGCACAAATCTAACAGGAGCTTTAAATTCTCTAGCTGAGGGATCCAGCTCTCAACTGAGGGGTACTGTTTGACACCAACATGGAATCTGTTGGTCAACAAATAGCAATCATTCAGACACTTCTGCTATCATCTGTTCTGGGATATACACAGTCATGACATTCCTCTTCATATTCACCAGAAATGTGTCAAGAAGAGAGCTTGGACATTTCTGGAAGAACTAGAAGATAGAAAACTCATTCATGTGCTGAGGCAACACTCAGGACTAAGCCATGGCTTAAAATGTCCAGCGCAGTTCATAATGTGAAGAGTACTCAGTTTTGGCAATATTTTGTGACCTTTTCTGATCACATCTGCACCCATGTTGGCAGTGACTGCCACCAGATTTTTCTGTGATAAAAGCTTCACTTTACATAACTTGTTTGTCATTCACTGATGACCACTTACCAAAGGAAGAAATCTCAAAGGAGACTTCCTTAAGGCTAATGCATAGTGGGGACAAGAAGGAAAAGAGTCACCTGTCTCCATGCCTGCTAGAGTATGGGATATCCTATGCATGTTTATGGGCTCAGGCAAACTCTGAAAGGGGGAAGCAACCCAAGCTCCCAATCTCACTTTGCTGCAGCACCCTCCAGGAGACCACTCCATTCCTTGGTTGCTTCTACAACTGCTCAGATCTGAGGAATTAAACTTCTGTGACAATCTTCTTTCCTCTGGCAAAGTGAGAGTTCTAGCATAAGAGACGCACTGTACTTGTGAATTCTCCTGAATAGGATTCAATACCTGTAAAAAGAAACCTCTGAAGTTACTTGAACTTAGTTTTTGTAGTATGACTAGCAGATAGATAAAAAATGACCCACCAGGAAGTTTCCTTCCTTACTTTTTAGGTTCCACACATAAATTCCACTCTAGCTCATGACTTATACACACATACACCCCCCTCACCAATTTTCTAATTTCTAGATCACGCATACTCTGAGCAAGATCTGTAAGTGAGTTATGTTATGCTTGGCTTGAGGTACCTGAAAATGCAGAGCATCTGTTTTCAGAAAGTAAGGCCTCACATGTTCAGTAGGGCACCTGAAAATCAAAGTACCTGAAATCACTTAATCATTTCTGAATATCTTAGCTCTTTCTAATTTCTCTCATACAAGTATTTTCAAAATTATTCATACTGCTAATGCTTTTATGATGAGTGTGATGTTATTTGTTTTTCCTTAAGGCTCCAGTTCCTGGAGTCAGGTGATCAGGTATGTGTCTGTACTGCACTGAGACCACAGACTCAGCCAAGTCCAGTAGCCTAGAACCAGCAGAATCACATCACCGAGGCACAGAGCCCCAACTTACTAGTCCTGGTAACAAGGAATTATCCAGACACTAGTTCCAGACCTGCATAAATACCTTCATGGGGACCYGGGCTGCACAAGATTTCCCAGTTTACCCAACACTGCGCCACATGCCATCACACTAGGCTAGACATGTCTCAAAGAGAAACTCAGATCTCCATTTTAAAATGTCTTCATGGTTGCACAGGAAAGTTTGAGCACACTATACCACAACTGCAGCATAAACATGTCAAAGCTACATGGGTACTGAAAAGACACCTCCCAAAGCATTATTAAGAAAAAAAACCCTCACAGTATTTTCAGCCATCTTCTAATTTTTAAGTGTGAAGTATGTTCTTTGAATATTTTGGAGCAACAATGCACCCAAAACACATCAAATTGCTCTATGACACAATGCAGACACTGTGGCCTAACAAAGTTAAGCCCAGCACTGGAAGCAGTTCTCCCTCTATCTGTCTGCAAGAGGAGAGCCGCTCCCCACCAATTCCCCCCCAAATAGGCATCAGTAAGCATCAGCTGATTTTTCAGAAGCAAATGGGAAACCCTGATTCAGGAAAATCAAAGTCTCCAGAGTGGCCAGTGCTGGGGGCAGGGGCGGGGGGGAACAGAGGAATTGCTGGGCCTCCACTTTCGCTGCCCTCATGCAGAGTTTGCAGCAGGCCTGCTTGCCCTGGCAGTGCAGAGTATGCAAGCCAAAACATGTGAGGGACCACGAAAAGGCGAAAGTGGTGTCTGGACACCGGTGGGACTCCGGACGGGCTGCGAGGGATGGGAGACATGAGGGAGAAGGAAAATGGGGTGCCGTGGGGTGGGCCTGAGACTTAAAATGCATGGAAAGCGAGGTAGAGGCAGGGAAGGGAGGTGGCTGCCAGGGCACCGGAGGGAGCCCTGGCTGAGGGAGAGGGGGAGGGAGGCTGGCGGAGGGATCTGTAAGGCTGGCGAGCCTGGGGGAAGCAGAGGGGGTGGGCCGCCCGCCTCACCCCCTCCCCTCTGCCCTGGCAGGGCTGGCGTGGGCTGGGCCTCACCGCAGGCCCCGCGGCCTCGCCAACGGCCGGCAGGTGACCGTTGTGCCCGGTCGGCGCGGGGGGGGGGGCCTGGCGCCGCGGCCTCGCCCCCGCCCCGCCGCGTTGCGCGGCGCGGCGCTG
>NW_020448008.1:0-55966 GCF_003343035.1 Apteryx rowi | reverse complement strand
GGGGCGCCCAGCCGCGGGCGGCTGCGGGCAGCGCGGAGCCGGGCGGCGCGGAGCCGGGCGAGCTCATCGGGCGGGCGCTGGATTTCAAGAGCCAAGGGGCGCAGTGCTACAAGGACAAGAAATTCAGGGAGGCCATCGGCAAGTACCACCGCGCCCTGCTGGAGCTCAAGGCGCTGCTGCTGCTGAGCCAGGAGCCGGGCGGGCAGCGCCCTCCCGCCGCCGCCGGGCTCAGCGAGGAGCAGAGGCAGGCGGTGGAGGCCATCGAGGTTGACTGCTACAACAGCCTGGCAGGTCAGCGGGGCCGCGGCTGCCCGCGGGGGGCGCGGGGCGGCGGGCCCCCCATCGCCGCGCGGCTCCCTTCCCTCTGCTGAGCGCCGCTGTCTCGCTTTCCTGTTTATTTTGTTCCATCTCGCGTTTTATTGCATTTCTTTGCTTTATTTTCATTTTCAAGTTTGGCACAGAAGCGTTTCAGGTGCGCGACACAGTGTCAGGCTCCCTCCGCTAGCGCTGGGGACATCGCGCCCCGCGGGTCCGCTGCCCGCCTCAGGGCTGGCCCGCGGCCCCGCGGCCCCGCAGCCCTTCCCGGGGGCTGCCTGAGCCGCCACTAATTAATCCTCTCGCCCTCTCCCCCGGGAGACAAGTAATGAGGTAGTGTGCATGCGTGGGATGCTCAGCCTTAACAGAAATTGTAGCGTGTGAGCTGGCTAAGGTTGTATGTGCAGCGTTTTCCCCCACAGCCCGAGATGTCCTTCAGTCCCTTCCCCGCAGTTCCAGTTGTGGTGCTTGTAATTAACAGTATGACAGAGAGAAATTCCTTCTATCACATTTGATATAAGGAAAGGAAAGGGTTTGGGAGCCATTGCAGTAGCTACAAATAGTACTAGATATAAAAAGATTTTTTTTGTTTTTTGTCTCTTAGCTGTAAAAGTGGAAAGCAAATATAGTGCTGGCTTGTTGCTAGATACCAGTCACCACTGTGGCCAGTAGACATTTGATCACTGCTCTCTTTGCTCCCTGCCATCTGTTTTGAACAAATGCTGTGGGAAGGTGGAGAGGAGGGGTGGGCATTAAACTACTTTATAGTCTGATCCTGAAGTCCGAGACAGAACTCCTGTTGACTTCAAGGAGCTTTGCTGAAGCAAAAACTGCAAGATCAGAGGCTATTTTTGTTCCCCAGAACCATGCAGGCTTCTTTCCAAGCTGAAAGCGTCTCTAAAACATTTCTCTTTAGGTACCTACATCTCTTTAGGTACATACAGGATAGAGAGTGTTCATAAACTGAACAAGGTGCACAAACTGACAAAATTAATAGAGCCCTGCTGCCCAGAAGGATGAAGAGTCACTCGTTATCCTTTACATCCTTGGGGGGAAAAAAATGGCAAAAATCAGGACACTAGTGTGTCAGCTGTCACCATCACTTGGCTTTTGGCTTTCTAGACAGATTTGGTTAGCTTTGTTTCCTGTTGTCTAGCATGAAAAAAAAATGGAGAATAAAGCAAACAGGGTTTAAAACACCAAAGCAGAATCTTCTCTTGTTTTAATCCATGCTGGTCTGTTATACTCAATGTGGTTACTGGGATGCAATAGAGGGCACAGTTTAAGCCCCTTTTGTCATGTTTTCAAATACGCTTCCTTCAAAATACTGTTTAAAAGGCATAGAGGGAGAGGCAGGTGAGATTACACAGTGCTACCATAACCATAACCACACAGGTTTGGTCTGCAGGTTTATTAAAATCCATTGTATATTGCAAGGCTCATTCACATTGGCAAGGTTATACAAAGAGCCCATAATGCTATGAAAAATATAGCTCAGAGTGTTTCTCAGTTTGAAAAAATACTCGCAGGTAATATCTCTTCTGGCTATCAGTACTGAGATACAAATGAGACATGGCATCTAGAAGACAAATGAATTGGGAGGGAGGAATTGGGATTTGCTTCTGTGGCACCTTCTGCTGAGTACACAAATTCCACTTGCTAGAAATGTTTACACTTGTGCTGACAGAGTTGTCCTGCATGATGGTGGTTGTCCAGCTTATGTATTTACTGTTTTTAGTTTGTGCAGGCAATTTTTTTCACTGCTGGTTGTATTTGATCTTGTCAGCAGTAGCAATCAGACAGTGGGAGAACATGTGCTCCGTCTTTAACCTAGATTTGAACAGATTTTACCTAAATTTACCAGTGTGAACACCAAGGAGGTGCAAGTAACCCTCGAGTTGTAACTGGTGCTTTTCCTGAGATAACCTCACAGCAGGTCAAGGTATCATTTTGCACAGACAATTGTAATATGTTTCAATAGGAGCAGAGAAAAGGTCTTGGAAACACGTGGTTTCACATTTTTCTGATGCAGTGTCTGAATGTGAGCAATTAAAAAAAATGTGCTGCACATGGAAGAGGGGAGTGTGCAGTTAAACTGAAATTGCAGTGTTGCTACTGCTAGCCCTGTTCCAACATTCCCATTCTAGCAGGAGAGGCTCTGTGAATTAGTGTCTGAAGAAGGGAAGGGGGAGTTTTCCCAGAACTGTCGTAATAGTTATTAAACCTTTCTGAAAGACACTTTGTGAGGTGCAGCAGTGGAACTTTATTGGTTTACAGTATGTTCCAGCAGAAGCCACCAGTTTCTTTGCACAGCAAGCTCTAGCAGTGAAGTCAGTGCGTACTGTTTGAGTAGAAGTCAGTGTTACTCAACATGGGGAAGAGAGATCAGGTAGTTCTACTTCTGAGCGCTGAATGCRTGCATAGAGCTATTTTTAAAACAAATGAATCTGCAGAGAGCAGAGAGCATAGCAGCAGTACATATTATTTCCACAGAAGGCAGTTTTTGACTTAGCTGTGATTTGTACCCGGTAGCATTAGCAACTGTCATCTGAGTGTCCTTGTTATCAGGTTCTGTTAGCACCTCCACTTACTCTCTAAGCTTAGCATTTAAGAAGCCCACCTTGCTTTTGAACTGCCATTTTTCAAATGGCCACCACACTTCCACCTTCTGGAGATGTTCTGCATCATAAATATAGATGCGCACACACACACGCTTACATATTTAGAGACAGTATACCAGTCAGAGGAGATCATCATGTATAGTTAAATATGTTCTTAGACAAATGAGCAGGTAAGAAATGTATACCCAAAGGGGATTTGGGGTAATCTTATGGGTGAAGGTTGTGCACGTGAACAGTGCAACTGAGGTCAATTGTTTTTTTTAATCCAACAGTGATTACCTGAGTAAGAACATGTGGGCAGATGCTAAACTGTTGTCAGTCCATTTGTTGCCTTGTAGAATGTAAATTTAGGCACAAACGTACCCACAGGTTCTTGCTTAGTTCTGCTTCTTTTGTAGAGCACTTTCAACAAGCAATCCTTGTACCATGAAGCGGAGTACCCAACTCATATTTAATCAAAGTCCCACAATAGTTGGTGTGTTTCCTAAAGTTCCAGCTTTTGGAGCTCTGTTGCACCCGCACAACCTAAGCTATTTAGCTCATTTCAAAGAATTCTAAATCTGTTGGGTTTTAAATTCTTGGTTTTTTTTTTTTTTCATTTTAATTGGCCTAGGATTTTCCACTGCCTGCCATTGCTGGTAGTGCTCACATTTCTTTTACTAAGCTACCAACTGGGCTTCAGTTTAAGCTCCAAGAGTTTGGCCATAAAGGGACTCACCTTCACATCCGCAAAGTAAGTTCAGTCCTGCTGTATTACATAGGCCTGCCAAACCCCCTTCATTTTACTCTAAGTTTTTTTTTGATAAATGTCACCAGATGCAGGAGCAGCAGTATGGTCTAAGCTTCCAGAAAGTGCTAGGATAGGCATAGAAAAATCCTACCAACATCATAGAGCCCTGTAGAATGGATGCAGGACCGTAAGGCAAACACAGTCATTGCTTTATGACTCACTGTCTCTGACCTTGAGGAAGGAGGAAGTCACTTGACCTCTTTTTGCCTCTCTCAGCCCAAATGAAAATAGAGAACAGGAACCACAATCCAATCCCAATGGTGCAATCAATTGAGTTTCCACAAGTCAGTGGGATTTTTAAATTTTTTTTTAAGATGATTGTATGAAGAATGCATGCAAAAAAAMAAACTGGCCAAATATTCCTGATGTCTTAGCCTCCCCCCCACTCATATAGCATCTTTTATCTAGAAGAATCTTAAATGCTTTATGAACTGCATGCAAGCAGGGATCACTTACCAACTACAAATGCAACCACTACTCATATTAAATGCAATGATTGTTTTATTCAGCATTACTGCTGAATAAACAGTTTACAGGATCAGAAGGACTGTTTCTTCTCTGCAGAGAAAAACAAGTCCTAGTCCTTCCAAAGCACCAAAATGCTAAGGGTAAGCATAGTTTTAAGCTTTTCTTATGAGGGAAAGTTACAGTGTGATGAGCAAATGTTTGTAAGTTTGCCTAAGCATGCAGAAATGCTAGAGCTAGTCCTATCTAGAGAAACCCTAGAGAAACCTAGAAAGAGGACCAGAGAGCGCACTATGGATTAGGAATGGTAGCAGGTGCTGGGAGATTTAGATTTTTAATCCTGCCTCTCTGTGCTAACTGATTGTATCATCTTGATTACATCCTTTCATTTCTTTGAGCCTCAGTTTACCCATCTGCATTTACCACCTCTTGGGAGCAATGGAAGTTTTGTTAATTACCTGAATGTCAATTAAATGTAGTATGCATTTATATCCCCATTCAAGTGCGTTTAGCTTAGTGTAGGAATCCTGGCAGGGGGGCACACACACCTGCAGAGTATTACAAAATGTAACAGTCCAAGATACCTCTCAGCCTGGATGATGAGGTTCACCCTTCCACACTGGCAGAAATGTTCACTGGTACCGTTCATGATTATGCAAAAGTCAGTGTCACAAAACATGGCAATTCTAGTAGCATAGGAACCTCCTAGCACCCTTGGGTTCCAAATCAGGGCGTAGGTACTGCTCCCAACAGTCACCAATTATGCAGACTTTGGTGACTAGTCCCAMTGAGACAAATAGCCTTAACCCAAGCAAAAATATGACTAAACATGAGAAAAGCTGATAAAACTCATCTCCACTGACCATCCACCAGGAGTCCTCAGAGGGGGTCTCTTCTAAAATCCCATTTACAGTATATAGCAGTTCACAAGTACAGACTCTACCAGGGCACCTGCGGGTGTTAAAGCAGTATTGAATTGTTGCTTGATGTGAAGTTTTTTAATATGCTACATCAATAAAAAACACCTTCTCTAAGGGTGTCGTGCAATGTGAAAGGGAGACAGCGGCAAATAAGAGCAGGATGTGGTCTGCACTCTCACTGATAGAGGTGGAGTTTCCTGACACTCTTATTTTAGATACATCTACCCAACCAGCATCCATGGGAATGTCTGGCTTACAGGTCTGATGCAGGCACTGCTCCAGGTTGGTGCAATTGCAGGCGCAGAATGAACACAAGTGACTATGCGTAGTATTTTAATGATAGCCCCAAAACCTGCCGTGTGATTAAAGTGGGATTAGAAGTCATTGCCGTAAATTGCTCTGTAGAAATACTCTGTACTTACCTATTTCCTTTTATTTTGGAGAACAAAGATCTTGTTCAGGCAGGAGTTTCTTGTGTATTGATGGGATGAGATGGAAGACTTTGGGAGGGGACGAGGGAAAAATGATGGCCAGCTGCCTCCAAACTTGGATTAAATGGTACGTGGCTGACAGCATCTCTCTCGCTGAAGCAGGAGATTCGTTTTCCTCTGTATATACCACTATTCTTCCCAAGCCTTTTCAAAACTTGAAACTCTGGAGTTCTTTTTTGTAGCAACTTTTGGGCTTTGCATGAGGGAGAAGCCTGTCACAGCTGACTTTGTCACCATTTGCCTGAAACAGAGGGTACTGGGAAGGTATAAATGGAGCCCTTGCCAGACTACCCTGAAGAGCTGCTGTCTTGGTGAGCTGGGATCTGTCCGAGTCTAGTTGCAGCTTACCTGCAGGAGATGTCAAAAATCACAAAGCCCCTTCAAGAACACAGGCCAATGGTTAATTTCTTTACCTAAAGATTAGTGATTGCTCTCTGCTGTGAGATGTGCATTGGTATGTTTTCTGAGAGGTTTTTAGTAGCTCTTCCTGTCAGCTTTACTCTGGCCTCTTCTGAGATTCTGTCCTGGAGTTTCCTCCAGCAAGAGTCCCACAATGAGTCACAGTCTCTTACACCTCCCCAGGTCTCCATCAGTACTGTGCTGGAGATGGCTCATCTGGTTTGATAAAACCTAGTGTAAAAATCACAGCTGGTTCCCAATCTATTACTAAAAACACCAGTGAGCTCCATGGTTACCTTCTTTTCTGGGAGCTGGGCCACCTCTGTGTGGTTCAGCAGGTGGAGCATCCTTCTCTTCCTCCTGTTCACTTGGGCTCAGACCCAGAAATACCTAACCCAGCTCCAGACCCTTTCCTCCAGCCTTTTTCCTGAAACTGCTTATTAATTCAGCAGCACATCCCCCATTCCTCATCAGTGTCCTATAAGCAGTGTGACTGGTGCACCAAGGGTGAAGGGTCATCAGAGGCTGTCACATTAGGATTTTAGGTGTGAGATCTAATGCACATCTGATGGAGGAGACTGTTGTGAGGAAATGAACAGTAAAAGAAAAGGGGACTAAATAAAAGGGAAGCTCTAAATGTTCCAGGTCCCAGTTTCTTCTTGACATTGTACTGTCTCACAGAAAATAACATACAGAAGAGTATGGAACTGAGGAAACAAAGTGAAGGGAGAAACTTCATAATCAAGTTTGGAGGAAATTTACTGGCTACTTGTTTTCTTCTGTGTTCTCCTGGATGAGGAACAGTGATATAGATGGACAACCATTTATTAATCTTGATTTCCGCTTACGCAGGTTACTATACCAGTGACTAATTCTGAGTGTTAAAAATGCTTTGAAAGAGAGTCACTATTAACTATCATTATCTAGAAAGTTGCTACTAATGACTGCTTAGAATGTCTCCTTTTGTTCATTCCTGCATTGCATCTTGGATGGGAAAGAGTACATTTAGGACATTGATAGATGAATGCAGGTAAATCCTGTGGTGGCCTGGAGTGTTACTTAATTCTCTTTAACAAAGATTGTCGAATCAGTGCAGTTTCTGGAATCTGCTGATATTGCTGATGAAGGTAGCTTCAGCTAAGGAACACTCAGTTGTGCCTCAGAGTCTTTGAGGCTGAGAGATGGTAGTAAGACAGTATAGCTTGCCCTGTTCTTACACTCTTCCCCAGGCAGCTGTGATTAGCAATCATTGAACACAGGGTTGGACTACATAGACCTGTCTCAGTATAGCTATTCTTAGTTTAGGACACCGCTGAAGATGGTGCTAAAACAATTCATGGAAGTGAATTAGGTACAGTCATGTTTTCCTCTCTGTTATAACCCTTGGCAGAAGAGACAGCTGGGAGCAATGATTTTTATCTGTCATAGCTAGACTTGCCAGAGCTCATCTGTCACTATCCAGTAGCCAATGTCATGATCTTTACTTTAAAATAAGTTCCATTCTCCCCACTCTCTGAAATTCTTGACATGTCATCACCCTGAGGCTCATAGGCTAGACAGCACCATCTGCTTCTCCTTGGCTTTGTCCTGTGTACCAAGTTCTCCCATTGTGTTTCTCAGCTTTGGAGTCAGGGCTGCGTACACAGTCAGTGCCTGTCCACCTCCACTTCCTCACCAAACATGCCTACCAGAACAGCCTTCTCTCAGCAGTTCCCTGACATCACGGCGCTGCTCCAGTTCATTCCCACTATCCTCCTCTCACTCATCACAGTCCTTTCCCCTTTGAATTCCTCTGCTGACTCTCCTAGTTACAATGTACCATGTCAGATTTCTCGACCTTCCAGGCAGAGGCCTCCCCCTTCTCTGTTCTGTCGGTGAGGCCCACTCATCCCCCTTGTTCTCAGGCTCTGCCCCCTGGTGTCTCATTGTGCCCGATTCCTTCAAGCTGCTTTTACCTGTGGTATGTGCATTCAGGCTGGACCATTTCTCCCTGGCTCTCTTCAAGACCCGTCTCTGCTGTGACACCTCCAGGAAATCACTCGGTTGATGCTGGTTACCTATTTTTGTACAACAGAGAGAAGGACCTCTCTACAAAATTGTGTGAGCAAACAGGTGACCATATCCCACATCTTCACGCCCTTTGTAYGTCATTTATCTTTGTACACTACCAACTCTTAGGATCAGGGGCATGAATCTTAACACATGCTTGTCCTGTGTAGCCATGATCACAGCTTTGGGCATTAAACAGTATGCACTCATGTTTAAAACCTTAGGCTGTGCAAATCATCACCCCAGAATGGTTCAGCAACAGCCTTCCAATAGGAGTCAGGGGAAAAAGCAACCTCATGCTGTTTGCACCTCTGGCAGTTTATGGATCTGCATTACCAGAGAACCCAGAGTTGTGTGGCAAGTCCTGTGTCCCAAACTCCTGACTATATCGTAACACCTCAGCCCTGTTCATTCATATGTACCATCAACAAGGCACGACCTGCAACTCTACATGTTCCTAGGTGGAGTGCCACTATAAAACAACCATTCTTACATTGCTACATAAGACTACAGCATTTCTGTTTCCCCAGCGCATCCATGTCAAATCTCTGTCCTACTAAAGCAAATACTTTTCTAGTCACTGCTCAATATTCCCTTCCCTTTCTTTCCTCAGTAGGAGCACTGTCCCTTGCATTTCCTTGCTGCCATTTTAGGGCTCTGTCATGTAGATTGTTCTGCATCAATGACAGCAGCAACTACTTTCATATCAGAGTGGCAGGCAGTAAAACTCTGCTAATCTAGCTGTCAATCTAGTTCCTTGGGAGCTGCTGGAAAAGAGCAGCTGGATCAACCAGCAAAGAACCACCAAGCTAGTTTTCCTCAAATTTTGATTCCAAAGGTCCTGTGATGGACTGATTACAACTGTCATTTTTCACCCCTCTGCTGTTATTCTGGCTTGGCCACATCAGAGACATCTAAATGACTTATTCCCTGCACATACTCAAGTGCAGTAACTACCCTTTTGCCAGTCCTCTTATTCTCTAAAGCAAGAGGGTTCAGGCTCCTCTTGGCAAAACTTATTCAGGCAGCAGTAGAAATTTGCTGCCTATCTGATGCCTCTCTAAGGCTTAGCCTACCATGTGTTGACTATGATTTCAGATCAGCTCAGATGGACCCTGTTTATCTTAGTTTTTTCCCAACTCGAAATAATTAGCTGTTGACTCCAGGCAGCAGAGCTGTTTACTGCTGCCTGAAGCAGATGGGGTAGAATAGAAAACAAGCACAAGTATAGCTTTGCCCTGCACATTCCCCACCGTAATATGTGGGAGAGGAAACTTACACCCAGAAGCAAATTAAAAACAGAGGTGTTTGGAACTTGGAAATTTGTCAGACTCTTAGTACTTCCTTGGGCTATTCCTGGGCTGATGTGGCTAACAAACTTCTACCTTCAGTGTGCTGAGCTGTCCCTACAGTGGCCATCTAACTCACAAATTCATCCTGATGGAAAAAGTGTCTTATAAGATAAAGAATGATCTTTCAAGCAACTGCAGGAAAGAAGCTGTGAGGACTCACATTTCTCTACCCAACTCCTGCTCTCAGAGACAGAGAGGGCAAAAAGATCTAAGTATCTTCCACTCTTTTGGGGTATAAATGGGCCCATGGAATGGTTCTGGCTCCTCTCAAACAGGAGCTATTTGGAGAGCTCATCACCTCACCCAGATAATCTTGCAGAAGCAGAAACATGAGGGAAAGAGTCTGTTCCTGTAACACCCATTGCTATAAATCAGCACTAGCCCTTGCTCTGCAAAAGCACTTTTTTCTTGTCTAGCTCTTCAGAAAGAATCAAACCAGAGTTAAACCTCAACTTCTTCTTTAGTCACCATGTTTTAATACTAGCATAATTCAAATCCTAGATTACTATCCTCTTAAATG
Organism: Apteryx rowi; assembly: GCF_003343035.1. Classification (NCBI taxonomy): domain Eukaryota; kingdom Metazoa; phylum Chordata; class Aves; order Apterygiformes; family Apterygidae; genus Apteryx; species Apteryx rowi. The sequence goes on along the minus strand of NW_020448008.1, from coordinate 46,044 downwards.
ATTTGCAGTGATTAACAGCTCAAGAGACACTAGTACATGCGTGCTGCAAGGAAGTCAGAGGCACATAACATCCTCAGCTATACTGGAATTACAAAGAAAATGTACTCATTTTCCTTCATACATTCTCTAAGTACTGTCATGGAATTCAAACTGAAGCAGCCCAGGAACTTTCATTAGTAATTTGGGGGGTGAGGGAATAAATTAAATTAAAAAAAGAATAGAAAATAATTTTTAAAATTTAGAGCTGATTAACTTGGAGCACACTGCCAGAAGGTATCATTGAGTTAAAGAACCTAATAAGGTTAGAARAGAAGGCTTAGACACATAACTAAGGAGTACATTCACTGCTATATTAGTAGGATAAAAACTGTAAAGCAGATACTACATTTTCATGCTTGAGAACGACTGTTAACTGTTTTGGATTTATGAATAAACTTCTCTGAGGTTTTCATTTCTTTGTGCAAGGCTGTGTCACATAAATGACTCAGTCATGCTATGATCAGCTAGCATATTCACATTCTTTTCCTTTTTGGCTGTTTCCAGCTCATGAGCTCAAAAATTCTAGCAGAAATTCCTGTTACTAGTCCCAGAGAGCATGATCTCACATTTTTTTATTACTGATTTCCATCCCAAATAATTTACTGTTGTCCACCAGATCATGTAGTTCTTTCTATATGACATTGTCATCCTCATCCTTTTTGACAGTACATCCCAACTGTGTGTCCATTAGTAGAGCACTCCTACTTTTGCATCAAGGACATTAACAAAAACACTGAACAAGCACAATTATGAAATTAATTTCAGAGGAATTCTATTAGTAATCTTTATTTACAGACCATTATTTCTCATGTCAGCAGAAGCCATTTCTGTTTCTTTAGCCACCATACAATTCTTGTACTATACCTTCATCTTCCCTAGTTTAACTGAAAAGGCACAGTCAAGACAGGGTATTGTATGATCAACCTGATTCAGTACAATGATTCCTGTGTTCCTAGTGTCTGAAAACAAGCTCCCTGCTTGGGATAGAAACTACTTTCCATATGCCTCAGATTGGACATACAGTCCTACCTTGTTCTTCGAGTGCCAGCAATGCATTGCACAGACATGGTTTATGAAGGGTTTGAGAATGGACTGAGGTCTTTGCCYGAAGCACTTTGCCACAGCTCATGTCGAAGAGAAGACACCTTATTAGACAGAGGACTAGCTTGTGCTCCTGCACAGCTCAAGCCCAGACTTTATCAAGCAGATACCGCACTGAGTCACTCTGGTCTTCAGTTTATTCATTTTAGCCTGATTTCCAAAGGAAATGAGTCAAGCAACTATGTTTTGTATGGTCTGCCTGTCAGTCCCCTCTTAATAACTTTAAAACCTGTTGACTAACCAGACTTGATGGAGAGAGAGGTGTCTCAGTGATGCTAAGTTTATATAGGTGCAGAGTGCAGGAAAGAGGCAAGGACCGTTAGAGGCCTAACTACACAAAAAAGTGAAGTTTAAGCTCACCCTGCACAAAATAACAGAGCACAGTGAGATGACAGCCAGGGTTAGTTGCTCTGTTGCTGACAAACCACTCTTCTTTGTAAGTTTATGTAGTGCATTTTTAAAGAAAATATGGTTCTGAGAGCTTTGATTTATACCTCTCTCTCTTCAAGTATTTAGAAAAGAGTCAACCCTGGCATCCTCTGCCTCTTTGATTCGGTCAGTTCCTGTTCTCTCCATCCCTCCTACAGAAGTCATAGAGGCTTCTTTCTGTTTCAAAACATAATTAAAATGGAAGTGTGCTGGGCTATGCTGGATATGGATAAAACACGTGAATGGATTATTATAGTGAAAGAAATGTTCCTCCTCATTTGACGTCTCTGTCTTGCCGGTAAGACACTTTTCAACTAGGGAGAGCTCAAGAAAAAACAAAAGCATTTCAGTCACTATCAATTGTACATGGTATGAATGCACAAGGAGGTGGCCTCTAAGAAAGCTGCTCCCCATTCCTTCACAGACTCTGTAATTGTCAGCTCTTTCACATGTACTGGGAGGTGAACTGTGAGCCACAGCAGGGCACAGCACACAGATGTTATGCGGCCACATCATCCTGCCCTGTTTATAGTACAGGATAAAGTGATAGCTTTCATTCTGAATTGAACACGCTGCAGTAAGCCAGGCTTGAGGTAATTGTGGCATGCACAACTGTCAGTGACTTCATTTGAGAGCCTTCAAGCCGTTGCAACTGCATTTCACATTGCTGCTGTCAGTTGTTTGTTCAGTGAACCACTATGAGCAAAGGAGGCTTCCCACCTCAGTGAAGGCGGCAGCTTGAGTCCCCATCATTCCCTCCAAAGCTTCTCCCTACATACAGAAATCCCCTCCTTGTCTCAGCTGGGCCCGTTAGGCCCTTAATTTCACTGCATAGCACTTCCAGTACTTTTCACTGGTAACAATCATAAAATATGTGACAGCACTTGTTGAAGTTGGACTTCTGTTGAACTGCAAGCACTCACCAGATGGTTGTCACCATCTGATGTTGCTGATCTCTGATAAAATTCTATGTACTTTTCCCTTCTGAAAATGACTCAAGAGACCAGATTCCTCCAGTGGGTTTCAGTAGCAGCAAAAGGCTGGAGGAAGAACGAATATGATGTGAAGTAGGTACAGCAGCGAAAGAGGAAAGCAATAGGAGGTGAAAAGCTTGACAGAGGCAAATAGCAAGGGAGGGGCAGTGGAATAAATAGCAAACGGCACAGTAGATCTGAAGGCCAAACATACCTAAAGTCATATTGAAGGCAAAATACTCATCTAGGCTGGACTAGGTGAGTACTGATTTTAAAAGATAAAGATAGGTCAAAATTACTAGATAAATATAAAGTCAGAGAGGAGGAGACCTCCAGGGGATTTAACCTGCCAGATTAACAATAACAACCTTGGCAAAACCAAACAAAGTTACTCCCATCTATTCTAACGTGGCAGCAGGAGGTGCTAGTGTTCATGGAGATTATAGTCAACATGATCTAATGGTTAAAAGTTGACTTACACTCTTGCTCTGCCAATGAATTGCTAGGACTTTGCTCCCACCTCTCCTGGCTGGGAAAATCAAAGGCATGGAAATCAGAAGATGCAATCTGAAGATGAGCTCCACCTTAAGCTCTTTATCTTGGTAAAATAAAGATTTGCTGGTAGATAGCTGGAGGTGGATTTTGGCTTCAGAAAGCACTCTTGTTTGCTTGATATCTAGGTTTAAACTAGTCCTTTAATTCTACCCTAGCTGAAAATTGTCAGTAAGCTTCTGTTTTTAGTTTGAAGGACCTGTAACCACAGGAACTGGTAGGCTAAAATACTCTTTCAAAACCTGGCAGATGGACAGAAGCTATGAGGATCAGATGAAAACTGCTAAAATTATTTGCCTCCCAAAGCTTTACCCCTTTGAAGGAAAACTAAGTAATGTATCTCTTGCTTTGTTAGAGAAAAGAAGCATAAATTATCACAAAATTGCCTAAAAGTATCTTAAGAATCATTTAGAAATAATAAACTCTTCTGAAGAATTGTTCTGTTGAAAGTTAGGAAAGTCTGAGATACAGGAACATGAACACACAGCAAAGGCAGAGAGCATTCATGCCTGCTGTTACTTAAGTTATTAAATATTTAAATGTCAAACTTTGTTTCTTCAGAATGACATTCTCCAGTAGGACCTCCTGATAGGAATTGACAATAAATGGCAGCTATCAGGGAGAACCAAGAACCATTCATGTTGAGTGTTACAGCACCATCAATAATGGAACCATGTTGCTGAACAGGAATCCAAGAGTCATTTATCCATACCCATGCATGATACAAGGGTACAGATAATACCTATCCCAGGCAATGTTTGTTTAAGCTGCCCTTAAAGACTTCCAAAATTAGGAGCCTCCACAACTTTCCCCATGTAGTCTATTCTAATGCTTCACTTTCTTCACCATTAGAAAGTTCTTCCTAGGAAGAATCTTCCAAAACATTTTTTTGTTTGTTTTTACATATATGAACACTGTAAACATGTCTTCCCTCACTGTCTTTCTGGGGGCTTATATGCTGTGTCTATGCTGTATCTAAACCACTTGTCRTTATCAAAGTCCTCCTGTGGATTCTCTCCACATTTTCTTTCAAGATTGTCATCCAAACTCAGACATGGTGCTCTCAAGTCTTGCAAGCTATGCTTCTTTTCATATATGCTAGTATGCATTTGTTTTCTTCATAATGGTATAGCCATGTTTACTTCAGCTGGTGATCCGCTTGACTCCCCAGATCCTTTTCAGTAGAACTGCTCTCTAACCAATTGTTCCCCCTCTGTACTTACACAGTGGGATTTTCCCTGCCTAGTTATAGTACCTTTCACTTGTGCCCATTGAATTGCATCCTGTTCTTATTAGGACACTGCTCCAATTTGTGAGGGTCCTTCGGAATGCTAACCCTGTCTTCCAGCATGCTTTCAGCTCTTCACATCTTGGTGTTATCTGCAAATTGAAGAGGCAGTCTGTATTCTGTCATTTAGGTCTTTATTGAAAATACTGAATACCATGGAGTCTAGGACAGATCAGTGCAGAATCCTACTTAATATTATCTTCCACTTTGATAGTGAAGTTAAGCCTATTCACTTAGACTGTTCTCCTAAAATTTGCTTAAGAAAATGTCAGTAGAATTTGTCATTTGACTAGTGTCAAGGTATGTAACATCTACTGTTTCTCCTCTATCTTCAAGACTGATCACCCTATCACAGACTGAAATTAAACAGACATGTTCTGAGAGCTCACATTAGCTGTTACTTATCTCCTTTTTATCAGCCCTGTGCATTCCAAGGCTCTAGAAAGGATGGCAGTAGGCAGAGTCCTAGGGTGGGCTGCCAACCTCAAAAAGCCTGTACRCAGACTCAGCAGCTCCTTTGAGAACTGCTAGATGAGAGTTTCCAGCCTTCTTCCTTACCTTAGATTTTTGCTTGGCCTTGCCAAACATCACCTGCAAGATGGCTGAAGTATCAATATACTTCATTCACTGCTGAAGTCTCTCTCCTGGGAAAGCTAATTGGTGCTATGAAGTCAGGGTCTCTCTTCTGGAGGAGATATGGAGGACTTTGGAGCAGCCAAGAAATGGAGTTGTCCATGCTACGTACCAGAAGGAAGACATAGCCAGGGAAGCAGAATGGGGAGGAACAGTCAGAATCTGTCTACAAATGGAGAGGCAGGCTGAGAAGAGGGGGACAGTGGCTTGGAAGAAGTGGCTCTCTTTGGGATCTCCAAACATTTGTGGATTCACACCTCATTTAGCATTAATCTCTCCCTACAGGGCGAGACAGTCTGTCATACAGTCTGGATTTTAATATTCTACATATTTCCCTCTATGCAGAAACATAGAGGCATATTTAGGCCTCTTTGGTACATGGAAAGGAATAAATGAGAGTGCCACTGGCTGAGAAGTTGTATGGTCATTCTAGTGTTCCCTTTTGATCCCATTAAGATTGTCCAGGAACTAAGAGTCAGCTGATCAGATTATTGCCAGACATTATCAAGCTGTCTGTAATTAGCTTCTTATTGGTGAGAAGCCAGGAAATCCTTTGTTTGCAAGCTTCGACTATAGAGAAAGAAAGGAAATATTTCATGGGAGAGATTGTTTGGAAACTGCAGATCCTAATTAGTGTCTCAGCCCTGTGGTGAAACTATATGTAGCATTTCTCTGAAAAACGATGCTTCTAAACATCCCATTTTGAGGAATGCTGGGTTACTTTCTTGAAAAGCCCAACACACATGGTGCTTAGTGCAGACATGGATGCTTCACAACCTCTGTTCTGTTGCCTTGGTGTAGGTTTCTTACATTCCCTTATCTTATACAGCTCCTTTCAGTGCCAATCAGGATTGAAAATTTAACACAGGTTAAAACATAGGTTTAAAATTGGGCTGTGCCATCTGCATGTTACCTGTGCAGTCTGTACACTCAAGACCAATAACCTCAACTTCAGGAAAATTTGGATCCAATTTCATTTAGTTAATTACATGTAGCATTACAAGAGTTCAGATCTTTTTATGCTGTACATTAAAACTACTGTAGTTTAAGTCCAAGATGACTTTTAGTCTAAGATAACCCTTTACATTTTCAGCATCATCTTATGAAACACATTAACTTGTTTATTTTAGAAATTAATTGTAATTTAAATTACTAACATACAGCTGAAATTTTCAATGTCATGTAGTGATGGTATCCCCTTTAATGCCTCCAGTGGACACCCTAAGCTCCATATGCTTGTTATAAAACGCCTGTTACACAGACTGCAGTGCACAGAGATTAATGATGCATCCATCAATAGCATGGTTAAGAGATTGCTGTCAATTCCAAAATAAGCATTTTTTTCTGGGATACTTTTATTGATGATTTTGTTATATCCCAATAATTCTTCTTCCCAAACACTTAAAACAAACCTTATCACTATCACGTTTTTTCTTCTCTGAGGAAGAGCATCACCATGAAGGATGACAATTCTTCTGAAATAACAGAAATATTACGAGACACTCCTAGTCTGCCCTATCATTGAGTCTTAAAGAGATGCCAGAACAAAGCCTGCTCAATGATACATAAAGGTCTTAATCATATGTCTGAATAAAACCCTGAAGCAGTTATATCAAAGCATCAATCATGTGTTTTCCAAAATAGAACTAGAGCAAGAATGTGCTCCATCTTCCTGCAGTTTAAACAGATTTTAGGTGAGCTGATGGTTTCTATACTTAGGGTGAGATTGTATCAGAAAGCAAAGTATTTTGCAGGATTAAATCATGGTTATTTCTGGGAATGACACTGTCAGTTTGTGAAATATACATTGAGTTTATAGTGGATAGAGCACCTAGCACTTTCTAAAGAGAGTAATAATCCACACATACACAGTTAACTTCCACTGGTAGAATCAAAAACAARCACAGTGGAAAAAGGACTATCCACTTCAGGTTTGGGCAGTAATCGATTTAGCTACTTCTCTCTGCCTGGAAACCAAAAAAATATGCTCTTTTTCTCTTTTTTTTTTTAATCACTGGATGTTGTGGAACAGTCTTAGCAGCTTTGCTCACCTCACAGTAAACTCCTCAGTGAAAGTGAGCCAAATGCACTAATACATTTCTGGAAGGCAAATAAAATGTACCCTGGATTTTCAGTCTCTAAGGGATGGAAAACAAAGGTCATTTGGATTCAGACCCTTTTGCATAGGTACATATGAGCTGTTCAGCCACATGACTTAATTCCTGCATGGGACGCCTGTTGCAGTCTCCAGGGAATAATTGCAAAGGCTGTCTTTAAGGCATTGGAGATTAGTGGCCCTTGGTCAGTATAATCAACAGAGAAAAAGATAGTTCAGAGCAGGAATGTAATTTAGGCTAAATCATCTGCTAGAAGAGCTGTTGTGAATGCTCCTCTTTGTCCTCAGGCTAATTGCACTGTCTCTGCTGTGTCCTTAGCAACTTGTCCCAAACTCTTAACTTCAGCCCATGGCCAAGTCCTGTCCCCTCAGTAGACCTCCTCCCCACTCATACACCACTTCCCCACCCCAACAGTTCTGTCTGTGTCCTCACACAGCTCTCAGTCCCAGTCTTCTTGCCTTGCAAGTGTCAGTCTCCCTATTTTTCTGTCAAAGATAGGCAACCCAGGTCAGTTTGGTTTCCAGTTTCTGCTCTTTTTTCTTGTGACTAGTGAAGCAATAAGAGATGTTTATTGCTCTCTGCTTACATTTCCCAAACTAGACTGAATTGTGCCCGGAGTGGACAGAATATTAAATGGATTTGAGTACCTATTTCTAAGACACCTCTGTTGAGTACTAGATGCAGACTGGTTTTCTTTTTGGAAAATTATCAGTTGGCCAGCTATGCATTACTCTGGGGATGACAGAAGGCACCTGCTTGACACAAATAATATCTGCCAGATTTCAGTTTGCAGAGCCAAATGATGACAGGACACAAGACAAATCCAAATAGACAGTCACCAGAGATCTTTAACAAGGGAAAACTAAGATATGTTTCCTTAGCCTGCTTTTCAAAAGTACCTGAAAAGTTTGGACTGACATTTTCCAAAAACAGACATCAAAGGCAGACATCGCACACGGAAGATTTTAGTCCAGATACTTATAAGTCTTAACAAAGCTATCAGCAGCTGAAGTCTCTCCTACACAGGAAAGGCCCAGGCAATCTTATAAACGAGCAGTGCCCCCTATCTTACCTCAGTGACAGTGAACTGCAAACACAACTGGAGTTTGTGAAATAGGAACCTGCAATGTAAGATATTCCTGTAGGGCAAGGGCATTTACACCTCACAGAAAAGCAGCAAGTGTAATTCTTGTGATGACTAACACAATGCACTGAACCTATGCACATGCCACAGGGCAGGGATATGCTAACATTGTTTGCAAAGTAATTTGGTTCACTGTTAAGTGTTCTGTAGTGTGGATAGGACTTGAGCCTTGCTTACAGTGGAAATTTAGCCACTGGTATGTATAAACTGGGTCTGGAGGTTTGTTCTGGCATGCAGATTTATTCTCTGGCAAAAATGTAGAAAAAGCCATTGATATTTTTGTTCAGAAACTCCATGTTAAAACCCATACATCCTACTTCCAGACTTGGTTCTTAGCTCAGCCAAAATCAGAACCCAAAAGTTCAGGCCAAAATGGGGTATTTGCATAACCTGGAGAGGTTTCTCTGGTAAGATAACTGACTGCATTTTCAGTCAAGCTTAATTTTGAATGCTCAGAGAAGAGCTATAAAAGTGAAGAAAGCTGAAAAATGTGAGTTTTTTCAGTAAGAGACTCCAGGCACTTCCTTCACAGATTATTATACAGTGGCTTGATCAGAGTCTCAAAGTTCTGATGCAAGGACCAAACACAGGCTTTTCAAGGTAGCAGACAAAGGTGTAATAAGAACAAGTGGCTGGTAGTTGAAGCTAAACAAAGAAATAAAGTAGAAATGCAGCGCCATTTCTTAAACAGTGAGGGTAATTAACCTTTAGGAAAAAAGTGCTGTTTTGGATCCTTTCTCACTGGCAAGTGTCAAGCCTAGATGTCTTCCTAAAAGATAATCTGGAATTCAAATAAAATTAATTCAGGGTGCAATAAAGTAGAATCCCAAACCCTAAACTGCAGTGATTTTTCTCAAAACTTCCCACCATTGCTAACCACAGCTGCCAGCAAGAGTTAAAAGGTGTATGCGTATTTTGACTCTACAGGTCGTTTAACCTTTGTTTTGCCTAACCTTGTGCTGTACAGGGCCACACAAATTAGCTCTGACAATACCATTAGCTACAGGTACCAGGTCTGTACAGCATCTCTCAAACTTGCAACTGATGGAGCTGGCTAGCATAGATTCAGTCCAGGAATTAAGGGTTTAAGACTCTTCTTATGAGGCAAAACAGCCAAATTTCTTATTTCCTTGCTTAGACATAAAATTCAGTTGGGAAGAAGTGAAATGGGCAGAGACCCTCAATCGGAGCTAGCAGAAATAGCTGTCTTTTCCCCCTCCCCATAGCACAATTCACCCAGTGGTTTCAAAACAGCTTATGTTACAGCAAATAGGGACTTTTACCATATTGTGACATGTGCAATTTTAAATATTAGGAGTTACCTATTGTTCAAGCTCATAAGATAAATCGGTAGCAGACTGAGAATGATACCCAAGTATAATGGACTAACCATCACACACTGTGGGGGGAAAGGATACCCTAAATTCTGAGCTGGCGAAGTATAGCCACCAGATGCTGTATTACAACCATGGCAAGACCTATGGGAAATGGATGGCTATAGTTCTGCATCTGCAAGTAAAGGGCATCCTTCTAATCCCAGAGAACTATTAGAGATGGTGCTGCATGGGATCAAGCCCATTCAATTTCAAAAAAGCAGAAGAAGCAGCTGTATAAGCCTCCCTTAATTTGGTCTCTGAGTAAAGCCCTGTTCCTCAGAAGGATTCACTGGGGACCTATTATGAACAGAGAAGCAGGGTGATGAAGCATTTGATGTGGTAAACAAATGCTCCCAGCCAGAGCTGTATATGTCTGTTTAGGAAAACACATTTTCAAAACAATTCTTTTCTGACAGAATTAGATAGGAAGTACAAGGATTCCAGGCCTCTTCCATTTTTGACTGCTGAACTACTAACAGCTTCAATATTTTCATTAAATCACAGTCCATTAAGATCACCAAGAACTCCACCAAGAACTGAGAGCATGCACCTCAATATTTATAAGGGAGATGCTCCCTTCAGTTTCATTTAGGACAGAGTCACTTCAAATACTGGCTCTCCAAATGGCCAGCTCTTTCAACATAACTGTTTCCTGCACATCCATCTGCTCATTCTGTTAAGATAAAAATGCATCTATGCTACTAGCCATGTGGTACTGACTCCTCTCTGCTATGTGCATTAGTTACTAGGGATGCTTGTTAGCAGAATCTTTACCGTGAATGTGAGTCATAGAAAGAGCCCCTGGATATTCAGAAGCCCAGTTGGGTTTATGGAATTAGCAGGATTTGCAAGACTTTTTTTAAACCAATCTGTGAAGCAAGTCCAATATGAAATGATTGAGTTATATATACATGAATAGTCTGACTGCCTGTCATTTTCACAGAGTCATTTCTGTGACTGTAACTGGAAATACCAAGTAGTAAATAGAGAGACTGAAATCCCCCTCTAGTTGCTCTGAAAGGCAGCTTCACAGAACGTGAAAGGCTGGATCAAGATTGTCAGCATGTAGGAAGCTCCTGCCACTGCTGTACATGCTACTGGTCAGTGGATAAACAAAAGAATCCAGTTTCCAGGGCTGTGAAGCCAGCAATAACTTTGCAGAGCCATTTTTTTTAATAGCTTTGAAAAATGAAGAAAAACAAGGCACAGTCATTTAAAGCTCTGTTAGAAACTGAGTCAGAAAAATCAATGTTTGACAAATAGAAAGGGACAAATTCTGGGTAAGGAAATGCTACTGAGCTTTTAGAAATATGTTTTCCAGCAGGCAATCAAATAGCTAGCAGCCAGGCACTTTTGAAAAACCTATGCATTTAATGGCAGGTGCTGTTAAACTGGATTGAAAGTCCATAATTAAAGCAAATGGGACAAAGATCTCTTTAGCAACTACRTTGCTTCTCAACCAAATGTACCAGCAGTGAGGCTAGTTCTGCGGTCCTTGATCATCACATCTATCTCATCAATTCCCTGGTGGGTGAAAGCCTGTTGATGATTCTTTCAATTTAGATATCTAAGCTTTAAATATGTACTTGAGTTAGGAATGTATTCTATGTTAACTGATCATAGAATCTTAGACTAATTTAGTTTGGAAGGGATCTCTGGAGGTCAAGGCCAGCCTTCTGCTCATGAAGTGTAAAGGGAGATACAGAGAGGGTACATGGCTTGCTTTAGGGGTACAGGGAAAGGTATTGAATTTCTGACCGAGCAYCATATCCTCTCAGCTGCAGGCTGCAGTTACCATGCAAAAAATTAAGTCTGGCTGTTCATTGGTGACATCTGAACTGTGAAGACTTGGATTTCCAGGAGTGGTGAATTTCCTTGCCAGAGATGCACTGAGTAACACCACCTGCCATGGGAGTTTTCTCTCCATGCCCTAGCACTTAATAATGCCAGCCTCTGAGCTGATCCTGGCAGTGTGAGAGACATCCCCCCCTTCCCCYCCCCCCCCCCAAAAAAAATCGTGTCATTCCCAAAGTTGTCTTGGGTTGCAGCACCAGAAGGGCATGTTGACAACACAGCTTTCTTCATTCCTCCAAAACTGTGACCGCAATGCATCCTATTCTTGCTGATGTTCCCCAAGATCCTTAACGCCCAACAAGCATAAAGAAGTTTATCCTATCAGAGTAAGCACTAAAGTAAGCCATGAAGGTACTTCCAGCATGCTGGCTTACCAAGTCCAGGGGTTTGTCTCCTGTTTAAACTCACTGCCAGCAAGGGTGTTTCTAGTTCTTAGTGAAGACAAAGCTGCAAAGCCTGTCTCAAGGAACTCCCCTTTCCCCCTATGTCACTCCTAGTCGTGGGAAACTCACTGCAAGGATTTGCTTTAGCTCCTTGACATTATGCAAGAATTCCCCTTTAGAACACAGAATCCTCAGCACGCTATTTCTTCACAGTTGTTTACCTTTTTCTTTAGGAAGTCAGCTGAACTGACCTCTTGTGATGAACTTTTGTTGAAATATTTGCAAAAAGCACACAGCCTAGCACATTTTTTTCACTGTGCTGTCGCTCCAGGTGTCTGTTTGCTAGCAGCACATTCCAACAGAGCAGAGTCCTGTGTTACTTCCTTTAGCAAAGCTTCACATCAGAACTCCTGGATAAAAGGCATTTATATGTTATCTGTAAATCTAACAGCCTTGGATCATTAAACCCATTACAGAAATTGATCAAATTAAGTCTCTTCTTCCCTTGTCGATGTCTGTTTGTTTGCTGACCTTTTGCCCTTTCCTGAGATCCAGCCCTCAGTCTGACAAGTGATGTTACTACAAACACAAAGCCAGTCACTGCCATTAGATCGTATGGAGTTCCAGTTCTGTGGAGGGAAGTTTATATTCTTGCTGTCTTCCCCCAATCCCCCAGAACAAACAATCCCTTCACTTGGAATGCCAAAAATAAAAGCATCGGTATTTAAATTGTGAACAATTGAATTTGGGAAACAAACTATATGACTGCAGCCCTTTCTGAATCGTGAATCTGAGTCATTTCCCTCACCTAAACTGTTCTCTTCCCCATGCAGATTGCAGGAGCGGGGAGGAATACAGCAGTAACATTTCCTGCTCTGTCTCTCTCCCTCCCTGTTCTCATCTCTTGCAGCCTGCCTGCTCCAAGCTGAGCTGGTGAATTATGAGCGTGTCAAGGAGTACTGCCTCAAAGTGCTTCAGAAAGAAGGAGAGAACTTCAAGGCGCTCTATCGATCAGGAGTTGCATTTTACCACCTGGGTGACTTCAACAAGGCACTCTACTACTTGAAAGAGGCAAGAGCCCGCCAGCCAACAGGTATGGGGAGTGAGAATGTGACTTTGTATTGAGAGCTTTTGCATTTCTTTTCACTAGGTTTTGTCTGTGGTTTGATTTCATTGATTTCCACAGAGATGAGTATGACTCATTGTGTCCTTAGTTGTACTTCTCTTCAAGAATTCTCTAGTAGTGCAGCAAGTTTGCAATGACAGTGCCTAAAGATGTTAGCTATTAACTACTGCAGAGACTGCAGCAGAACCTGGAAGATAACAGTACTGCTGAAATGCCATCCTTGTGGAGGGGATTCTACCTCTCTTTCCTTCCCTATTTTATTTTTGAAGAAAGCAGGATGGGRAAACATGCATCTCTAACATTACATTTCCTGAATCTTCAAGAACAATTTTTTTCCCCTTAGCAAAAGCAGAAGACTATTTGTAGACCCTAACAGTCATGCCTTCCACCATCTCTTTACTAAAGAGTGTTTTTCTTTGATCAAAGACATCGACACTTATGCACAAAGCATTTGTCAGAAAACACGCTTCAACTTTTACCATGAAAAAAATCACTTCCCTGTTCAAGTATCCCTCATCCATGTGTCCAAAACAATAGAAATAATTTTGGGACCACATAGAAATTATATATTCAAACAACTTAGCCCTGCCAGAGCAACTACCTTTATGCTGATCTACCCAAATTCAGAAGGGGAGCGGAAGGCAGCAACACAGAGACAGTGCTTTTGTTCTCAAAGGACTACAGAACTCCCTAATAGGGAGATAAAGCCACACTATTTTTTAAATCATTTCTGTTAAAACAAAGGAAGCTTATAATAGTCAAAGAAAAGTTAAAGGATCATGAGAAAACAAAATAAAAGCAACGTGCAAATGAAGCCCCACAGAGCAGCTCTTCCATCTGCACCTGAGTAGAGAGTTGTGAACTCGACATGAAAACAGGCAGGAGTCTTGGGCCCTGGCAGAGGCAGTGGACCTGATATTCTTTGAACTAGAGGAGGCAAAAGAGGCTGCTAGAGCTGGCTGTGCTTGATGTGCTACAGGGATTGGCCCTGCTGGGCTTCTGAAGTGAGTGTGTCCTGAGGAAGCATCAGACAGGGTGCACTTAGAGGTGTACTGAGTGCTGGGATTTCATTGCTCTTCCATCTCCCATAAGGCTTCCTGGTTCCATCTGCCATGCTTGGCCCAGGGCTCTGGGCAGTCTGACAGCACAGCTGTGCACACCACACCAGCTCAGCAAATGTGCTTAAAAGCTCAGTTTAGCCTATTTAGTTTACAGTATGCCCTTCTGCTTTCAGCCCTTGACAGAGCCAGGAAATTGAGAAGCTTATGAAAAAGAACAGTTGCAGGAAAATACAAAGTTATCCTAACCTTGAGATTCTGACTAGGCTCAGATGTGCAAAAGTCATTTTAGTTGAACTGCTTTGTTTCCATTTTTATAATATGTATTTTCGTGCTTTTTTTGCCCCTCCAGTGATAGTATTTATTTGGTGTCCGTTATTGCTTCTTAAAATAAATACTAATGTATTCAACAGCAATAGCTTCAAATACCACCGCTTGCTGCAAAGATGCATCAGAAACTGTCCCTGAAGGCCCTTAATGTACACAAAAAACAGTTCTGGCCTTCAACTCTGCATCACAAACCCATCCCTGTTATTGTTACACCATATGGAGCCATTGTTCTGCTGTAAGTTTTAAGATTATTGAAAACTTAACTGGGGATTTGGGGGAAAGAAGTGAATATATACAGTAAGAAAGGATGGGGCTGTTAAGACACAGTAGAAGGGATTGGGTAACACTAACGAGAATTACAATGTGACCTGGAAAAACTCAGCGTCCCCAGTTTCAAAGTCTCTATCTGCAAAATATGATCATTTTTCTTTATATGATGTTTTGCTAGGCTCACTGGTAAAACACTTGGTTATTATTACAGTCAAGTTCTGTGTGTTCTCTTTTTCTAATAAGGAACATTTTTGGCACAAATCGCTGGCAGTTATTCTCTTTGGTGGGGGGAATTTTAAATAGTAAAGAGGAATTAGCTAGCAAAGGGTTTTACTATTCTGAAGGTCTGTCAGCACAGCAAATCCCTGATGGCTATTTACGGTTTGTCAAAGGTAAGAGTTGGATTTGGCCAGATTTCTCACTCTACCTCCAAACAAACAAAAAAAAAATCACCAAAGTAGATGGCAATTACACAAGATAATTATATAACACTCCTTACTAAGGAACATCTTGGAAACAGAGAGGAAAGCCACTGTTAAGTCGTGCAAAGTGTACATGCAACATTCCGTGAACTGTGTCCAGAGGGTGGTACAGCATGTAACAGTGAACTTTAGCAGCCAAACATACACCTTACCTTCAAGCCTTGTTCAGTTTGTTCCCACTGATCTGGCCACATCATCAAGGTAACTACTTACTGGGTTTGAAAATGGACTATCTGTTGACCTGGTAACATCAAACACCAACAATTAAGCTCTGTTGGCCCTGCTCTGAAAACTCATATTCCAAAAACATATGAACTGTAAGTACAAGCCAGATTTCCCATGCTGCATACAGCAGGCTCRCAATTAAGTCCAAGAGCTGGCTTCATGAGCACTTGTGACTTATGTACTGGGAACTAAAACCAATTCACAGTCTATCTTCATGGCACATAAACAACTATATGAAAGCTAAAGGGAGAAGCACAAATAGCCTTTAAAACTGCACGAGGCCACTCTGTGTGGGGGCACAAGCACAGTGCTAAGAGCCAGGAGACTTGTGTTCTGATTGCGGCTTTGCCAGTAAGTCCCTGGGTAAGTTCAACCCAGTCACCTGAGTTGTCCTTACCTACGATTCTCACATCAGTGAAAGGGGATCATTTCTTCCTCACTGAGAGATTAGGATCCCCTTTTCATTAAAAACTTATATTTAGCTTTGAAATACTCCTGCAGACAGGACTAGAATTATGCAGTATTATTTGGTGAAAAAGACTTGAGAAAGACAGGGCTCCATTTCTTCTGTAAATAAAGTTATGTTCATTATTTTTCTTCAGTAAAATAGTGGCCCTTAAAAAGGAAGCAAAACATGTCAAAACTTGCCTGGGAGATTGTTAGCTAACCTGCAATGAGAGCTTCTCCTGCCTTCTACTGGGCTACACCTTGTTTTGCTCCTGGCTCCCCAGGCATGTGGAAATTTCTCAGGTGAGTGAAGTTGTGCCATAAGCAGCTACCTCCCTTACACCCAAGCTAAAGGGAGCTGACAACCTTTCATTGCCTAATTATATACTGAACCCCACCTCCACACCCCCTTCTTGGCCAGGCATCAAGTCCCTGCAGGCCCAGGCAGGCGTGAGTTTCTGACATGCCTGCTCAATTATCACTTATCACCTGCACTGGGCAAGCACTCAAAGTGTGAAAGGATGCTTACCCGTGCTGTAACCCATCAAATCCTGAAAGGGTAAAGGACAGAGAGATTTCAGTGAGGGGCAGGCAGTACAGCTGGACTCTGGATTTGGATATGATCTCTGCCTTTCCAGAACTGGGAATTAGCCCCCTTCCTGGTGTGCTCACTAATTTTATTCTAGGCCTGAACTTCAGAGCCAGTCCCTCAGTTAAACTTCTTCACTCCTGAAAGCTGTTTAACTAAAACCCAATCCCAGTTTAGAAGAACCTCCTTTAAAATTTGTTAGACTGGTATGCAATGCTGGTGCATTAACAGCACAGAAGGCTGAAGCACTTTATCTAGTGCAAACAACTGCAGAACTCCTTGTCTTTCCTCATTACAAATGTCCAAAGCAGGACAAGTAACTTCATCACTGAATCCCACCCTCTGAACTGAATAGGAGGATGCAGCTGAACCTGCAGTAGAGAAACCCATCTCACCAGAGACAGCTTGAGAAGTCACAACATTGCCACAGCCCACAGCTGCCCCATTACATGTTTGCTGAGAGCTCTGTGATAAGGGAAATTGAGCTGTCTCCTGTTGTCTGAGCTCTGACTGAGGGCACATCCAAGGTTTCCCCTTCTCATTTTTACAGGAAACTTTGCACTGACAACTCCATCAATGGATGCAAAACCCACACTTGCTAGCACTGGACATGTTAGCAATTACTTGCCCTTCTCTTTGCAAGCTCAACCACTTCTCATTCCCAAGCTGGTGTGGGAATAAGTATTGGCTGGATGATGACAAGATTGCCAGTGCCCTTTAGATTGGTTTCTGAGGATCTCATAATTTAGATAGACCAATCTGACCCTGGTTGGCCTTCTGAGTAAGGCTGTGAACAGAGAACCGTTTTTACATTATGTATCAATGAAAATGTTTTTTTTGCTTGCTTGCTTCCAACACCACATAGCTTTTGCCACTGTGTGGATGCCATGCAGGTGGAAAGTCACCCTTGTGATAGTACATTAACAGGATTCAAGGAAGGACTGACCATGACTGCAGAAACATGAGGTCTCTCTTGGGATGTGTAATTAGGCAGATCAACCTATGCTTCAGGGTGAACAGGGTCCCTCACTGCTAGGGCCCCACTGGAGGTAAATAAAATGCACCTGTTCTATGTAATGTATTAATGCACTGTTAGGAAAAAGAGGGCTCAATTTACCACCTCCATAATACTGGGATGTCAGAGCTCTCTGCAAACTGATGAAACAGTTCTCTGTCCCCAGGAATTTCACTAGACAAGATAGACAAGGCAATATGCAGTATACAGCATATGACAAAAATAAAGATATGGACTGTCATGGTGGAAGGATTCCCAAATATGAGCTTTAAGGAGAGCAAGGTTATGAAAAGAACATGAAGGAAGCTCTTCCCAATTCAACTGATCATGGAAAAAAGTGAGAAGGGTGGAATAGGATGTAAAAGGAATAAGCGGGCAAAAAGTCAGAGCATAAATGTATGCAAGATGCTTGTAGGGTCTTGAATATAGGCACTGAGAGAAGGGAAGCCAGTGGAGGAGCTGTTCCAGAAGAACAGGCAGGGATGACCTGGATAGTTGGAACTGTGTGTATTCAACTGTGGTGACCATGAATAACCAGGGAGAAGGCAAAAGCTGGCTGATCTGAGGATGTGAGCAACAGAGATGGTGAGCTCAGACCAGACCAGGTCCTCCAAAAACAAAGCAGCAAGATTTGATTCAGAGCCCCTTCTCCCTTGGGCTGTTCCTGAAGGCAGCGCTGGAGTCATGCTACTCCCAAGGAACAGAAGATACGCAGGTGCATATGTGGCAATGTGTCTGTCTTTCACAGGGAGTTGTAACCACTGTATGTGTATGTGTGTGCTCTTTCCCTGCAGATACCAATGTCATACGATATATCCAGCTGACAGAGATGAAGCTCAGCAGATGTTCCCAGAGAGAGAAGGAAGCCTTGTGAAAATGAAGCTGCTTCAGCTGAAGTGCCCAAAGGGGAACATTTCCTTCCTAGAAGCCCATTTGGTGGATTTTCCTGTTTGCTCTGCCTCATCCCCATCTCCATCCATCCAATTTCCCTTGCTCTTCATTGAATCCCAGTTCTGAAAGAAGAAACTCAGACACTGGACATGGCTGCTTGCCAGCCATGGTAATATCCCTTCCCCTTTTCAGGAGAGCACAGTGGCTACATCCAGCCTTGTTCCAAGATAGTGTCATACACGCAGTGTAGGCAGTGCTGGGGACCTTTCTGGTCCTGAGCTGACTGCTTATTACCTTAGGGAAGCAACCCCCAGACAACTACTTCCTGACCAGGCAAGTTGGAGACAAACAGTTTCTACTGTGAGTGATCACTGGAGCTTGGAAGAGCTAAGAAACCAAGAAAGCCACTGATCATTTCGCAGGGGTTAACAAATGCCTTTTTACCATCAGTGCCCTCTGCCTGCTTCTCCAGTGCTGTGTTACCAGTCTCCAGTGAGAGCTCACATGCTCCCAGTCTAATGCCAGTGAAACTGTTTCTAAACATCCTCTTAATTAAAGCACAGAACACCCTACAACACCCCTGAAGAGCTGTCCCAGTGCCAGAAGAGAAGGCTGTGGGGGTACCACAGAATGCTGAACAAACTGTGAAAGCAYGGTGTACAGTATGAGGGAAAACTGTGAAATTCATTAAAGGCAAATAAAAATTATGAATAGGCAACAATTCCAGGCATTGCTTTTAAAAGGAACCTCCTGGAATCCCAGTATCCAGAGAGGCAACATGGTCTAGTGGGGGCAGCATGGGGTGGGGAACAAGGAATGTCTCCATTCTTGTATTGGCTCTGCCAATGCCTTGCTGTGTGGTCTTGGGCAAGTCACTTAGCCTCTCTGTGCCTCAGTTTCCCCATCTGTACACTGGGGATAATAATACCTCCCTACCTTGCAGGGGTGTTGTGAGGATCTATTAGTTAATGTTTGTAAGTAACATTATAGTGATGTACAGTGCTAAGTGTTATTAGTACATTGGATTGAGGTCTTGATTCTCCCACTTTGTGTTGGTGCTTCCTGTGTCCTGTTTCTTCTTTTTAGAGAGCATGCTGCTGAACAAGAGCAGGGCAGAATCAACATCTTTGGAACCTATTTCAGTAGTCCATAGGGTCTGTTTAGACCTGTTCTAGCAGTTTGATCACTTCTAAGAGTTAAGGCTCCTTGGCTCAAGGGTCCTTTTCTGAAACTGCCAGTAATGGAATCAGAAAGTGACACAAACACATCATCTCCAGTGTGACGCACTTCTCCCCCACAGTGGCCAACATGGAAGTGCTCCCAGTTGCAGGGTAAATGTGAGTGGTGTCAACTCATGGTGGTCAGTTTGAAGTGAGTGTGCCCAGAGATACTTCACTTAGTCCTCCACTGAAACATGGAAACTGAAACACAGAAAGCAGAAAGTTCAACACTTGACTGAAGGTTCAGTCAAGTACTGTGTGTTCTGGTCTCAGTGGATGTGGTGTCTGCAGACAGTTGGCTATAGCATCCCCTTCCAGTTGTGGTATCTTGCCACATTTTTTTCTGTCCAAAAGCTGAAAGAGTTGATAAAGAAACACCAAGAGAAAAGGCAGATCTTTATCATGGTCTCTTAAAAAACTGAAGTTATTTTCTTTAGTTCAGGGACACATCCAGTCCACACTGGTGGTGGAGGAGAGACTGTCTTAAAAGTGTTGCATAAATCTCTGAGGTAAGATGGATCCACATCAGCTGTGTGAAGTTCATATCTGGGACAGCACCAGGAACTCATGTTCATCAGCCTGATGGCTGTGCAGGTACTGTGAAGGAAAGGGTTGGGTATTGGAGGCAGCACAGTCACCCTCTTTAGATGGCCCACAGTTCATAGATCTGTGCCTGACATAACAAGCGCCTCTGCCCACCACCACCCATGGCTAATGAGGCTACAGCTGGTGATAGGACAATATTTGGTTTAAGGACAGAGAGGACAAATGAGAGAAGTTCTGTAAATGACCATAAACTAAAAYAGAAAAACAGGTTAGGCAGAGGTGTTCTTGAGTGCACTTAAGGTGTATGTGGTGCTGTATAAAGCGCACAGATAGTAAGATTTTTCTTCTCAGATACATGTAAACTTCCATGTCCTAAAWACATCACAGCACACAGCAAATTCAAGTAGAGGTGAGTCCCCTTTATTTCATATTGCTGATGACAGTTCACTCCCCAGCTGCGTGTCTTGCGTCACTGGGGGTGAAATGAGGATTCATCCTGCAGGCATGCAAGAGGAAAGGACACCATCCACACAAACAGTCTCTGCCCCAGGAAAGCTCAGGCAAGCAGAGGCAGGCTTGTCACTCATGACCTTAATGTGAGAGAAAGGGCATTTTCCAGTCATTGGGGATATATGTCCATGGCGTGTCACTTTGTCTGGAAACAATTTCAGGTCTAGCAATGGCCAAAATGACATGCTATCACCCCATCAGTGCCATGTATGTGTTAATGCAAAAAAGGCAAAATATACCAAAATACAGTCTCCTCAGTTCTCAGCCTCCTTCCCCCAGGGGCACTCTAAACTGTGGGGGAAAGTGTGTGAATGTACATATGGACAAGACCTCAGAGAGCCTCCAGTGAGTACACAACCTATTATCTGCATGAAATGGTTGCCCTTATGTACATTGACAATGAGGATAACTCTAACCAGTGCACACTCACAGCAGAGGCTGGACAGAGAAGGTTTCCAAAGAGAAAACAGACTCAAGGACTGTTTTGGCAACTATGTAGCAATTATATTTTTCCACGGTGACAAAGAACTTGAGAGAAACATGGTCAAAACTCCAGCTGGGGGCCCTGCACATCTCAATGGGCAAGACAGCAGCAATGCTACCAAAGCCAACAGAGTTCCTGTGGACTGTGCTTTCCCCACAGAGGCCAGCCATGCCTTGCATTATGAACCATCCCAGCACAGTTTGCAGTCTAATTGGAAAGATATTGTGCAGACACATCACCACCTCTACTGCATGTGTTGAGGGAGTGTGGAAGAGCCTTGGAAACTTCCTAAAAGTCTTTGACATCCAGTACAGGAAGGGACTCTTCAGCTATAGAGGAGCAAGACCCTAAAAGAACATGGCCAAATTTATCTCTTGGCCACTGCTGAATTTAAGAATACCCAAGGGAGAAACTGGTGGTTTCATCCAAGAACTGCATTACCAGGAAACTTCTAAAAGAGTGAAATAAGGATCAACCATAAAGGGGAGAACCTAGTATCAAGAAAATCTTACCCTCAGAAATCTTACTATGGGCAGGTGAAAAAAAAATGCTCATGATCCTCTCTATATGTTGGTGAAGCAGTTGGCTGTAAAGTGCACTTACAAGAACTAACAAACAGCTCCTGCTGTTAGGTCCCAGGGTTATTTTATAATCAAAGAGATATTTGAAGAAGGCTTAGCTAAGTGCCATACTAAGAACCTGGTCCGATTTCCTGTACAACTAGTGGACTGTTCTTCATTATAAACATGGATTTTTTCTTACAGGATTGGGGCAAGAGTGATTTAAACTTGACAGTCATTCAGCAGCAGGGCAGAAAGATAAAATGAAGACTTCAGTGAAACGGTCACCATAAATCACATAAAGCTAGGCTGAGAAGTAGGAGAAGGAAGGTGGGCTTCTGCATCAAGAGATGGGCTAGTTTCTAAAAGCAGAAATGTGTTGGTTAGGCTGATGTAATGATAATCACATCTCACATCAGTAAGAGGGTTGAGGCCCATGTGTCCATCAAGAGCCTCAGAGTCTAATAGAGTTACACRCCTCTTCCAGTGAGCAGTCCTTAACAGCTGGCTGTGGAGGTGTGGGTAGAGGGCTATCCCTTCCCACCTGATTTACCCAGTTGCTGTTGTAAGGAGTTTGTAACACCATGAAAAGACAGAGAAGTACACTCTATTGAAGGTGGTGCTGGTCCACTACAAATTGGAGGTATTTTTCTGTGGAGCAATCAAATGACAGTATGAGACTCCACATCCTGAAAGCCAAAACAAGGATATGAGGCTCCAACTCAGCTTGATGGTATGTGTGTATGCCCCCAACATGCAGAATATAGGAGGAATGAGCACATGCCCCTCCAGGCACGTAGAGTATTAACTAACCTAGAGTACTAACCTCCAGTTACCTAGAGCTAAACTGTTTCCAGTGCAGTGAAAATAACTGTACACATCCCATGTATATGTGCATACAGGTCACACCTTGCAAAGGCAAACCACAGTTGTTCCCGTTTCACCTCACATGCAAAGTACTAGCTCTTTTGAAGTGAGTCCATTCACTCATCGCATATGAAAATAGGAGGAAGAAAATGGCATGGCAGAAGTTTGGCAGAGCAGTAGGAAGGCTGACAGCAAGCAAGAGCTGAGGGCAAAATGAGAGAGAGCCGATCATGGGATGCAAATTACAAGCCAAACCTAGGCTCATGGATAGAATGAGAATTAAACTAGAAAAAAAACTAACCAAAAGCATAGCCAAACTATTTGCAGTTAATAACAAGACCCAGTTTTAATTGGCAGGATACACAGCAGGAAGAAGGGCAGCAAGATTAGAGGTGATTTTCCAAGGGCAAAAGAGGGAGAGACTTCCTTCCTTCAGCACAATCATTTTTTGAAGTTTCAGAAGGAGAACACAAACACATGCTGGTGCAGAGTTTTCCCGAATATGTGTTAACCATCACAGTTGGTAAAAGTGGCCTGAACAAGATGGAGGTCTTCATTTAAATTAAAAAGAGGGCGTGACTGGTTTTCAGAATTCATTTGAAGGCAAAGTGAATCCAGGAACCCAGAAGATGAAGAGTAAGATTTCAAGTGCTAAGTAATCCCCTAGCAGTGCATCTCCATTTTGCCCTCCCAGAATTTCTCCATCAGTTTCATTTGTATACGTGTTCTCGCCAAACTGCAGCACAGCTGGCCCAAAAGTAGCTGTATTTTAGCASTGGTTCATGTGAGATCTCCAGGTGCTTTTTTGGCATTGTTTTTTTTATGCTCAATCCCTTGATCGCTCTCTTTTCCATTTCTTTTTCTGGCAGGCAGCAGGAGAAGGGAAGGGGGAGAGTGGGTGCTGGACAAGGGGGAAATCAAACCAAATTCACACAGGACCCCCTGACTATTCCTCTTTTCTGCTTGTTTTTTCACCTTTGCTTCTGCACCCTGAAGTACCCTGATGTTTCTCCTGAGTTTCTACTGTGAAACTCCATGCTCTGTGCAGTAGTTTAGAGGCTTGGGCAGGGATTATTTAAATAAGGAGGAACGGTGGTAGGCCAACGTGCCACCCAGATGGGATCTTTGGGAGGGTGCAGTGAATTAACAGGTTCATTAAGACTATCCATGGATTTGCATAACCAATTAGTAGGACTTTGTATCACTGCAGGTGGCATGAGATGGTTTCCAGAGATTGTTCTGAGTGGATCTTCTTAAGAGTTGCTGGGTTATTAAATGCTGCAGGCTATACTAGCATACTAACAGCCTCAACACTACCTCAGTGAAGGTGAAGAAAAGATAGGATACCCTCCCGGCTGCATGAATCCTCTCATAGCTACCATTTAAGATAGGTAAATTCATAGATACCTGATAAGAACATGAGAAGAAACCTGTGGCAATATATGACTTTGAAGCAGTTAGCAGCCTGTGAGGKGGGGGGGGGGGGGAGTACAGGAAATTGCATTGTTACCTGAGTTCCATACCCACTCTCCTTCACCTATGGAAAAAAATCTGTTGTGTTACATGGGCAGATAAGAGGGCAAGGGGGAGAGGCGGAAATGAGGCAGGATGGAAAGAAACACAATACACTTTTTTCTCCCTCTTCCTAACACAACTGTACAGGAGCAATTCACTAGATGGACTCCAAATCTTTTTCACTTACTAATATGGGAAGCCATTTAATAAATTGACCCATTTGCCACCAACTGGGAGGAGAAGAGAGTATTTCTGAATTCCCCACAYCCACTTTGCAATGAACAGCTTGTTCTAGGGTTGCATCTGCCTGATGCAGCAGTGACCACCATGCTACTCCCTGCCTCAGACAAGACCAGATCCTGCTTCTTGCCTGCTACAGCCGTGCTGTGGTGCATGCACATGGGCCAAACGAGCAGCCACATTTTTCCCTGTGTAGCAAAATTATTATTCATGTTGGGCGGGGAAAAAGACCTGGCTGTAGCTGTGAGCTGTGTGTGCTGCAGTATTCAACCGTGGCAGCACAGAATGAAGCTGCATTACAAGAAAGGCTGACTTCATAGGCCCTACCTAGAGCCTTTCTCCTTCCTTGATCACCAGCCAAACTTTATAAATAGTTGCAGCTCTGCAATAACTTTCACAACTTTTTGTTTCCTTCCAGAGGGTTCCCCTTCACTCTGTTTGCCCTCTGGGGAGTGTGAATCCATGCCAGCTAGTAGCTGCCTCTGGCAAATAACCATTGCTGGTGAGGATACATCATACAAATCATACAAATAGTACCGCCAGATCTTCACTGACTGCAAGTGCTCAGGCTCCTGGTATACATCTCTCTGAAATATGGCACTCACAAGAGCTTGCTGTTGCCTACCACAGCCCAGAGAAGCAGTGGAAGATTAGCTCACCAGTGTCTTCTCTTTGCTATTATGCGATTTTTCTCCTGGGAGCTGACTTAACAGAAGTGTATGGGCATATGTTGTTTTGTATATTGTCCAGATCTACAAATCAAAACTGTGCTTCATTGGAAACTGTACATTTTCTGTATCAGACTCTGGCTTAACTCAGTCCTGTACAAGATTTGGTATTAACTACTGTGAAATACTGACATCCAAAATTCAAAATATGGGCACTGAAGATGGCAAAAAATCTTCATATAAAGAACTCTGCCAAGAAAAAAAATCACTTTAAGGAAAAGAAAAAGACCTGGTTACTATTAATATAAGCTGGAATTTGATATGAAATCACTTTGAAGTGATTCCTCAGTCTGTGTGTGTGTGCATGCGTGCAAGTGCTCAACAAGGAGGATGCAGGGAGCAGCGGAGAGGCCCTGAGGGCAGAATCGTACATGGCAGATTTGGCTCAGACCTTGTGAGACTGCCCGCTCCATCTCACAGCAGGAACTGCTCTACCTCCACCATTCCTGACGTGTTT
Organism: Apteryx rowi; assembly: GCF_003343035.1. NCBI lineage: Eukaryota > Metazoa > Chordata > Aves > Apterygiformes > Apterygidae > Apteryx > Apteryx rowi. The sequence continues at coordinate 20,594 of NW_020448008.1, read as the reverse complement.
TACTGACTGACGGTAGTGGAGACTTTAATACCTGCCTAGGCAACCTGTTCCAGCATTCAGATCTTTTTGCTTTTAGAAGTTTTTTCCTAAAGTTTACCTGAGATTTTGTCCCACTCTCCTCAGCTGGATGTAAAGAAACAGGTGATTCTTGATTTTCCTACTCCCTTCTGAATGGGTTGCAAAGCAACAAATATGTACGGGATTGCAGGATAAAAAAGCATCTTTACAGGCCATTTTGCAACAGTGGGTGAATACTCAAATGTGATCTTTTAGGGAAACATTCCCTGCTGTGTTCAGCAGTTGTGTTCGTCTGCGCCATACACCAGAGACGACAATGCTATAACACCCTGACCTTGGTGCTTCTTAACCAAGGTGAAAAGCTCCATAGCTTGACTGTCAGAAATGTAGCCTTGTCTCTTTTGTCTCTCTGACAGCCATTTGTCTCCTGAGCACTGAGCAGACACTGGGCAGTAGAAAACGTCTCTTCCTGAGAGGCGGGAGTATTTCAGACCTTAATGTCATCAAGAAGAGACTGCCCCGTTCTGACCCAACAGGTGTAAAGCAGCACCCTGCTGTACTATTTATTGGCAAGTGAGAAGAAAGAGCACCTGCAAATATTCAGTAATTCTGCCTTCTGTGGCCCAACTACCAGATAAGTACAGATTTTAATCTAGACATGTTAAGCATGCATGTGAACCCATTCATCAGACTGGAAATTTAGATTCCCTAACTTTTGAGCAGCACATGAAAATTCAAGTAATTAAAGTAAAGCTGAGGAGCAGTCCAAGGAGAGAGGAGGAGCAATAGGGAGTATATGGTACTAGCGAGTGGGTTTGGCTGATGAAAAAATGCTTCTCTCAGATTTGTGCTGTGAGGAGTTTGCTCTAGACTCCGGGCTTCATGTAACTCTGATGCTGAGCATTCCTGAAAGTTTCTTCTGGTCCCGATTCTGTGTTGGGGTGACTCCCCACCTCAGCTCTTTTGATTCTGGGGTTAGGTCTGTGTCCTGCCAGAGGGACCTAAATCCACTCTGAAAGGAGGATTAAGCTCAGCAATCACTTTAGCCAGACAAAATCACTTTTTTAAACTAAACCAGTATTTTTTGGATAACTGGAGAAGCAGCAAAAATCTTGAGCTGGAATGCCATCCTGGGAAAATCTTGGAGTGCAGAGTAAGTTTTATTCATGTTTTGTTTCTTTAAAGCCTTTCCTATGGAGCTTTACTGTTAAAAGTTAATATCCAGTCCCTGACACTTCTCCAGTGTTTTCAAAAAGGTGTTTCCCCATGGTAATTGCTTGTTTAAATCCCAAAGGCCTATTGAGTTCCAAACTGGAAAATTTGATGTAAATAGCTGTAGCACCATCCTCTCTCTCTCCCAGACAGCACTCAAACTCCTTAAAAAGAGTATACAGCAAGGTGAGGAGACCAAGATGTGTGCAGTGAATATAAAAAAAATTACCAAATACTTTCGCATTCTCCACAGCACTGAAATCCCACTGATTTATACTGGAAAGGCATGTCGCACCTTCACCTCTGAGCAGCAGGAGAGAAAGAGAAGGGGTCCTGGAGCAGGTGAGGCCTAGCCACTGAGAGCAGGAGTGGAGGTGAATCATTTGAAATGAGAGCAGGGCAAATGTTTGGTTATTGATTACTGCTTTAATGAGTTCCCAGTTCTGCCAGCTTTCGTTAGGTCATGAATCTGCAGTGACCGTAACTGCCCACATATGCTCCCTCTGGAGGGAGACGAGGAAGAAGAAATTCAAAGGGAATTGTGAGCTTCTTGAATGTGAAAACTGGTCTGAATGAAAAGTCTCACAAAAATGAATCAAAGCAGATTCGATTCACAGCCTGAGATCCTGTTTGGGTCAGAGAGAAGAAAGACAGAAGTAGGGGGCTGCCAGGAAGAGTTAAGAGGAGAAGTCTGGAGAAGATTTTTAATGAGAGCATCTCTAGATAGAGAGTTTAGATGGGAAAAGAAATAGAGGAGAAAGCGAGACAGATACCTGGTAACCTGGAAGTTTGAAGGGTTTACCTTCAGAGACCGGCAGGAGCGAGGGTGTGCTCTCACTCCAGTAGGGAGAAGGTATTTTTGAAATAGGAGACACAACAGGGAGTAAAACATGAGAGAAAGAGAAAATAGAGATATGGAACATGGTAGAAAGATGAAAAGATGGAGCTGGTCGTTAGTCTTCCCATCTGAGCCACATGCTGGCTGCCAAGTAGGACTTAGGCATCTGGATGATCGGACCCCCACCGTAGCTCTGTACCTGGAGACCAGGGAGGAAGAGTGAGACAGACTGTCATCTTCCTGAGGACGCAGGAAGGAGACCTGGAGACAGTGACTGTCTGCTGGACCTTTGAATACTGATCCCTTTCTTTTGCCTTTTTTTGTTTTCTGTCTGGTGAACAAAAAGACAGACTGTCTTGTCTTGATGTATTTTTAAACACATGGCAGCAGCACTGGGGGGACACTCATAGGGTCATCAGTTTAAAACCCAGTGATAACTCACCTTCACTATCTGCTTTGGGGACAGAGTTATTTTAGCATCTGAAACAAAGCAACTGAGAATTTTTTTCAAGGCTGATAAGAGAGTTTAATTTCCTTGATCAGTTTAAATTCCCAGCCCTTCTGCCAAGTTGTCAACAAAGCAGGTTGCTGTGCCAACTTGCTGGGGGAGGGTGCATGGAGCAGGGAGTTTTTTGCTGTCCGGAGAGATGCCTCTACTTCAGCAGTGATTCAAACTCAGGTGTAGTCACACCCTGCTCCCCTCCTGCACCAGCATCCTGAACTTTTGCTCTAGACAAAAAAATGCTGCTGCCACTGGGATGGAGCATGTGATACTAGGATTAAAATGCATTTTAATGGCTGCGAGAAAAAAAAGTATATATTCAGACTACTCAGAATGAAACCGATGGACAAAGCTTTTCTCTGATTTTGCTTATCAAAGAGAGCTGGGGGATTTACAGTTGGAAACACAGGGGTTTTCACTTCCTTTAAGCAACAGTGGATTGTTTGCAGCTAATCTGGTGGCCAGTCCTATTCTCATTCAATGATGGCAACCCAAAGAAAGCAGCTTAGTACAGCCTGGAACAGGCTCAGGGGAGAGTCATGGGCTGGAAGGACTGTGGTATCAGCTCGCTGAAAAAGGCCAATAGAATTACAGACTTTGCAGCCTTCTTCCATTTCACACAGCAGCACATATTAGGTTACATCAAATCTTTTTTGGCAGCAGATAAAAACACAGCTGTTTCTTATTATCTTCTACAAATGTCTGGTTAGAAAAGTGGCCACGTGTAAATGATATATTCCCTCACTCAGAGCTGCTCCCCTGCATCTTCCTGAGGTTGAATTAGTTCCAGCCAAAGATTGCCTAATTCAGTAGATTATCTTTGTGGCTTGGCTGCCTATTGGCAAGCTCTGAGTGTTGACTCAAGGAGAGCATATAAGCACACTCCCTGAAATAAGCTTAGCAAGCCAAGATGCTGAGCCATTTCACAGGGTCCCTTTGATGGCCTCTGGCTGAGCAAGGTATGGGTGCTGAGCCAGAATGCTCACAAAAAGCCATGGTCTTGGCATCATCTGGGCAGAACAGATGTGTGAGCCATTTGTGGTTCAGAGGCCGGTCCCTTTGACATCAGCTCAGCAAGCTGGAGGGGCAAGTCAAAGACAGGTGCTGATCCCCGACTGGCATAATCCTACTGCCAACTCTCGCAGTTCACAACTCCCCCACTCTTTGGTGCTTTGCTGCTGGGACTAGGCTGTCACCCTGAGGTAGAGGCAGGTCCCTGTTTCTAAAAGCGCTTTAAAACCTCCAAGGTGTAAGGGCTCCAAACATCAACAGGCAAACTAAAAAGCTGAGAGGTTTTTTTTTGAGCTGTCATGGTTTGAGGGGTTCAGCTCATCATTTCTTACTGCTTGTAGCAGGCAACGCTCTCTGTTGACAACATGTCACATAGACCTGGGCCTTGTAAGCCTAGGAAAATAGTTATCCAGTCAGTGGCTTCCTGTTATCTGTCCCCAGCCCAGCAAGATGGAAAGGCTGAACAAGAGAGAAACCTGCCTCAGCCATCACCAAACCAGCACGAAATCTGTCACAGAAGCACCACAAACTTAGGTTTTCATCTCAACCTGGCAAGCTCAAGCTGCTATTCAATGGACTTCAATAGACTATCAGCCTGGGAGATTTGTCTCTTGACATCAGTTTGGGCAAGGTAGAGGGGCTAATACAGTTTGCTCACAAAGTCTAACATCCAATGTTATCTCCATAGGCAGAATCAGTAAAAGACATCATTGTCATATCCATTTGCTCAAGGAACAAAAGTAACATTTTACCTTCGATGTCCTTACTAGCTGCGTTGGACCACCGTAGCAAGGGGAGTCAAGCTTTACTCTGTCTTGACTGGCTTCTGGAAAATCACTTCCATATGAGAGAAGAAGGTGAAGAATTGTATGTCTGGATCTGCAGATTACAGGTAACTGTGCAGCTTGACTCTCAGATCAGTGGCTGGGAATATACTACTGTCACTTAGGAAAATCATCTATTTATAGCATACACAGAATTCAAATCAACAGGAAAATAAATGAGGAACCCCACAGTGTCGTTAGTATGGGTTCACATTGTAAAACAAGCTCAGTTTTTCTTCTCAAGCAATGGATTTTCTTCTAAGACGCACGCTATCCTTGAGAGATAGTGCTCTTATTTTTAGTGATCTGGGACAGTCATTTCCCACTCCAACTGCTGTTAGTCTAGAGACTGACATGGAGTTCTAGGGATCCCAAATTATTACATCTCTGTGATGAAATCACAGAGCAATGACTAATGTCAGATGGACTTAGTTAACAAAAAGATGGCTCTTTCTAACTGCCAGCTCTACAAACACAGCACAGGACCTCAAAGCCAAGATGGATCTCTCATTTTCACTCATTGCCAGATCACAGATTCCCTTCAGGAATGCAAAAGCTCTGTTCATGATGAACAGGCCAAACCATGTCATCTCACACCATATAACAGGAATTACCAGCTTTGAAATTGGGGCTGAAAAAGATCCTTACAAGACTACCTGCATCACCCCATTGCTTTAAGGCAATTATGTCAGATCACATTAAACTACTCCTAAAAGATGTTTGTCTAACCTGTTCTTAAAAGCCTCCTATGATAGAATACCACAGCCTTCATAGTTGCTAGTTAAGAGGCTTTTTACTAATACTTAAACGACATCTCCTTTACAGTGATTTATACCAATTACTTCTTGTTTTAGTCTTTACAGTAGATACGAGAAAAAAGTTTATTCTCTCCCTCTTTGCAGCAGATCTTCATGAAAGGCTCTTCTTTAGACTAAATAACCCTGATCTTTCATCTTTCATCAACATGTCTTCCAGTGATCAAGCATTCTGGGTCTCTAGCTTCTTTCATTGCTTTCTGGATTTCCTCCAGTTGGTTCACATCTTTCTTGAGGTGCAGTGCTGAAAACAGGACATAGTCCTCCAGGTGTGCTCTTCCAGTGCAGGACAGAACAGAAACATTATTTCAGACGTCCTGTATATGACAGGCCTACTTACACATTCCATTAAGAAGTTTTGCATTCTTTGTGCTAGCCAGACATTGCTGACTCGCATTCAAGTCTCGACACAGACTGCTTTGATTCATCCCAGCTCCTTTTCTGCAGTGCTGACATCAGGTCCCTTTGTATCTGTGTGGCCAACTATTCCTGCCTAGCTACAACATTTAGTATTCCTTCCAGAATTGCATCCCATTTGACTGAGAAGTAATTAGATTCCAGGAACAGCAATCACATTTCTTATTCCTCAGAATAAAAAGATCTGGATCTCCCTACTCTTTAAAGTATACCTGTAGTCAAATTTCAAGACAAAGCAAAAATAAGATTCTGGCTTAAAGTACCAGCTTTTGGGTGGATGAAAATCAATATAACTGCTCCACTCTTTGTAGTATTGGTAATAAGATCTGCATTTAATAGGGCTCTGCAGTGCTTTTGTGGCTAAGAAAAATACTATTTGATAGATGAGTGTCACAATCCATTGGGAGCATCACTCACAGTTGTGTTTCACCATGCAAAGCAACTCCTTCTGCCCTTTTAGACCACCCTGGAGAGTCAGGCATATTCAAATTATCCGAAATATGTAGGATTAATAATGCCTGAGCAAGATGTGAACATTTAAGAATAGTACAATAATCCATAGCTACTGTGTTACTCACCTTACCCTGCAAATTAGTGTAAGCTATAGATCTGAATCCATGGCTCTCCTGGGCGTCTTGATTTTTTAGCAGCTCATGCTCCTGACCATAAACAGAAACCTAGAAGCTGATCAGTGGAAATGAAAATTAAAGATGAGAGATGGAAAAAAAAGGAAAATGTTAAAGCAAACTTTTTCCAGATTGCAGAGTAGATTATGCTTTGGTTTCTCTTCTTGTCGTCACAGATTTTTATCCTGCACTCACAGATAAGTACCTGAATGTCATCCAGAAATATATTTGCTTGCCATTTGCTCTCACCTTACAGGAGAAAATTGTGTGCAACAAAGGATTTGTTTTGGTAGCTTGTGGGGTTTGAATATACACATTCCAGGGTTTCCTTCTTTAACAAACACCAAAAAAACATGTCCTGCACAAGATGGAAGCAGCATAAGGTTTGTGAAAGCCCTGAAGTGATCCCCTAACATCACTGAACAGCTTAAATTCAGGGCTAAGCCAGCTTTGAATTGGATCTGATATTCAATGAGGGATGAGTGGCAAGAGCAGAGTCAAGTCTGTAGTCATTTGGTTACATGAAGCTGTGCTGTACAATGCTGGCTAGATCGCCCTACCTGTTGCAGGCTCCATGCACAGGTTTATTGGTGATGGCCCAGCCAAGAGGAAGAAAAAGTGTTAATACCTGATACGAGATCATTGCTTGCAAGGACAGGAAAGTCCCTGTCTCTCCAAGACTACCAGTGATGGCATAAAACTTGTTATGGATGCTAGTACATGAGATCTGGAGGCCAGCAGAGGATCCAAGAGTACCTCTGAAGTGCAGGTGACGAGGCCAGTGACAAGCATGAACCTTCATCAAACAGAGTGTGCTGCGTGTGCAAACTCTGTCCACCCTCATGACCCTCTTGGTGGCATTCAGCTTCTGCCCAGAGAGGAAATGATCCAAACACTCACCACTTGTGCTGGCAGCAGTGAGCTAAAGACATCTCAAAAACRCTAAGTATCCATCCTGAAAACATGGTCTGGATCCAGACAAATTTTGGCATCTTCTCATGGCATTCAAGGAAATTGGGCTGATTTAGCAGCTGAGAATCTAGCCCATAAGTGCATTGCTGAAAAGTAGCTCAGAGGGGTAAAAGCTGGTCTTTTCACCTAGTTCTGCAGCTCCGTTTTACTTGGCCCATGCCACTGCAGTGACATGCAGTGTCACTGTTCAGCAGTGCTGAGCCTTGTTTCTCAGTGCCTTGAACTAACCCAATCTTTTAACGCAGGCAGAAGAATTTAGCAAATAATGTTTCCAGCAGACTTATGAAGGGATTCTATGAGCATGCAGTATTGTTGCTGTTGTTAAAACCAAGAACAAAATCTGCTGCTGAATAATTCATTTGATGCGAGAAACAGCCAGCGAGTTGTTGAACAAAAATGCTATACAATGAGACATAATTACAAAGTGGTTACAGAAAGCAGGATACAGATGGAGCTCTCAGGTTGGCTGATGGTGATGTCATACCAGAGACAAGAACGAATGTGCATCTGTTTGCATACTTCCTTTTCGGAATTATTATAACACTTTGCCTTTAACCTTTGAGATCTCAAAGCATGTAAGAGACTAATTATGCCCTCACAACACCCCTGCAGGTTTTCATCTTTGTTTTACAGATGAGCAAAGTTAAGGACCAAAAACCTAACAGAATTGCCCATGGTGGTGGAGTGATTCGCAGTAAGGAAAAGACGTCTTGAGTCCTGGCTTGCTGGCTCCTGCCCTAATAACTAGAGACCATTCCCACACACCCTCCCTGACAGCAGTTGCAATACATTTTAGGCTACTTTCAGAACATTGTTACACACCGAATTCTCTTGCCTCCCTTATTCATGTTTTATAACAGCATACCAGCAAATCACAGTCATCTCAAAACTGCTATTCCTGGCTGCTTCAGCACTCTATTCCTATCTACCTTTATTCCAGTTCTTAAAGTAAATTTATTACATCTCAATTATATCTGACTGAGAGCCTTAAATTCTGATTTGGAGGGACCTTCTCTGGTGGAGGAAGGGTATTCAATGCCCACAGCTTGTTTAGTAGTTGATCTTCCTTTTAAGACTATCTGTAGCAGTAACTAGTGCTGACCAGGAGGTACCGTCATGTCACGTCAAAACTCTTTTTCTTGGCAGTTAGAATGGGGAGCGCTGTTCATTGCCAACAAGCATACTATGTTATGGACACCAAAACTTTCTGGTTTTACAAAAACAAAGGAAATTCCTTGCCTGAGAGACCTGTTTGAGAAAAAGATACCAGCATGCACAGAGTCCAGTCTGCAGTGTGGGAGCTCTAGAGCCAAGTCTCTGTTTTTGATCAAATTGGGCAGAAAAACTCCCTCTGCTCTGATTTGGGAAGAAAATCCATTTCTATCCATAAGTCTATATCCTATCCTCACACATGGTTAATCATTGGCTTGAAAATGGATAAAAGAACTCAACCTCAAAAAACTCTTGCGAAACTGAATTGTAATGCATGCACAGAGCTGTGGTGCCCTGATTCTTTTCTGGGGACTCTGAAGGTTAACAGTGTACCAGCAAAAAACAGACATTAAAGCAAAAACTGAAACAGAAACTGAGACCTACTTCAGCCCACTTATCATAAAATAAATGGGAGATACAGCTTCCAGGTACAACTGACTGATTCAGATCTGGCTTGAAGAGATCTAAGGACAAAATCCCTCCCCCATCCCAATTCTTTGGCCAACTCTGGCCACTTAGCCAGGATTCAAGGGTCTGGGAGTCTCGAAAATGTGAGTGGCTTGGAGCCAGAGAGAGAAAGTGGAACAAGAGAAGAGTCAATATAGTGCTTCTTCTTTATAATAGCCAAAATATCCCTCTGTTCTTTCTCATATATCACAGAGAGAGCACAATTGAAGTGTGAAGAACTGTTTAATGGATTTGGTAATAGTATTGATCTTCTGTCATTTAAAAAGGGACTTGGAGCTTAATCAGATCTGCAGGTATCTCATTATTTACTTTGCCAAAGCAAAGGATTAGATATCAGAGAAAGAAAAGGCTTTGCAGCAGGCATGTGTTTGCTCTGCAGGATAAAAATCCCATCCATTTAGTCTTACACATATACGTATTTAAATGGGAAAGAATCCAAACGGCTCTTTGTGAAATTCTGCCTGGAGGAATTAGTACAGCAGCAATAAGCAGAGGTAGACTCAGCAATGCAGCAAACTGGTTGTTAGCTTTTCAACATCCTGATTTAGCTCCATAGTCTGGTCACCTAAGCTTTAACAGCAGAAATTTTATTGCAGGTAACACTGTCAGAAGCAGACTGAACAAATTTTCACCTTCTGAATTGCATTTCTTCTACTAAGAGAAAAAGTAATGTTTACTTGTAAGCTGAACACATCTGATTGGGAAAATGACACTGAGAAAGAATAAGCAAGAAACTCTCTGATGGCATTTTTGCAGCCACTTTTAAGACAACAGAAAATTGGGTCATTGCACTGTTGCCCCTAACATCCTTTTAAGAAATATAGAGATGGTTTTGTTTCCTCTTCGCTTGAAGCCATATTTTCCTAATCCGTCTTTCAGGGTGGCTACAGATCCCCTGGCCTATTTGCACATCAGCACTACTGAAGCTACACTGACACAGCATAGAGGCTGGAGAACTGCTAGTCAACACAAGTTGGCTCTACCAGAAGTGAACAAAACATTTCAGGCTGAACATAAACAGTGACTTTTCAGTGAGAATTTTTTTGTTAACATCTCAGCAATTCTGAATATGTTCCAGGATAGGCGCACACATGCATATACTTACTGGATAAATATGATGAATAATCTGTTTTGATTTGGCTTGCAGAAAATACTTTAAACAGCTAATCCAATTCCATGTAAATACTGAACTTTAAACCACTATATCTGTTTCTATCCCTGAATCCCCCAAACTGTAGAGGGAACTCAAGAACCTCCATATTTCCAACCACTGGAAAGGTTTCCCATCACTTTCCCTTCATGTACTTCTTCTTGGAGACTTTCACTTAAAACCTCTTCCCTTTTAATATCCATTTACTATATGAAGCTTGCAGATAGCCTTCTTTCTTAGATCAGCATTGGTCTACTTTGATCAGCACTGCCCTTCTACCTGTCCAATGTGGTGCACATTTGCGCTTTGTTATGGGTTCACAGAATCACAGAATCGCTGAGGTTGGAAGGGACCTCTGGAGATCATCTAGTCCAACCCCGCCATTGCCCTGGTAGATTTGCAGAGAAGTTAACAGACTGTTATTTGGGACTTGGAAGCTTTGGACAACCCCTGTTTCATAGACGTGTATGTGAGGAAAGGAAGGTAGACAAAACCAAATTACCCGAGAAGGGGTTAATCACTCCATTTTCTAACTTTAAAGAACCTTCTTCTAGCACAGAGATGGGTTAGAAGGTGAAGGAAGATATCTGTTTGTAGCAGTACATGCAGGAAATCTGAATGTGGTCTTCAAAGTCCAGGCTTATAGGAAGATTGCTCTGTAAATCAGAGACACCTTCAGCATGTCAGGAAGAGCTACTGTGAAATTTTAAAAGAAGCCTGAGAGCAACTTTCACCACTGTAGCTTGTGTGGAAATGGCAGAGAGCAGCAGTGGGTAGGCTGATCCATGATGGCAAGCTATGAAGTGTGAGAGAAATTCACCCCAGCCTGGTGATGTGATCCCAGGATGAATGGGCAAGCTGGTAGTCACTGCAGTGGGAGGTGGACGGGGGCTAGAAAGGGGTGGTGGGAGCGTAAATTCTCACTCCTTGTATAACCAGAAGATTTCACCCAGCAGTCACTGAAGGATGATAAACTTAGCAGAAAAGGAACACCATTTTTTTTTTTACTGTTCCTATTAAGAAGGTGACAGTGTTGGAAGGGTGCTATTTATTATTTACCTACATGGCAATATGTTACATACTGCAGTCTGACTTTAGAGTCTGGTATCTCAGAGATATTTTAAGAAGCCTGTACCTTTGAAATTCTGATGTACATTCAAAAAGTTCTCACAGACAGGAGCATCCAGCTGCTACAAATACATTTTCTGCTTATAGAAGTCCCAAGTGAAGAGCAGCTTTATCTAAAAAGAGAACTTTCCCCTTATGCTCAACCATCTACTTTGTACAATAATTGCATGTCTGCTGAAAAACTGTCATCTGTTGCAATAAAAATAATATATTTGATCATAACTTGGCTGTGCTTTCTGAAATGCTGCAGCTCACAGCTCAAGGGCAGAAAATGTGACAACTCCCTTCTCATTGTACCCCTTGTTCATACAGAAATGTTTTGGTCCTCTTGCACGTTTTCCTACAGTGCCAGAATCCTTTCCTTCCTAAGAGATGAAACTCTTCAAGCTCTCCTTCCACAGTCAGAGCATTTCATAAAGGGATACCCTGAGGTTTCTATCACATTTATAACTTCCAACCCACATTTCATGGTCTGTTATACCCAAACTTGATTACTAAAACAGATGGTATTTTAGATTTCTAGAGTTAAGTCTGAACCCTACTGACTTAGCAGGGGTGGGGGAGATGTATGCAGGTGGCATTGTACCTTGTGTAGCTTGTGCACTGCACCTTTTTAGCTGTAGAAGAACCAACCATTTTATGAAAGCAAATAGCTGCAGCATGATCCAGAAAGCAGCTAAACACTTTATTTTTTGGTTTGTCATCTCATTTAATCTGAATGAAGCCTTACAGCCTGAAAACAGATACTCCCTAGAATCATGGGAAAAAAAGCAAAAGTAAACTGCCCCTTAGAATTATGTTCTATAATAGGCAAGTGTTACTGAGAGTGCTAATGTCATTAGAAATGAGAAGGGAGTTTTGTTTTTAATTTGTGATTTTTAATCTCAGCTGGAGGTTTCTTTAATGCTGAGAAGTGCACAGCCGTGATTCTGGGTTGTTCTCTAGTGGCATAATTCACTTGTTCACTGGTCTCCCAAGCTGCTGAGACACCCCCCAAAACTCCCTGTCGGAAACTATAAGGGATGGAGGAACTGGTCTGAGCTGAGTGCGAGTGCCTCCCCCAGCACACACACACACATATTTGTGCACATGGGGATGGCAGGAAGGCACAGGCACATACACACTTTAGAAGTATTTTATATTTCCCTCATCCCTATCCTATCTGTAAAACGAGATGTCTAGTCCTAGCCTCTGTAGCCCAGTGTACAGCTATTCCAGACCTTGGCTATTTCTTCCTTTACTTAAACTGATTATAGCTTTGCATTAGACTTTCCCTGATGTATATTAAGTCCATCAATTCTCATTTTGACCTGGTGACCTAACGAGACCAATAGACCCCTGCTCTTTGTTTCAGAGAAGTCTGTCTCTCCTCAGCCATTTTTCAACAGACAAGCTATTCCCACCCTGCTGTTACAACTACAGCCCACAGCTTCAGTCCATCCCTGTATCATTCACCTCCTTTAACCACTATGTTGGGCCCTAAGCGATTTTGAGCTGCAGAGCAGAGTGGGACTTTTCTTCCCCAGGTTATGAGGGAGATCCCTCCCCCTTCCCCACCAGGTGGTATTTTGCCATTTTCCCTTCTATGGTAGCCTTACTGCGTTAGCTCACAGACATCCCTAGTTCCAGCTTCAGATCCTTCTCTGTGGTTCTGCTCCTCAACCAGCATTTTCCCACTCCTTTAATGTCTGTAAAGCTTATTCCTTCCCTTTGAATCAATACAGCTTTATTTAAAATGGCATCTTTCATAGAAACTGCATCCTCAAATGCCCGTGGATAACTCCAGAGCATGGCCTGTATCTGGGACAAATTACTGCAAGGAGTAAATACTCTGCTGAGAGAAAACATTCAATCACTTTGTATTTGTTTCACTAAATTTCATGTTATTGATTCCTTCTCTTTTCTGCAGCTCATGGATTTCATATCTGCATACCCTTCCTTTCCCCTCAAGCATTGAGGTTGCCCAGTTTTGTCCCTTTTGCAGGTCTGATTAACCACATGAAACGCTAAGGAAGATGATCTTAATGAAAATACAACCCAGGCTATATTTTTAATGGGTCCTTGAGATGCTGAGCTAGGTAGCTCTCTGTCTCCCAGTGTATCCAATTACATTAGTTCCACCTAATTTATCTAAAGCATTGCTTATTCAGAAGAAGGGGTACTGAACACCAGCCTCACAATATCAGTACTAAAGTGTGTAACATGCTATTGTAAGTAGCACCAGCATCATATATTAGAGGACTAGTATCTGCCTGCAAAAGACCACTCTAAACCCTGATTTCTCTAGTTTTCCCATGTCAGTAACATCAGGCAATGGGCCAAACCGTAGTAGGAAGAGGATGAAAGGCCTATAGGTAGTCTCCTGGAGGGTGCTAAAAGGAAGAATGATGGTTCTTCCCCAGGAAAACTTCAGACCCATCTATGTCTTCTCCTTACACGCCCTATGGCAACCTCCCAGCCTCTTCCATTTTACTACCTAAAGCCCATGAAATTCACAACAAAATGTTCCACTGAGCCTCTGAGTGGAACGCAATATTTTCTTAGGAAACTACTATAGAAAAACAAAAGCAGTCTCAATTTCTATCCTTCATTCTTCTCCTTAATGGACCATTAAAAGGCTGGCTCTTGTGCTGCATTACTCACTCAGTACCTAGCTATGACATTCATCATTTTCCTGGTAGTGCCGCTTTTACCGGATCATCATATGTTTCCCTGTAGATCTCTAGAGATATCCAGCCATTTTGTTTTAATATGATTTTTTAATATGATTATCCTTGCTAACAACTGAATATAATTGTCCAAAAGAGTGAACTAATGTATACATCAAACAAGACCACTCGTAGAAAAATGTAGATGAGAGCTGTGATCAGAGAAAGGAATTAAGAAGCAGGACTCCCAGGCTTTACTTTCAGTTCTGTTTATAGCTTGCACCTTGGGAAAGTTTTTTAACCTCTTTCTGCCTCAGTTTCTGAACTGTAAAATGAGCCATATAAGAAGCTTACTAGGCATATCAAACAGCATTTACGGAGATCCTGGACTTAAGGTGCTAGATGAAAAAAAAAGAAGAAAAAAAAAAAAAGCCTGTACTTCCCAGCCCCTTAATCACAACGAATTTAAATTGTTAGCCATTTTACTCATTTCCTTCTCCTACCCTCCATCCTCAAGTTTTTATCGTCAGAAGTTTTTCTTCTTTTTGGTCATTACTTGCAGCCATTTCAATTGCAGCCAGAGAGAAAGCAATTCTAACAGTTAAGAGAGTGATGATCTTTTTTCCCCATCAGGTATATACAGAAAAGGAAATAAGCATATGAAATGCCTGTCATACTTGACTATTGTGTGTAGCGGCTAAGTGCCACATGGCTAGAGCCACATGGCTGGAAAGGAGCTCACAGCAACGCACTCCCATGCTTCCATGTCCTTACTGCTGGAATTGCTTTGCTGGCCTCTCTCCTAAATCCTCCTAGCTGCAGCTTACCCTGTTTCTCTCTTGCCCTTTTCACACACAGCTTTGCTTTCCCTCTGCCACCTCTTGTATCAGAGACCAAAAGCAATGACAGACTGTTAGGCCTTGCAGAGTCAGCAGCGCCATCTCCATTCATGTGTGAGTGGAGCTGTTTTCCTGGGGGAACACAACTTGTTTCAGTGATCTGCATTTACCTGTCTCTCTCCTTGAATCTAGAGGAAAACAGTTCTTGTTCAAGATGTGTAATGACTTTAACCTGTGGTACTGAAAACACAACTCACAGCCCACAGCTCAGCAAGATAATTTACCCAGTAAACAATTTACAGAAACCAGCAGAGCAGTGGTGGGGCTTGGATCATGATACTCACTGCCAGACAAGATCAGCACAAGCTTTAGCCTGGGACAAAACTGACAAAAGCCTCTGAGCCTTTATGGAAACAGAGGAGAAAAAAATTAGGAAAAACCATTACAGAATCAAATTTAAGCAGCTGCAAGAACAATGCCCAGTTCAATGAGGCACATATGCTCACCCTGATAATTATTTTGTACCTAGTTACCAGTCTGTGATTGGCTCCTACAAATACAAAAAGTCAGCTCAGGTGGAAATAAAAGACACAACTAAATAAACTGGAAAACCACATGATGGCAGATGAGGCCCATGGAAAGCCATCAGAGATGGCCCATAAGAGAAGGCCAGGTGAGAATCAGGGGAACGAGTGGTAGAGGTGGAAACAAGAGGAGGAAAGGAAGGGTACGCATGGAGAGGCAGAGGGGGGCTCACTGCTCCTGGAGTTAGCAACAGGTCAGAGGGCTTCATGGTGCCCAGTCAGGGACGTACAAATGTCTTTGTCTGATGACTCTTTCTTGCCCTATGTGCAAGGCTGCTTTGGATGCAAGAACAGGAAACTCACTAAAGCCCAGTGGCACCTGAGAAAGCTGGCATTTTAGAGCCCTTTGAAGGCAGTAGCTGCATGCAGACAAGTTGCCAAATGCCAGCTGTAAAATTCAAGCCCCAAGCCCTCAATGAAATGCAATTTCCACACTGGTTGCATGCCTGATGATGAGAGGGCAGCAAGGCCCTGAATCTCATCACAGAGACGGAGTGCACACTCCTTTCCTGCCTGTGTGGAAGCCACAGCCCCCCCCGCCTGGGTGATACAGGCCAGAGCCAAGCTGATTTCTCCCAAGGATCTTCTATAACATCATCTCTTTCTTTGTAGAGCCCAGCTCCAGTATGATTCAGACTGCCGAAGCCAGATGGGAGCTCTGGATATTTTTCTTCCATACGCAGAGGCCCTTTTATCTTTCAGCTGCCAAAGAGGCATGTGGATACAGAGAAGGAAACAATCACTAAATCTCTTTATCAGTCCCAGACATCAGGGACACAGGCATGTTTGAGTTTCCCTCCTGTTTCCAGCCCTTATCTGCCCTTAGGCAGCTGCATGACCCTTCGAAGAGCCCGAGGTCGCTTCCTCACAGAGTAACTTCCTTACTGTAGTGTACTACATCAAGGGCCAAAACCAGAGAACTGCCCAGATTTGCTGTGCGATTGCTGTCTGGCTTAACACCCTGGGAACAGCCTTACCCTTTCACCAACCATCTCAAATGAGTGACAAAGGGTGTTGAATGGAAGGGGAATTGTGACACCCATGGGGCTCCTTGTGACTTGTCTCCAACTAATGCTGTTCTTCCTACTTCCTCTTTACCTGCACTGAACTGGCACCAAATGAGCTACATTGGAGTTTGTTGCTTAGCATTGCTAATAATCACACAAAAAACCCCTTAATCTATTTTTTAAAATAAAGGCCAAATACTCTGAAAGATGAGGGACTGGGGCAGGGAATGTAACTAAAAACATAAAGCAGAAAAAAGAAAAGTGTTCTTAGGTTCTTCCAAGACAAACTCCAGAAAGGTCATGCAAGATGGATACTATGATAATTGCATCCATCTTCTACCGATGTTCAGAGCTGGTGCACAGTCTTGATGATAAGCAGCCTTTAGCCCTGTCCAGTTTACTTCGGTTTGGCCCAGGAGTGAGGCAACTAGCAGTAAGAAGAACATGCAATCTGCTATAATTAAAATCCACCATCACCACCAAACCTACCAGCGAGGGTAGGAATTTAAGAGAGGCAAGGTAAGCCCTGCTCCCACAGAAGGCTCTCCATCACCATAAATCTCCTGTGAGAGAGCAGAAGCCATTATTTTGCAGGGAGGAAAACTGAAGATCATGTGGGTTAACTAGCTCGACTAAGGGTTACAAAGCAATTGTGTGGCACAGCTGGGAGCAGATCTAAGGAATATCCCATTTGTAATGCCTTGATAAAACATCCTTCAGTTGTGCAAGAGGTCTAAGAATTACTCTTCAATGGGGTGGTGGCTTCTGCATTCTGACTGACTGGGAGATGTTTTGAAACCAACTCTATACAACACACAGCCACCCAATGCTTGGCACCTGAGAATGACTGCTAGTTACCCCATGACCTGGAGCAAATTGAAATCAACGACTTGTCTGGAGAAGGCTTCTTTTCCATGTTGTCTAATGCCCATGCAATAACAACAGATTATTTCATTTTGTCACTTAATGTCCAAGAAAGTTTACCACATCTACATTTCAGTACTATTCTGTAATCATGATGGGCTGAAAACAAAACAGTCATTGCAGCAAATTTTGTCCTTCTCAAGTTCTTAAGCAGGACACAGACCATCACAACCTGAGTCATGCAGCCTCACAGCAGCCATAGCAGCACAAATTTGCTGTCTATACCCAGGTTGCATCCTTACATAAAATCCACCTACTTACAAGCCTGCTATAGCACAAAGTGTTTTGCAGTTAACAATATTTCTGCACCAGTAAGAACGTCCCCTACAGTTTCTTGAATGCAAGCTGCTTCTTCCTGGCAATCTGCAGCAGCAGCTGCCAGAGGCTACCAATCTGAGCTGGAGCCTCAGTGTTATTTTAAGCACTGTTCCCAGCTGCAGTGGCATTGTGCTAGCCAAAATATTTTGCTTCTAAAAGAAGGCTATCTAGACAGTACAGTGACTTTTAGGGAGACCTAATGTTGAATCTTGCCTGACATGTCATAAGCATGAAATTAACTCAACCTTTAGCACAGTCAGGTAGATGGAGAAGAATCCTATACCCCTAGCATGGTCAAATCAAAATATGTTACCTGTCCCTTTAACTATAAAGCAACACTTAATACACACGCCTCAGACTCCAGCCTGACATGAGGACAGAGATGAATGCCTTGTTCGTTCCTATCACAAAACAAATAAATGGCACAGTCACTGAGCTTTATTAAAAACCAAAGGTGGAGACACACCTGTAAATGGCTGATGAATGAGATCTTTAAAGGATATGAGGTCGATGTCAAACTGACACAGAGAAGAATGCCAACAAGAACTTGCACATTTCTGATTCATCTGTGGCTGGGTAGCCAACCCCCTCTGCACACCTGCACGGACCCAGGTGCAGACAGAGTAATTTCCCAGTTTGTTGTTTTCCTGATTAGAATTCAGGTCAGGCTAGGGAGCTCCAGATGCACAGAGGAAGCACTGATGCTACAGGGTCAAACTGGCTCTGCTTTTCAGTTGCTAACAGTAGTTCTCTGGAAGCACAGCACATACATGGACACAATAAGAGCGCTATTCAAATACATGTGCTATCACAGATGTAGGCAAGCACAAGCAAAGAAAATATTCAGGCGTGCTGCACACATTCAGGCACTATACTGCTTACAAGTTTGGTGATGGGCACATGTATCTCAGAAGAGCAGTGAGAACAAAGGACAAAAACAGAAGATCTAGTCTTTGCTTCAGGTTTACCAAGCACCTTTGGACAAGTCTTTCTGCTTTTCTGTTCTCCTGCCTGTGTTGAAAAGCTTAGACACGTCCACCAGGTACTTGGGTGTAATGGTACTGGGTGCCAGGCAAATGCCTTTGAATTACAGGAAAAGCCATTCCCTTCCTAAAGGCAAAAGCAGAGCCTATGTATGAGCTCTGCAGCAAGAGAGTCCTTCTGTGCCCAAGCAAGGTCAGCTCGAACAGGCCAGCTGTGGAGAGTTTCTGCCACAGTCACCATCTGCTGAACTCCTGGTTACCTTCTGGCTCCCCCTCGTGGTTCCTTACACGACAGCATTACCTGCGCAAGGAGAAACCACGGCCACAAGTAGACTGCCATGACACAGATAGAAGTCAAATTTGACACCTTTTATCAAATTTAAGAAAAACGCCCTTTCAGCAGCACACGGCTGCACGCAGGGCTCCAGCCCATTTGTCATGATGTGACTGGAGTGTCTGCATCTATAGCACTGTCAGCACCTTCAGTCTTCTTGCTTCTACTGATAGATTATATACTCTTCATGTTCAAGTGGGTTGTTAGAGAAGTGACACACAGACTGATAGTGTTTATTGGAAGAAGAAAAAGGGAAGATATAAGAAATCACAAGACAGATCCTATCACCCATGCTTGCCTCTTTATTGTTTCCCTTCATTCTTTCCACACATTGTCTTTTTAGATGCTAAACTAGGTGGGGGAAGGCCCACTGAGAGTCAGAGTATTTTTGATACTGTATCAGGACTGGTTGGTCTGTTGCCACCCTAGACACTGTTGGACTTGGAGACAGGGCAAAAAAAGTCAATTTTGAAAAAAACAGTTAATAGACACAAAGTAACCATCTAAAATCAAGCTGTTGCTTATCTAAAGTATGAAAAACTGAAAAACACTTCAGAGGTGAAAAGAGGAGAGTGTCAACTTAAATGGCAATGAATTCTAACAGTTCACTGCCAGACACATAATATACATTTTTCTGTATAAAGATAATTGCTATTGCATCCACATCTTCTTCCTTACCTCACTCCTTACTTTTCCAACAATTCTGGAAAGGGAAGAGTACATGGAGATATCTGAGGGAGCATAGGAGAAATAAATATCAACAAAACCAAATTCCTGAAGCTGTGGGGTCAGGGTGGGATGCCTCTGTAGGACCCAAATAATTTAAGCCACCACTGTATCAAAGTGTCAAATGGGGGACAGTATAAATCCAACCACAGGTTACATGCAGTACTTGCAAAACCTCTAGCAATGCCAACAGATATATTTATCTCCCAAGATACACAATCGATATGGTTACAAAACCAAACAGCTTTTGCTTTAGCTACCAAGCAAAAGAAACACTAGAGTATGTCCTCAGTCAGTTCAGTAAAGGATCACTTTAGATTTAAAAAAAAAAAAAAGTGAAGAAAATTGAGAGCCTCTTATAATCTGAATCACATTTACTTCCATACACAGAGTAAATTAAAAGAAAACATATGGTGTATTGTGCACTGTGATATACTGAGAAGAATGTACATGATAAATATCCCACTTTCTAATGACAACTCAAGAGTGAAGCAAAAATAAGTGTAATGAGCCAGATAAGAAACACAGCAGGAAGAGGGAACCAAGTGCTCTGCCAGCTTTAAAGTCTGACAGATTCAGTCCATTTTACTACAGTGGATCTAGACAGTCAATACCTGCAAACTGAAGCAAACCCAAAGGCAAATAAAATGGCTGCATTAGTTGTAGGACTAATAGACAAGGTCTATGGCTTTTAATGATGCTTGCATAGTGTTTCAGCCACAAAAGAGAGGCTAATGGGAATGGTGCTGACCAGCATGCCTTGTTCTCAACTGTGTTTGTTTTGAATATTTACAGGCAACATCTCAATGCATACTAAAACATTTGAGGAATGAGCAAGTTTACAAATGGTCTCAGAGAATCACAGAATCGCTGAGGTTGGAAGGGACCTCTGGAGATCATCTAGTCCAACCCCCCTGCTCAAGCAGGGTCACCTAGAGCACGTTGCACAGGATTGCATCCAGGCGCGTTTTGAATATCTCCAGAGAAGGAGACTCCACCACCTCTCTGGGCAACCTGTTCCAGTGCTCTGTCACCCTC
>NW_020448007.1:18876-20695 GCF_003343035.1 Apteryx rowi | reverse complement strand
GCCCCGCGCTGCCCTGCACTGCACCACGCTGTCACCCACAACATGGTGCCACATTGTGGAGGAGGGGAGAGGGCTTCCCTTGGGGTCACACAGGGCCGCAGTGTTGCCATGGCATCGCCCCCAGTGCTGCCCTCCTATTGGCCAGCAAGGGGAGGAGGGTAGGGCAGGTTTTGACTGATGGCTCTGTCAGCCAATCAGAGTGCGGCATGTGGAAAAACAGCCGTGAAAGGCGAGTGGGAGCCAAGCTGGAGGGAGGGAGCGGGTGTGAGCAGGGCTGGTGGGGCTGCGGGTGCCTGCAGCTGCTGGCGGGTGCCCTCCCGGCGGGGCTGTGGGTTCCTTCAGCTGCTGGCAGGTGCCCTCCCACCGGGGCTGGGGCAGCGGTGCTGGCCCCGGGGCTGCTTTCCTGCAGGAGCTGCAGCAGGGGCTGGTGGGGCTGTGAGCACGGCACAGAGTGACCGGGGACGGAGTGGTTAGCTGCCCTGCAGCCAGATGTGCCGACCTGCCCCAAGCAGCTGGGCCAGGGTGGCTGGGGTTTGGGGGCAGGAAGCTTTGCCCCTGCTGGGGGTTGGAGACCCATTTGGAAGCATTTTCCTGAGCTGCTGCTGCCACCGCAGCCCCCAGGTGCTGCTCGGAGCTGCGTTTGGGAGCTGCTGGGCAAAGTGTGAGCAGGCTGCTGGTATCCTCACGAGGTGCCCTTCCCAATGGTCTCTTCTCTTCTGAAAACGGCATTTCCGAGTGGCTCTGAGAGAGGCTGTCCCCACATGGATGCTGTGCCTTAGCCATTGTTTTTGCTCCAGGCCTCTTGCTTCGCCCCGAGACCTGTGACCCTGGCAGCAGCCTGCAGGGTGTTTTCAGAGCAGCTCTGTAAGTGGGAGCTGTTTTGCTTGTCAAGGGCCTTGAAAGTGGATGAATGGCCAGTGCTCCCACTTGCTGCTGTTATTTCCATGCTCCTAGGTCAGGGTGAGGAGTTGCTGACTTGTGGCTCTTCTGGTTTCACCAGCCGAGATGCTCTGGCCTGAGTCCTTCCGCGTGTCTCCAATTGTCAGGGCATAAAACAGGAGAATGCTGGTTGTCCTGGATGTGTAGAGGATTTGCTGTGTTTGTTCAGCACTGGGGAAGGAACCAGACTTGTGAGTTGCGGGAAGGCTTCTCTCTCCTCCTGTGACATGAGGCCCTGCTGTCTTCAGCTTCATAGCTGCTCCTCCCATGAAATCATCTTTTTCAAAAATGTTGCCAATAGTTACTTGCAGGCCTTTTTCAAATTCCTAAGTTTTATGGTCTACGTGTAGAGACTACCTAGTCAAAAGCTAGTCTTAGTTTGGGGTAGTAAATGGTCTGTAATGGGTGTTTTGCTGCACTCTGAGCATGGTGGTGAGGTCACTTCTGGGTTTGTTGCATGTGCTCAGAGGAGGAATTGAGCCCTGCAGAGCTCCACAGCAATACAGAAATGCAACTCATTAATCAAACAGAAGTAGATGTTGCCCATCATCTGGCACAAATGTTATTCCACTCCGTCATCATGAGTTACTACTGCTATGTTTAAAATGCAGATGATGTTCTGTGGTGAACGTGGACATGGACTTGGACTTTCCACTTGTTGCTAAGTAGAAGCTTGCAGCCTTCTGCCGGTCAGCTAGGGAGTCCAGCTAGACTTTTGAGGCTGCTAAATGAATCTAGTGCTGGTGTGAGCAGTGGTGTTAGTAATCTCTTCTTGCCAGGGTGTGTGTGCTTTAGAAGTTGCCCCTGCCAAAACAGCAGGGAGCTTGTGAGATTTTCCTGCCAGGTCTGAATGCTGTCTCTGTCTTTGAGGTGTCCACCT
>NW_020448007.1:15351-17111 GCF_003343035.1 Apteryx rowi | reverse complement strand
GGGTGAAGATGTGCCCAGGGCCGGGTTGCCCATGGCACCCAGCCCTCAGTGCTCTGTGAAGSCARCTGTGGAGCCYGGACTGCTGSTGCAGAGCCTGYRCAGCCAGSACAGCTGGCATTTSAGCAGAYSTSCAGTSTGGGGCTGTCTCATTGCTTGGGCCTCATGTCAAAGCCTCTGCACCCTTTTGCCCTTCACAGAAGCTCCTTGTCCAAGTAACGAAAGGAAGGAGATGGAGGTCTCTCTGGGCTCAGGAGACCTGCAGGACTCCGAACATTTCTAAGTTGTATCTGCAACTTCTGTATTACAAAACAAATCACCTATCCCATGTCCCTAGGTGGAGGTTCATGACATGGTGGGGTGCCAGGGGGGGAGGCAGTGGCCTGCTGTGCCCGCAGGGAGCAGCATGCTTCCCTCTGAAAGCACCAGTATCACCCAAGGAGTCAGCTCTGGCCCTGGTCTTGTGCTCAGGATTTTCCACACTCCTTGTGAGCCCAGAGTGCCTTGGCCACCTTGTGGTGTTACCACAAGAGCTTCCCTGTATGTCTGGGTTGAGGAGCCAAGGGAAGGCAGCGAGCAGAGCAGTGGCTGGGGAGTGTGCAAGAGGCGAGTGTCCTGCATCTATCTCTTTGTGCTGGCACTTGGTTGTATCAAGCAGAAGAGCCAGCTCTGTGAGGCAGAGACAGTGTGTTTGTAGACTAACCGGCAGAGCAGAGGTCTGGTGTGAGGTTGATGCCTGGTGCAGTGCTGAGTAGATCTGACAGTGTCAGCAACCCTTTCCAGTGAAGCTGTTCCCTGGGCTGATCTCTTTACCTAAGTCCTGGAACAGGAAGTGGCATGTGCTGTCATTTTCAGAAGCATGTGAGTGCCTGTGAGGCCAAAGCGAAAGGCAAGAGCTGGCCTGCTGAGCCCCTGTGTGAGCACTTGCTCTCTGCCTCCTGGAGGTGGGAAGTGACTGGGCGCAGGGCTGTGCGTGGCTGTTGAGAGGAAGTGCTTGTTGCAAGGCCTCGGAGGACTAGAAGGGAATGGATAGGTTGGAGAGTTGGTCTGTGTGTGATTTGGGGGCCCTCTGGGGTGCCCTGGCTACTGCCATGTCTGGTCGTGTGCCCTGTGTGTCCCTGAGACACAGGAGCGTGTTGGCTGCCAACCCTCTGTGAGGCGTGGGGCACTGGGTGCAACGTGTCACAGTGGTGGGGGGTGGCCTGTGGTGGGGATGGGTGGTGGCCCCAGTGTCTTGGTGCTGAGTGCAGGAGGACGTGTCTGGAGAGAGCAGTGCTGTGCGTGGGGAGCCCTGCCAGGCTGGGGAGCTGGGGAGCGCTGCGAGGTGAGGATGTGCCTTGGCTGGCAGGGCCCAGGCTGCCCTGGTGGTGTGAGCCAGGGATGSTGGCAGCCTGCTGCCTTCTGYSCRCTGAGGTTCAGGCCTTGCGTTTCCTYAGCTYTTGCCAGGATCTACAGCCAGGATSCTGATTAAAGKCRAAGGAGTGTTTCTGCTTGCTCCKAGATGAAAACCTAGCCTGCTTTTTCCCTGCTTTCACCTCATTTGCTTTTCCTAGTGAGAGCTTTCCTCTGCAGCAGTGTTTGCTTCAGGAGTAGGAGGCTGTGGGAGTTGCTCATTGCTGGCTGGGTGTTAGCGTGCTGGCAGCTCTTTGGGTGAGTGAAGGCCTTGTGGTGAGATGGTCTTTGGAGATAGCAGGTGTGTTCTTGGGAGATGACTTTTAAGGGAGTCTAATGCCTTCCTGTGCCAAATCTCCCTAGACAAGGAG
>NW_020448007.1:12353-14351 GCF_003343035.1 Apteryx rowi | reverse complement strand
GCTGAGACAGGGGAATGCAAATGCTTGAGAGCAGCAGAAGCCTTGTGCCATTTTCCTTGTTGGAAGCCTGCTTGTGTGGGACTGGTGCCCTGGCCCTGTGCATGCTGGTCAGTGTGTGTGTGTGCCGCCATGTGGTCATTTGTGAGCCCCCTGGAGCAAATGCAGAGAGAGGGGGAGTGGTGCCAAAGAGACTGCTCCATCTCCATTGAAGCCCCAAAGGAGACCTGAGTAGGGAGGCTGTTTGGGTGAGTGCCTTGAGGGCATGTGAGGCAAAAGCAAGAGGCAAGAGCTGCCCTGCTAAGCCCCTGGGAGAGCACTGTGGGTCTTCTTCCTGAAGGTGGGAAGTGAGCGTGAGCAGGGCTGTGCATGGCTGTTGAGAGCAAGTGGCTGTTGCAAGGCCTTGGAGGACTAGAAGCAAATGGAAGGCAGCCTTTGTGTGTTTCGGAGTCCCTGGGAGTTGCCTGGCTGCTGCCCTGTGTGGTCCTGTCGCCTGTGTTTCCCTGATGCACAGCTGCATGTTGGCTGGCAACCCTCTATGAGGCGTGGGATGGGGTGGGGCATGTCACAGTGGTAAGGGGTGGCCTGTGGTGGGGACAGACGATGGCCCCAGTGTCTTGGTGCTGTGCGCAGGAGAATGTGTCTGGAGAGAGCAGTGCTGTTCGTGGGGAGCCCTGCCAGGCTGGGGAGCTGGGGAGCGCTGCGAGGTGAGGATGTGCCTTGGCTGGCAGGGCCCAGGCTGCCCTGGTGGCATGAGGCAGGGATGCTGGCAACCTGCTGCCTTCTGTGCACTGAGGTTCAGGCCTTGAGTTTCCTCAGCTCTTGCCAGGATGTGCAGGCAGTATGCTGATTAAAGGCGAAAGAGTGTTTCTCCTTGCTCCGAGGTGAAAACCTGGCATGCTTTTTCCCTGCTTTCATCTCATTTGCTTTTCCTAGTGAGAACTTTCCCCTGCAGCAGTGGTTGCTGAGGGAGGAGGAGGCTGTGGGAGTTGCTCATTGCTGGCTGGGTGTTAGCATGCTGGCAGCTCTTTGGAGGAGTGAAGGCCGTGTGGAGAGATGGTCTTTGGAGACGGCAGGTGTGTTCTTGGGAGATGCCTTCTAGGGGGGGCTGATGCCTTCCTGTGCACAATCTCCCTAGACAAGGAGTCCCTTTGAGTAGGAAAGCCCAGGCAAGAGTGCTATGCAAGGGATGTGCAGCCCAGGTCTCTCTTCCTTCCCGTTTCCATCTCTGCAAGTTCTTCCACCATCCTGCTGGAGTGTGGCCTTCCTGTGCTGCAGCAGGGCAATGAGAGAGCAGCCCACATGCAGGCATGAGTGTGCTGGGTGTGGTGTCATTAGGTGCTGCCACTGCTGCCATGGGCAAGGTGCTATTTCTTGCCAGAGTTTTGTGTGGGTGTGAGGAGCCCCACTTAGCCCTAGATGCATTGCTGTGAGTAGCTGGAGGCAAGGGAGTGTCCCACCCTCCACACACTCATCCTCCAACGAGGCTCCCGGCTTTTAGGGAAGGCACTGTGGACCCTGTGTGCTTGAAGCACTTGACTCTTGGCATTTTCTACCCAAGCACTTTTAGAGCTGCCCCTCGATTTTTGTGCCTCCACGTGCTCCTTTGTGAGCCCGCTGAGCAAGGCCCGAGAGAGGGTGAGTGGTGCCAAAGGGACTGGTCCTCCTCCATTGAAGCACCAAAGGGCCCCTCGGTAGGGAGGGTGGTTGGGTGAGTGCCTTGAGGGCATGTGAGGCAAAAGAGAGAGGCAAGAGCTGGCGTGCTGAGCCCCTGTGAGAGCACTGTGGGTCTGCTTTGTGGAGGTGGTGTTATAGGTAAACGCGACAAATTGACAACCACTCGGGCTGGGTTGCATAAATTCCAATTTATAAAATAATTGAGCAAGTCACAAGTAAGCAAAACAGCGCTGGGCGGCCGGGGGGAGTCTCCTGCTCCACCAATGGCGCGCGCAATCCCCCCCTCACAGTCTCCTTATATGCGATTCCAGTTCCGGGTATACG
>NW_020448007.1:6170-11721 GCF_003343035.1 Apteryx rowi | reverse complement strand
GGGACAGCCTCTCTCAGAGCCACTCAGAAATGCCGTTTTCAGAACAAATGAGGCCACTGGGAAGGGCCCCTCGCGAGGACATCAGCAGCCTGCTCACACTTTGCCCAGCAGCTCCCAAACGCAGCTCCGAGCAGCACCTGGGGGTTGAGGTGGCAGCAGCAGCTCAGGGAAACACTTCCAAATGACTCTCCGACCCCCGGCAGGGGCAAAACTTCCTGCCCCCAACCCCAGCAGCTGCCCTGGCCCAGCTGCTCGTGGCAGGCCACCACGTCTGGCTGCAGGGCAGCTCCTTGCTCTGTCCCCGGTCGCTCTGTGCCGTGCTCATGGCCCCATCAGCCCCTGCTGCAGCTCCTGCAGGAAAGCAGCCCCGTTGCCAGCCCCGCTGCCCCTGCCCTGGTGGGAGGGCACCTGCCGGCAGCTGTAGGCGCCTGTAGCCCCGCCAGCCCTGCTCACACCCACTCTCACCCACTCCCTCCCTCCAGCTTGGCTCCCGCTCTGCTTTCACGGCTGTTTTTCCACATGCTGCACTCTGATTGGCTGACAGAGCCATCAGTCAAACCCTGCTCCAGCCTCCACCCCTTGCTAGCCAATAGGAGGGCAGCACTGGGGGCGATGCCATGGCAACACTGCTACCCTGTGTGACCCCACCGGTGGCTCCTCCCCCTCCCCTGCGGTGCGGCGCCATGTTGTGGGCGGCAGCGCAGGGCAGCGAGGCATTGCAGGGCCTGGGGGCAGCGCGACCCTGTGTGGCCGGGAAGTGCGGGGCCCCGGGGCCTGGCCACTGCCCTGCCGGGACTGCCCTACGCCACAGGGACTTGTGGGGTGGTGATGGCACCCCCACCTGTTTYCAAGCTGCTCCCCCAAACAGGCTGTCTTTTGAGTGCAGAGGTCTGACCTCAGTTTGCAGGAGGACAGGGGCTGTGGCCATCTGAGGACAACATCTCTGAGCCCAAACCATGCTCTGCCAAGTTGGAAGCATAAAAGGATCCAGGGGGAAGCAACAGAGATTGTCCCAAACAAGTAGATTCCTTGGGCTTACTACAAGGTGAAGGATCCATTTCCAACATGGGCATTTCCAGCAGGCTCTTGAGAGTCCCACAGAAGCTGCAGGACACCCCAGCCTCCAGGACACAGGACCCCTTTCTTGCCAGAGCCAGATCCCAAAGGGGGACCCACTCCCAGGGAAACCTGGCCCTGGATTGCCCCCTGCCTTTAGGGGATAGGGCTGGGGTTCAGGGCATCCCCATCCCCAGGACCCAGAATTCCTGGCTGCCACAGTGTCCCCTGAGCCAGGCGGGACCCTCAGGCAAGGCTCTTGAGGCAGCCCCCACCCTGTCCATTCACCCCCACAGCNGAGCAGCACCTGGGGGCTGCGGTGGCAGCAGCAGCTCAGGGAAATGCTTCCAAATGGGTCTCCAACCCCCAGCAGGGGCAAAGCTTCCTGCCCCCCAACCCCAGCAGCCGCCCCGGCCCAGCTGCTAAGGGCAGGCCACCACGTCTGGCTGCAGGGCAGCTCCCCGCTCTGTCCCCGGTCGCTCTGTGCCGTAGTCACGACCCCACCAGCCCCTGCTGCAGCTCCTGCAGGAAAGCAGCCCCGGGGCCAGCACTACTGCCCCCATCCCATCAGGAGGGCACCCACCGGCAGCTGAAGGCTCCCGCAGCCCCGCCAGCGCCGCTCCCACCCGCTCCCTCCCTATGGCTTGGCTCCCGCTCCCCTTTCATGGCTGTTTTTCCACATGCCACACTCTGATTGGCTGACAGAGCCACCAGTCAAACCCTGCCCTGCCCTCCTTCCCTGGCCGGCCTATAGGAGGGCAACACTGGGGGTGATGCCATGGCAACACTGCAGCCCTGTGTGACCTCACGGGCAGCCCCCTCCCCCTCTCTCACGATGGGGCGCCATGTTGTGGGTGGCAGCGCAGGGCAGCGCGAGGCATCGCAGGGCCTGGGGGCAGCGTGGCCCGATGTGCCTGGGCAGTGCGGGGCCCTGGGGCCTGGCCGCTGCCCTGCTGGGGCTGCCCTATGCCACAGGGACTTGTGGGGTGGTGATGGCACCCCCACCTGTTTCCAAGBTGCTCCCCCAAACAGGCTGTCTTTTGAGTGCAGAGGTCTGACCTCAGTTTGCAGGAGGACAGGGGCTGTGGCCATCTGAGGACAACATCTCTGAGCCCAAAACATGCTCTGCCAAGTTGGAAGCATAAAAGGATCCAGGGGGAAGCAACAGAGGTTCTCCCAAACAAGTAGATTCCTTGAGCTTACTACAAGGTGAAGGATCCATTTCCAACATGGGCATTTCCAGCAGTCTCTTGAGAGCCCCACAGGAGCTGCAGGACACCCCAGTCTCCAGGACACAGGACCCCTTTCCTGCCAGATCCAGATCCGAAAGGGCGACCCACTTCCAGGGAAACCTGGCCCTGGATTTCCCCCTGCCATGAGGGGATAGGGCATCCCCATCCCCAGGACCCAGGAGGCCTGGCTGCCACAGTGTCCCCTGAGCCACGCGGGACCCTCAGGCAAGGCTCTTGAGGCAGCTGCCACCCTCTCCATTCACCTCCACAGCAAAGGACCCACAGCCATTTTGGGAATTAACAGTCTCTGTACAACACCTGGGGAAGGGGGTCCCAAAGCACTTACCCTTGGTGGAGAGCCGCTGGAGCGATGGGAACAGGGAACTGTGGTGCGGGCTGATGGTCTCAGTCCAGCAGTTCTCCATCTCGCTTGCCCCCTTACTCTCAGCTCGCCTCCCCAGCCAGCGAAACAGGATGCTCTTCCTGTCTCATAACCCAGAACAGCTCTCCAACACATCCCTGCTTCTCTGCTGTCAGCGAGGGGCCCCCAATGCAGCCCCACTGCCTCCTGTCCACACCCCTTGCCATGGAGCAGCTCCAAAGGGCAGTGATAGGGAACATGTGAGCAGTGTCCAGTGGCACATGGTAGTGAGTACACTCCTGTGGCACTGGGGAGACCTCCCTGTGATGTGGCACATCCCACTGTGACCTCAGCTCATGTCATCTGGGGGCTCATTAGGTCAGCGCCATGGAGATGGCACAGACCAGGAGAGAGCAGAGAGATTTCCCCTCAAGTCCTGGAAAGCAGCCACCTCCCTTCACCCCAGTTATGTCCCAAAGTTGCTGATAAATCCTTCTGGAACATCTCCAGACAGTGCCAAAGGCTGTGAAATATCTCCAGTGAGGCACCGGAGAGGCCACTTCTGCATTCCTGCACTGATAGGTCTCTGCACTGGGCAGAGCTGTGTAGTTACCTGGGGTTTGGGGGTTACTTTGGGTGTTGGCATTTTTCAAAGATAGGAGAAATTAATGTGGGATGAAACAGCACAAAGCCTGGCCWTGCGCKGAGATGCTTTGGTGAGCCTCAAAACTGGTTTCTGCTGTGGGTTGCTCTTTTTGTAGAAGTAGGATATAGGACAGCGTGGGACCGGATGTAGCCTTCCTCCTTGAGGCACCAAAGCAGGTTCTTTGCTTTTAAAAGTCCTCAGCAAGGTTTCTTGGTCTGCAGTGCTTAAGATAGAGATGATACACCAGAAAAGAGCAAATGTGCCCTTAACACACATCCTCCGGAGGGCTTTATCTGGGACCCTGGTCCCTACTAGGCTCCAAAGCCATAGGCAAGGCCATGTAGCAAATTTGGGGAAGTTTTCCCATTTCCGATGACTTTTGCCCAGCTTCCCTTTGGACTGAGCCAGNACGGCTCAGAGGAAAATGTTTGGTGTCAGCAGGGACTTGTGGGGTGGCCATGGCACCCCCACCTGTTTCCAGGCTGCTCCCCCAAACAGGCTGTCTTTTGGGTGCAGAGGTCTGACCTCAGTTTGCAGGAGGACAGGGGCTGTGGCCATCTGAGGACAAGATCTCTGAGCCCAAACCATGCTCTGCCAAGTGGGAAGCATAAATGGATCCACAGGGAAGGAGCAGAGGTTCTCCCAAACAAGTAGACACCTTGGGGTTATTACAAGGTGAAGGATCCATTTCCAACATGGGCATTTCCAGCAGGCTCTTGAGGGCCCCAMRGGAGCTRCAGGATACCCCAGCCTCCAGGACASAGGACCCCTKTCCTGCCAGAGCCAGATCCCAAAGGGGGACCCACTCCCAGGGAAACCTGGCCCTGGATTGCCCCCTGCCTTTAGGGGATAGGGCTGGGGTTCAGGGCATCCCCATCCCCAGGACCCAGRAKKCCTGGCTGCCACAGTGTCCCCTGAGCCASGYGGGACCCTCAGGCAAGGCTCTTGAGGCARCCCCCACCCTGTCCATTCACCCCCACAGCMMAGGACCCACAGCCATTTTGGGAATTAACAGTYTCTRTAYGRCACCTGGGKAAGGRGGTCMYRAAGCCCTTACCCTTGGTGGAGAGCCGCAGGAGCGATGGRAACAGGGAACTGYGGTGCRGGCTGATGGTCTCAGTCCAGCAGTCCTCCATCTCGMTTGYCCCCTTACTCTCAGCTCGCCTCCCCAGCCAGGGAAACAGGACACTCTTCCTGTCTCATAACCCAGAACAGCTCTCCAACACGTCCCTGCTCCTCTGCCTGTCAGTGAGTGGCCCCAATGTGGCCCCACTTCCTCCTGTCCGCACCCCTTGCCATGGAGCAGCTCCAAAGGGCAGTGATRGGGAACACGTGAGCAGAGTCCAGCAGCACATGGTAGTGAGGACACTCCTGTGGCACCGGGGAGACCTCCCTGTGATGCGGCAGCGCTTCTCCCCTGGGTACAGTCCCTGACACTCTGGACCTGCCCTGGGACACTAGCTCTCTTGGAGGCTGTACAGCCCTAGCACCAGGATCCCCCCACCACAGGCACCCTGKCTCTCCTGAGGGGGYTGTACAGCCCTGGCTCCCTGGATGTCCCACCGTTTTGACCCTGGGCTTCTCAGGACATGCCCACACACTGCAGGGCTGCTGCCCAGGCTCCGGTGCAGAGCCTGGAAGGCAGTGCAATGCCTCAGGACCTGCATTTGGGATCATTCAGAAAYCTGTGAGGTGACCAGCTCCCAGCWCTGCAGCTGCTGAAGCCTGAGAACRTCCCTACAAAGAGCCTTACTGCTCTTCCTTGTCTTTACACTGTCCTGGGGCAATTCTTGTGGAAGGGAGTCTCCATGCCCCTTGAGTACTGTCAGAGAAGGGGCTTTCTGAGTCACTGTGAAAGGAAGGATTTGTTTACTTCTTTGGGTTGCTCATTCAGCCTGTGGCATCCCTCTGTGATGCTGTGAGCCCCAGCCCTGCAACCAGGGGTCTCTTCCCTTTCTCCATGGGCATGGCTTCCAGTGTCGAAGTGTTGCTTTAGAGAGCTCACTTGAAGCTGACACATGTGGAGCTGAAGGCCTGATGGAGGCTAGTCTGGGACGTGGCCATGCCCCCGTATCCCCTCCTGCTCTGGCCCAAGCACCCAGGAAGTTCCCAGGAAGTTTTTGGTGTGAGTGGGATGGGTTTCCCTTGATATGTCCCAAGTCCTGCATGGATGTCACTGAGCACCCAGAAAAATCCCTCTGCTCTGGGGTCTCGCATCGAGGCTTTTCCAGACTTCTGATAAGGAAACAGCCAAGT
>NW_020448007.1:3419-5110 GCF_003343035.1 Apteryx rowi | reverse complement strand
CTACTTCCACATGCCCTCATTAAAATGACAATTTCTCACATCACCTTTACAGCACACTAGCTGGACATCGTAACTCTTCATTTTTTCCAGTTTTCCTCCTCCCCTTGCTCTTTATCCATTCAGGTACCTCTCAACTCTCCAGGTGCTGCTCTGAGCTGCTGGGAGACTGTAGCTTGCCTCAGCTTTCAGCAGTCTCCTTGTCTTTTTAGCCAGCTCCTTTGTTGTGTTTCTTGTCTATCCTTTCCTATCTATCTGTGGAAAATATTTCAAGGCAGGTTATGCCTTGTGGGCAGTGGACCTCACTGGAGGCAGCTTGGACTTGACATACAGTGGACAAGAGTCTTGTATCTTTTACTAAACGGTTCCAAATTATAATTTGTTTGTTGGAAATTAAGAAAAAGCCCTTCTGTGTCTGCTTGCAACTACTTCTCTAAAGGAAAGCAGGTGGGAATTGGTGCACATGAGCTGTAACATTCAGCTACAGCCTTGAGTGGAAAAAGGTTCGATTATAACCAGAGTGATGTGAAGTCCCCAGTGGCTGATGAGGGCAATGGCAGGGCTGGGGAGCTGGCGAGGAAGGTTCTCCATACAGGTCTCCTATCAAAAATACTGCTTTCCCTACATGTCCAGACTTCATTAGGAGACACTGTGGGTCAGTATGAATTGGAGAATGTGGGTATGACTTATTCTGAAAAGTGAAGAATCAAGAAAGCTTAAGAAGCAGACATATTTTCAGGTGCTCATGGAAATCTGCCTAATTTCAATACACTCCTGCAAACTTACCAATTATTCACACAAGAATTGACGAGCTGAAGAAAGTTATGGGAAGAGGTATGGCTCCTTAGGGTTTTTTTTTTGCATTTTAATGACCCCTCGGGTGTATCTGGTGCGAAGCCCATGAACCTCAGATGCAGAGAAGAGGCTGAAGAAACCTCTCAAGAAGCAAATCACAAGTTTCTTGGAAAGATAATGAGTCCCACTGAGGGCCATAATCAAGAAAGGCTCCCCAGGGGCTGATTAGAGGAGAAAGTTGGAGGCCCTGATTGCATGTAGGCAAAGGCAACATGAGGGTGGCTGTGATGCCAAGTCAACCTTGATGTGTGTTATCAAGCAGAGTGACCAGGCCCTGACAGCCAGCCCCTGGGTAGGGTGATGCTTTCCATCACACATTRCTCAGGGCTCTTCTTGTGGGCAGTGTGCGGGTGGAGTGCACAATGCCAACTTCAGGAACATTATACGGTACCTCCTGGGCTCCCAAGGGACAAGGAGGCAGCAAGGCCACAACACTTTAAGGAAACAGCGTCTTCTCATGGGCCTCGGTGTCAGAGACACCAGCCATAGTCAAAAGGAGAAACAACTAAGGGTGTTAGGAGCCTTCAGCCTTGGCAGTGCCCTCGGCCATCTCCACCACAGGCTGTCCTATGCTTTCCCATGCCTGWGCSTSTTTCCCTGCASACTGTACACACCCAAGCTGCTTCCCCACCTTGCTCTCACCCCGCGATCTCCCCACCTCTCCTGATATCTTCCTGTCCTCACTTGCTTTTCCTTGAAACACAAAGCCAGGGGCTTATCCCAGACTCCCTCTGGGTGACCTGTTGCAACTCAGCACTACCCTAGGAGTGACATTCTTTTGACCTGAAGTCCATTCTGAACGTCTCAAGATGCAGTTTGTGGATCTTTCCCCTTCGCAT
>NW_020448007.1:0-954 GCF_003343035.1 Apteryx rowi | reverse complement strand
AACTGACTCCCACCCTCCATCTCAGGTGATTACAATGGGAGCTTAGACAAGGAGTTTGTGTGCAGACATCTGTGTGGCGCACACTTCAGCTTGGGCAAGGGGAATCCCACCTGCTTTGTGTTTGTGGAATTCATGGGATTTTGCTGAATCCCACTCCAGTCCAGGGGCTTCTAAATGGGCTTGAGATGCCCAGATTGACTCATCTGAATCAGCACCTGAACCAGGTGTCAATCAGCTCCCTTCTTGCTGAGGAGAGGGCAGGGGAGGTGGGGAGAGCCAGGGAGGGTCTGGGCTGGGTTTGGAAAGGGCCTGGGAGAGGAAAGCRCCAATGTCAGCTCAGCTGTGTGAAGGGGCAGGGTGAGGACGCACACCAGGGGCTTGTGGTGCAGAACCAGGTCTCATGGAGGGGAGCCAAGACATGCCGGGTGCAGAAGAGAGGAGGTCGGTCTGTGCCCTTGGTTGCCAAAGCAGGAGGGCTGTGGGGGGATGGGTCACCGAGGTCTGTCATGGGGACYGTGCCAGGGGGATGTTTCCCCAACCCTGAATGCACYCTGCCCTGTGCGGTGCCTGCACAGCGGGGCCATGGGGCCATGTGTGGGCACTGGGATGAGTCACAGATGGGAGCCCTGAT
Organism: Apteryx rowi; assembly: GCF_003343035.1. NCBI lineage: Eukaryota > Metazoa > Chordata > Aves > Apterygiformes > Apterygidae > Apteryx > Apteryx rowi. The sequence continues at coordinate 323 of NW_020448007.1, read as the reverse complement.
GCTCCTCACCACTCCACTGCAAAAGAGAAACTCCCAGGAGAGCTCTCCCAGCCTGGCCCCTCGAGCCCTTGTCCCTGCTCCAGCCATGCCACAGCAGAGCCGAGGACTAAGAGGTCCCTCAGGCAAAGCTGGTCCGGCCTCATGGAGCTGGCCCTGAGCACCAGGAGAAGCAGAGTGCCCTGCTCGTATGTCCCCATCCTGCTGGGAAGGTGGCACCAGCATCAGGGAAATGGYCTGTTTCTGCCTGGGATCAGTGCAGGACTTTTGCATCTGAAGTGAACGTGACAGCCACTGTGCTGCAGAAACACTGGCCATGACCCCTC
>NW_020448006.1:17518-18389 GCF_003343035.1 Apteryx rowi | reverse complement strand
TTTGCTTGCTTGTGCAATGGCTTCCCAGAAGCTGGGAGAGGGCCTAGGAGGTAGCACTGTCCTGGCCCCAGGCACATGTMAGCACCTTCACCTTGTGAGCCATGGGACCTGTCCCTCCTCCCCCTAGTCCTTTCAGTGGCCAGCTGCTCTCCAACAGAGTGACAAGAGCCTGAAGTCTCCTTGCCCCCTCAGAGGGCATGGTCCTGATGGACTCCCATAGCCATTGCCCCCTGCCTGKCCCCAAGCGCCTGGCCCAGGAAGTGTTTGCAGGGGGGGTTATCAAAGCCACAGGCACTGCAGTGCCACAAGGATCGCTCCAGGCCTGCTCTTCCAGCACTTCCTTAAATGACATATTTGGGAGGAACAGGAACGGCCAGGTCCCACCTGTGTCCATCCAACTGGCGGCAGGGAGGACCTTGGCGACTTGGTTTAGTTCAACAGAATGAAATTCTGAGTCTTGCGGCAGGCAGGGCTGCCAGTCACTGGTGCCCTCCCTGCTGGTCTAGGAGCTGAGACTTCTCCCCAGTGCTAAGTGGCTAAAAAGAAACATTTAGGTTCAGGGAAAAAAGGCAGAGAAATACAGCAGGTCTTGTTCAGGTCAGATGTCACAGGATCTGCTTCTGGGGGCGCTTCAATGGTGGCTGAGATGTGACTCAAGTCCCTTGTCAGCAAGACAGTTACACAGTCCCATGTGCAGCTAAGAAGCCCAGGGCTGAGTCCTGCAGGACGGAGACCTTGGGCTGAGCAGRTATCARCCCCCAGGAAAAGGCATCTTGGTGTTGATCCTGAGAGAGCAAGAGGCTCTGGTTCGGGAGAGCCCAACATTACATGAGGCATCTTGTGGTCTTCAGCCACCCAGGACTTTAAGGTC
>NW_020448006.1:13464-14773 GCF_003343035.1 Apteryx rowi | reverse complement strand
GCATGAGAGTCCCTGCCCTGGGGCAGCTCCTCAGGCAGCTCCTGCTGCCCCAACAGACACAGAAACAGATTTCTCTTTCTTACTTATTGCTCCTTGCAAGCACACAATTGCTCCTTTCCTCTTCTCCAGGGAGGTCCCTGCTCCCCGTAGAGCCTTTCCCCAGTGAGTGCATCGGTGCTGGCCTGCCCGGCTGTTCTGGGAGTCTGCCCTGTGCTCCCTGCAGGGCCCCAAGCTGGCAGTGCTGCTCTGCACAGTGAGAGGGCTGTGGTGCCCCAGGGCCATGGGGTGACTCCACACTGGCCATGGTGGTCGGGATGAGAAGCAGACCCAGCTGAACAGGCATCATTGCACCTGACAACACCCTACGAAGGGGTCTGTGGCTGTGCATGATGCTCTGAGCAATCAGAGGGCATTTCAAATGGCTCAGGCTGTGTTCAGGTGTGTCCCTAGATGCAGCCCATTGAAGGTGACATGAACCATTCTCCAGGATCCCTTCCCTCTGCCTACTGGTGCATCTGTCACCAGCCCTGTCATAGGGGAGACAGTGCCAGGCAGATACCGCTTGACCATTCAGCACCTCCAGGAGCACTGGGCACCCACAAGTGAGAGCTGAATCCAGCCCTCCTTCCCTAACACATCACCCAATGAGCTCATCACCTTGAGCCCATGTCCTGGTGCACATTCTTGTCTCCAGCTTTGGAAGGAGAGCCCAACCTTCAAGCACTTCACTGAGGAAATCCCCTTTTATTAGAGACAGGCCACCTCTGACACAGTGATAGACACATTCACAGAAGGCCTCTGGGTCAGAAAGACAGAGTTTGTGCGTCTGGAGAAGTGGGATGAATTCAAACACAACTGCATAAATATTACTTTCACAGAGAGAATACCTTAAGCACAAGAGTTGGCTGAGATAAATTACAAAGCACCTGTGAAGAGGGATGGGCAGCTTATTGCTGCTGAACTAGGACCACTCGAATCACTTTCTTCAGTGCATCCTTGAGATCCTTGTTCCTCATGCTGTAGATGAGTGGGTTCATTGTTGGCGGCACCACTGTGTACAAAACAGCCACCACCAGATCCAGARCTGGGGAGGAGATGGAGGGGGGCTTCAGGTAGGCAAACATGCCAGTGCTGACAAACAGGGAGACCACAGCCARGTGAGGGAGGCACATGGCTTTGTGCCAGCCCTGCTCAGAGGGGATGCTCAGCACAGCTGTGAAGATCTGCACATAGGACAACACAATGAAAACAAAACACACAAATACTAAAAAGACACTAAGAACAAGAACCCCAACTTCCCTGAGGTAGG
>NW_020448006.1:10087-11280 GCF_003343035.1 Apteryx rowi | reverse complement strand
GTATGACCGGCCTATACCTTCCTCTTGAAAAGTCCCCTTCAAAACATGTCCTGTGCATGAGCTAGAGCTGAGAGCAGCCCTGACCCATGCAGCACCCTCTCGATGGGGGAATGAACCCACCCTGCCAGGAGTCGATCCTCCCACCCAGAGCTTCTCCCCGCAGCACCACGGGGACTTCCCCGGGCAGGCTGAGTGCTGACCCTCACAGGTGGCAGAGTCACTGCTCCGGGCACACAGCACCCTGGGGCACAAAGACACTGCTCTGAAATGCAGCACTGGGCAGACCTGGGTGCACTCCCTGGCTTCACACCCCTGCACCATCCCTGGCAGAAGGCAGCCATGATGCCCTGTCCCTGTGATGGTGTGGAAGTTAATCCCTGCTCTAAAGCACCATCTGCTCCAAACAGGAGATGCTGGGACAGTTACCCAGACAGACCCTATCAGCTGTGGAAGGTGCCAGCTTCAGAAGAACCCTCCGGGAACCACAKCAGCACTGCCCTGCAGCCAGAGACTTACTGTGTCAAGGGTTGTGAAGATTTCTCCCTGCAGTGAGCTCTGACATCCTCCCATTCCCGACTGTCTTTGACTTCTGAGTCACTCATCTCATCCTGGCACCTGCAGGCAGTGCCCTGAGTCTTGCTGCTCCTTTAAGAGGAGCTGCACCTGGACGGAGCTCTCTCTCTCTCTCTCTCTCTCTCTCTCTGCAGCACCTGCCAGGTTGCCATGGGCTCCCACAGTCCCAGAAGCCAGACCCAGGTCTGGAGCAGAGGCCCAGCAGAGACGGGACTTTCTCTGTGCCCTGTGCACCCTCRAGATGTTCCTGGGGCTCCAGGGCTGACAGTTCCTGAAAGGCAGCAGGGTCACCCAAGGGAAATGTCCATTGAAGTAGCCTAAAATTATCAACAATGGTCCTTCCCTAAACATTGGAGAGAGACTGAGTCCAGCATTTCAGTTTGTCTCATCAGAAGATGGTTATCTAAGAGGGGTGGGAATGTCCTGTTGCAGCGAAGACAAGACACRGCAATACACTCAATATGAATGCTAYGCATGTCCACTTTATTGTAAGCAGGATCACACTTTTATATTCTGACTCCATATGCTGATTCATTGTTTACTAATTACCTAGTTCGCTATTTGCTTATCAATATGACATTTAATATAATCCAGCTGGTCTTTAATGCTATTTACATCCT
>NW_020448006.1:7043-8124 GCF_003343035.1 Apteryx rowi | reverse complement strand
TGGGAGGCAGCTCTGAAGGCCAGAGGAGCTCAGGAAAGCTGGCAGGTCTTTGAGGAAAGCATCCTCCAGGCTCAAGAATGGCCCATACTCATACTCAGGAGAACAAGTGGACATCTCAGGAGACAGGGTGGCTAAACAGGGATCTCACGACTGAGCTGCAGTACAAAAAGGCAGCACACAGGAATGGGCAGTAGGGAGAGGCTGCAAAGGAGGAATTTAGAACTGTTGTTCAGGGAAGTGGGGAAGTGGTTAGGAAGGGCAAAGCTCCTCTAGGATTGATGCTTGCAAGGGATGTCAAGGGCACAAAGATGATCTGCTATTGWTTCAGTAACAGTAGAAGCATAAACAAGGAAAATGTGGGCCCATGGCTCAGGGGACTTGGGGAGGTCCCAATGCCTGGAGAAAGGCCAATGTTGCATCCATCTTCAAAAAAGGCCACAAGGACAATCTGGGGAATTACAGGCTGTTCAGTCTCACTTTGATCAGGGGAATGTCATAGAGTGAGTCCTCTCCAAACACCTTCCTGGGTAAATGAAGGAAAAGAAGGGGACAGGGAACTGTCAGCACAGATTTACTAAGGTTAAATCATGCCTCACCAACCTCGTGGCCTTCTGTGTTAAAAGCGCTGTATTTATGGACAAACGGAGAACTGTCAACAGAAGTTACCTCGATTTTAGGAAGCTTTTTGACATTCTCTTCCGCAGTATACTTGCACACCAATTAGGACTTTGTGGTCTGAATGGGTAGACAACCAAACGGCCAAATAACTGATTGAATGATGGGGCTCAGAGGGTGGTGGTGAATGGCTAGTACTCTGCCTGGAGGCCAGAAGTGAAATGGAGCCCCACTGGGTCTCTCCTGGAGCCCGTCCTGTTTAACACCTTTAAGAATGACCCAGAGAGGACAACTTTCATCCCATCTGTAGATGACCCCAAACTGAGTGAGGACCAGTCTTATGCTTGAGGGSTGCCTTTAAGAGCGACTTAGGGAGGCAGGAGGAAAGGGCTGTCAAGAATCTCAGGAAATTCAGCAAGGGCAAATGCCAGGTTCCTGCACCTGGGACAGACCAACACCCTGCAGA
>NW_020448006.1:3591-5375 GCF_003343035.1 Apteryx rowi | reverse complement strand
AGAGCAAGGTGGGGAAGCAGGTTGGGTGTCCACAGTCTGCAGGGAGACAGGCGCAGGCATGGGACGGCCTGTGGTGAAGACAGCCGAGGGCACTGGCAAGGCTGAAGGGCCCTGACAGAACTGAGGTCCTTGTCCTATGGCTGTTGTCTCTGCCACCAAGGCCTACCAGGAGGCAACAGGGCCTCGTTGCCCCCTTGCTTCCCGGGCACCCTGGGAGGTGCTGTATCGTTGTCCTGCACTTGGCATTGAACACCCCCACCTGCACACTGCCCCCAGGAAGAGCCCTGGGCAATGCATGAGGGAAAGGATCTCCCTTCCTAGCGTCCCAGTGTCCATGCTTSGCTGTTTTGCTTGATAAAACATATGAAGGGTTTATGTGGCATCAGAGCCACCTGCACATTTAGTCTGCCTACCTGTAATCGCTGATTACAGTTTTCTGACTTCCTGAATATTTTATTCAATCTCCTCACAATAGCTGCGGTTCATGGACTCAGCACCAAGTACAGCATGAGGCTCATTAAAATGCAAAAAGGCCTGATGAACCACGTCTCTCCCTGTAATTTTCTTCAAGTCTTGYATGGCTAATTGGAGAGGTTTCAGAAGTGTAGCTGAAAGATGGAGAGTTCAATAATATGCAAGTATTTCTGCTTTTAAGGGGGTTTATTATTATTTTTCAGCTTGCAGAATAAGTGACAGCAACATTCTTCAATCGATATTGATCCAGATCACAGGGAGGTCTCCTACTGAGGTCTGGATGGGTAGGAGAAGCAGTGTCCCAGAGGTCAAACACTGTATGGACAATCTTCCTCCCCATCTCCCCAACCCTGCCATTTCTCTCATCAGTCACCTGGCATGTACAGCACTCTGGTTAAAAGCTAACCTTATTCCACTGTTGTCTGCAACTGAATGTTACAGCTCCTATGCCCCAATTCGCACCAGCTTTACTTGGAGAACTAGCTGCAAATTGACACAGAAGCGTTTTCTCTTAATTGCAAACAAACAAAAAATAAAGCATGATATGGTTTCATAAAAATAATTACACTCCTCAACTATATGCTAAGCCCAAGCTCCCTCCAATGAGGTCCACTTTCCACAAGGGACAGTCTGACTAGAAATCATTTGGATAGATACGAAATGCTAGATAGAAACAGAATGAAGGACTTGGCAAAAAGGACAGACCACTGAAAGACGGAGCAAGCTTTAAACTCCCTGAAGTGCAAATCATCAGCTAGGTTCAGCTTTGTTCATCTTCTTGAAAGAAGAGTAAGGGGAGGAGTTACAATGTCACAATGTGACAATGTCCAGATAGTGTGCTGTAAAGGGGATGTTAGGAATTGTCAATTTAATCAGGACACGTGGACATACAAGAGAGAGCCATACAGCTCCTGGGGGTCCCAGGCCGTGCCGAAGGCCATGCTGCTCCTGGGGATCTTGGACCGGGCTGTTTTTCTGTACAAAAGTCTGGAAAAGCCTTGATGYAAGCCCCTAGACAAGAGGGATTTTCCTGGCCACTCAGAGCAGCTCATTCTTTACCCAGGGATGTCAAGGGAAACCCAAACCACTCACACCAAACCCCAGAGACCTTCCTGGACCCTCAGGCCAGGAGCAAGGAGTAGTGTGGGGGGATGGCCACATCCCAGACAAGCTTCCATCAGGCCATCAGCTCCACAGCATTTCACAGCTTCAAGTGAGCTCTCTAAAGCAACACTTCCCATGCCCCTAGTGCATTGGCAAGGCTTTGGGTAGACACACAGGAGACAGGGGAGAGAAAGGGCAGAGACCTC
>NW_020448006.1:0-2064 GCF_003343035.1 Apteryx rowi | reverse complement strand
GTGCCTCCTGCTGGCCTGTCAGCTATTTACAAAGCATTCATTTGACAATAGGGATCTTCTGGCATAGCTCTTGTACACAGCCATGACCTCACTACCCACACCCCAGGCACACAGCTATTGCCACCTGCACCTCCCCCTGCCCTCCCCAAGGCTGAACTAGCTACTGAACGGCCTCCCTGAGTCACATCATGACATCACAGATTCACATCATGGCCTCACAATGCTCACAGGGCAGACAAACACCCCTTASRTACCACTTACTACACCAAAAGATTAGCTCCTGCCTACCTAGTACCTACACCTAGTCTATGAAACTTAACAACTGGAGAACGGCCTGGAAGGGATTCTTGGCAACATTTTCTAAGGGGAGGATTGCATGGGAGCAGCCATCATGGAGCTGAAGACAGCAGGGCCTCGTGGCCCAGGCAGAGGGAGAAGCCTTCCCGCAACTCACAAGTCCAGTTCCCTCCCCAGTGCTGAACAAACCCAGCAAATCCTCTACACATCCAGGACAACCAGCATTCTCCCATTTTAGGCACTGACAATTTGAGACATGGGGAAGGACTCAGGCCAGGGCATCTCAGCTGGTGAGACCAGCAGAGCCACAATTCAGCAACTCTTCACCCGACCTAGCAGTAGAGCTAATAACAACAGCAAGKGCAAGGACTGGCCGTTCATCCACTTTCAAGGCCCTTGAAAAGCAAAACAGCTCCCACTTACAGAGCTGTTCCGGAAACACCCTTCACGCTGCTGCCAGGGTCACAAGTCTTGGGGTGAAGCAAGAGGCCTGGAGCTGAAAAAAACAGCTTAGGCACTGCGTGACATGTGGGGACAGCCCTTCTCAGAGCCGCTCGGAAATGCAATTTTCAGAAGAAAAGAGACCACTGGGAAGGGCCCCTCGCGAGGACACCACCAGCCTGCTCACAATTTGCCCAGCAGCTCCCAAACACAGCTCTGAGCAACACCTGGGGGCTACAGTGGCAGCAGCAGCTCAGGGAAACACTTGAAAATGGGTCTCAGACCCACCACAGGGGAAAGGTTCCTGCACCCAAAAACCCACCCAGCCACCCTGGCCGAGCTGGTCGGGGGCAGGCTGGCACATCTGGCTCACAGGGCAGCTGCCCCCACTGTCCCAGGTTGCTCTGTCCCCTGCTCATGGCCCCACCAGCCCCTGCTGCAGCTCCTGCAGGAAAGCAGCCCCATCGCCAGCACCGCTGCCCCCGCCCCAGCRGGAGGGCACCTGCCGCTATTTGAATGCACCCGCAGCCCCACCAACCCYGCTCACACCCGCTCTCTCTCCTGCTCCCTCTGCCCTGCTTTGATCCTGCTCCTCTTGCACTTCTCTTTCTCACCTTTTTCCTTCTCTCTCTCTCCCCCTCCCTCCCTCTCCCTCTTCCCTCTCTTCTCTCCTCCACATCAGGCCCCACCACTTCCTCTCTCCCCCACCCCCCGTGAGGGCTCCAAATGCTGGGCTCTGATTGGCTGAGAGAGCCATCAGTCAAATTCAGCCCTGCCCATCCTCTTGTCAGCCAACAGGAGGGCCACACTGGGGGCGTTGCCATGGCAACATGACAGCCAGGTGACTCAGCAGGCAGCCCTCCCTGCCCTGGGCGCCATGTTGTGGGCAACAGCGTGGGGCGCGGGGTGTGGTGGGGCCTGCGGGCAGTGTGGCCCCGTGTGCGCAGGCAGTGCAGGGCCCTGGGGCCTGGTTGCTGCCCTGCAGGGGCTGGGCTCTGCCACAGGGGCCCTGCGGGGCACCTGGCTGCCCTGTGCCCAGGGGCTGTGGGGGGCGCAGGGGAGCAGCCCCGGGGCCTGTGCTGTTCCCAGCCCTGATGCTGGCATGGGGGCCCTGGGGATGGCTGGGGCCCCTGAGCCTGTGGGCAGTGTCCTGCTGCCCCAGGGCAAGGCAGGGCAGGGCAGGGCAGGGCAGCRTCCTCTCACCCCTTTTGCCCTGGCCCCCTCCCCATGGCAGCGCCAGGGCTCAGCAGCCCTCGCTCTGTGCCCGGCAGGGCTGGGCCACGGCCATGCAGGGGCTGCTCTCTGTGGGGCTAGGCTGGGCCCCAG
>NW_020448005.1:18451-19872 GCF_003343035.1 Apteryx rowi | reverse complement strand
CAAGAGCTGAGGAAAGTCAAGTCCTGAATCTCAGCGCACAGAAGGCAGCAGGCTGCCAGCATCCCTGCCTCACGCCACCAGGGCAGCCTGGGCCCTACAAGCCAAGGCACCTCCTCACCTCGCAGCGCTCCCCAGCCTGGCAGGGCTCCCCACGCACAGCACTGCTCTCTCCAGACACCTCCTCCTGCCTGCAGCACCAAGACACTGTGGCCACCCCCATCCCCACCACAGGCCACCCCCCACTATGACACGCTGCACCCCCACCTTGCGCCTCATAGACGGTTGCCAGCCAACACATGGCTGTGCATCAGGGACACACAGGGCACACGACCAGACATGGGAGCAGCCAGGGCACCCACAAAGGCTCTAAAACACAGGCCAAATCTCCAGAACTTTAATTCATTTCTAGTCCTCCAAGGCCTTGCAACAGGCACTTTCTCTCAACAGCCAGGCACCGCCCTGCTCAGGCTCACTTCCCACCTCAAGGAAGCAGACCCACAGTGCTCTCCCAGGGGCTCAGCAGGACAGCTCTTGCCTCTCGGTTCTGCCTCACATGCCCTCAAGGCACTCACCCAACCAGCCTCCCTACTGAGGGGCCCTTTGGGCCTTCAGTGCAGGAGGACCAGTCCCTTTGGCACCACTCGCCCTCTCTCGCRCCTTGCTCAGCAGGCTCACAAAGGAGCACATGGAGGCACAAAAATCGAGGGGCAGCTCTAAAAGCGCTCGGGCAGAAAATGCCAAGAGTCAAGTGCTTCAAGCACACAGGGTCCACAGTGCCTTCCCCAAAAGCTGTGAGACTCATTGGAGGATAGGTGTGTGGAGGATGGGACGCTCCCTTGGCTCCAGCTACTCGCAGCAATGCATCTAGAGCTCCTCACACCCACTCAAATCTCTGGCAAAAAACGGCGCCTTGCCCGTGGCAGTGATGGCAGCACCTAATGACAGCACACCTAGCACACTCATGCCTGCATGTGGGCTGCTGTCTCATTGCCCTGCTGCAGCACATGAAGCTCATACTACAGCAGGACGGTGGAGGAACTTGCAGAGACGGCAACTGGGAGGAAGAGAGACCTGGGGCTGCACATCCTTTGTGAAGCGCTCTTGCCTGGGCTTTCCTCCTCAAAGGGACTCCTTCTGTAAGCAGACTGGGCACAGGAAGGCATCAGCCCCTTTCAGTTCACCTCCCAAGAACACACCTGCCCGTCTCCAAAGACCACCTCTCCACAAGGCCTTCAGTCCTCCTAAGAGCTCCCAGCATTCTAATGCCCAGCTGTCAACGAGCAAGTCTYGTGGACCCTCCTCCCTCAGCAAACACTGCTGCACAGGAAAGCTCTCAATAGGAAACTTCCTATTGGAAGGCACTTCCTCTCAACAGCCAGTCACAGCCCCTGTCCTCTCCAGTTCCCACGTTGAAGAATCAA
>NW_020448005.1:16072-17286 GCF_003343035.1 Apteryx rowi | reverse complement strand
GATTGGTCTTGCTTTTCCTTTGTACCATCAAGTCCAAGCTGGGAGCCTTTGCACTGCAGCACCTACACAATGACAGCAGGACGCCACTTCCATTTCTGGTGCATTTCTAGGGACAGAGACCAGCTGAGGGAGCAGCTGCACTGCAAAGGGTTGCTGACACTGTCACATCAACTCAGCACTGCACCAGGCATCAACCTGACGCCAGACCTCTGCTCTGCCACCTAGTCTACAAACACACTGTCTCTGCCACACACAGCTGCCTCTTCTGCTTGATACAACCAAGTGCCACCAAGAAGAGATGGATGCAGGACACTCGCCACGTGCACACTCCCCAGCCACTGCTCTGCTCGCTGCCTTCCCTTCGCTCCTCAACCCAGACACACAGCGAAGCTCTTGCGGTGACACCACAAGGTGGCCAAGGCACTCTGGGCTCACAAGGCCTGTGCAAATGATCAGCACAAGATCAGGCAGGCACATAGCTGGCTCCTTGGGCGATGCTGCTCTTTTCAGAGGGAAGGATCCTGCTTTCTTTGGGCACAGCAGGCTGCTGCTTTCCACCCCCATCCCCTCAGGAACCTCCAGCTAGGGATGGCTGGGATGGGGATTTTCTTTAGTAATACAAAAGATACAGATACAGTGTAGAAACAGTAGAGAGTCCAGAAGGCCTCCTGAGCCCAAAGGAACCTCGGGTCCTTTCCTTTACTGACTTGGACAAGGAGCCCCGGGGAAGGGACAAAGGGTGCAGAGGCTTTGACATGAGGCCCAAGCAACGAGACAGCCCCACACTGGAGGTCTGCTCAAATGCCAGCTGTTCTGGCTGCGCAGCCTCTGCAGCAGCAGTCCAGGCTCCACAGCTGGCTTCACAGAGCACTGAGGGCTGGGTGCCACGGGCAACCTGGCCCTGGGCACATCTTCACCCCTCACAGAGCCAGGGGCCCAAGAGCTGTCAGACTTCCTCAGGTCAAGCTACTGAGGCTTTGCGGCCCTCACACAAAGGCACCCAAGACATGTGGGCATTTATTATAAGGGTCTTGCACTCGTCCTATATGGCACCACAATCATTTAGGAAAAGGACGGGGCACTACAGCATTTGCTGAGCAGGCCGGCACTAACAGCAGTTGTGGGAGGCAGAATTTGTGGGAGAGGAGAGGTACCAGGAGGTGAACCCACACCCCAAGTCTCCCAAAAAAGCCAGGCGCATTTATGGAAGCCTT
>NW_020448005.1:4308-14399 GCF_003343035.1 Apteryx rowi | reverse complement strand
TGGAGAAATGGCTCTGACTGCTTTGATTAACTACCCATCTCTCTGAGGGATCGGAATGGATTAGGGTCTGAGATGGGAAGATGTAATGAGGGTCCAGCTGCAACAGAAAGCCTTTAAGGAGGGAGAAGATGACTTTCTCCAGGGGAGTCAAAAAAATCCCAAAAACTCCGGGAAGCATCAAGACCTTCAGAAACTGCAAGCCTGAACCTCAGCTGACACAAACCACCAAACTGTGAGCAGCCCTGCCTCGCACCACGATGCTCCAAGGAGGCAACGCGGTCACCAGCAGTCCTCACCCAGGTTTCCCAGAAGGACACCGTGATGGCAGGCTGGGCTCTGGCAGCAGAGCACTGCTCTCTCCAGCCACCTCCAACTATGCTGAGCAGCAAAACACTGGGGCCACCACTCGGCTCCTCCACAGGGCATCCCGCACGGTGACACGCCGTTACCCCCACCTCTCACAGAGGGTTGGCAGCCAACACGCGCCTGTGCATCAGCAACACACAGGTCACAGCACCACACATGGCAGCACACAGGGCACCCCAAGCGCCCCACAACACACAAAGCCCAACTCTCCAGACCTTCCATTCCCTTCTAGGCCTCCAAGGCCTTGCAACAGGCACTGCCTCTGAACATCCACTCACAGCCTGGGGCCTGCTCACTTCCCATCTCCAGGACACAGAGAGAAAGTCCTCTCAGAGGGACTGATCAGGCCAGCCCTTGCCTCTCTCTTGTGCCTCAACTTCTCTGAACAAGAAATCTCTTTGAAAATGTGGCAGATACCTTTTTGGGGGGTGACACTCCTTCTGTCTCCTCCAACAGCCTTTGCACCCATTCCCCAATGACTGCATACGCGGACAGAAAATCAGAGACCTCTAGCGTGTTACACTTCCAAATGTGTCACAAAAGCAGGTGGACACCTCAAAGACAGAGACAGCATTCAGAACTGGCAGGAAAATCTGATAAGCTCCCCGCTGTTTTGGCAGGGGCAATTTCTAAAGCACACACACCCTGGCAATAAGAGATTACTAACACCACTGCTCACACCAGCACTAGATTCATTTAGCAGCCAAAAAAGTCTAGCTGGACTCCCGAGCTGACCGGCAGGAGGCTCCCAGCTTCTACTTAGCAGAAAGTGGAAAGTCAAACTTCATGTCCACATTCACCAGAGAACATCATCTGCTTATTAATCTCATGATGATGGAGTGGAATAAAATTTGTGCCAGATGATGGGCAACATCTACTTCTGCTGATTAATGAGTTGCATTTCTGTATTGCTGTGAAGCTCTGCAGGGCTCAATCCCTCCTCTGAGCACACGCAACAAACCCAGAAGTGACCTCACCACCATGCTCAGAGTGCAGCAAAACACCCATTACAGACCACTTACTACCCCAAACTAAGACTAGCTTTTGACTAGGTAGTCTCTACACGTAGACCATAAAACTTAGGAATTTGAAAAAGGCCTGCAAGTAACTACTGGCAACAGTTTTGAAAAAGATGATTTCATGGGAGGAGCAGGTATGAAGCTGAAGACAGCAGGGCCTCATGTCCAGGCAGAGGGAGAAGCCTTCCCGCAACTCGGAAGTCTGGTTCCTTCCCCAGAGCTGAACAAACCCAGCAAATCCTCTACGCATCCAGGACAACCAGCATTCTCCCGTTTTATGCCCTGACAATTGGAGACACGTGGAAGGACTCAGGCCAGGGCATCTCAGCTGGTGAAACCAGCAGAGCCACAATTCAGCAACGCTTCACCCTGACCTAGGAGCATGGAAATAACAACAGCAAGTGGGAGCACTGGCCGTTCATCCACTTTCAAGGCCCTTCACAAGCAAAACAGCTCCCACTTACAGAGCTGCTCTGCAAACACCCTGCAGGCTGCTGCCAGGGTCACAGGTCTTGGAGCGAAGCAAGAGGCCTGGAGCAAAAACAACGGCCAAGGCATGGCGTCACATGCGGGGACAGCCTCTCTCAGAGCCACTCGGAAATGCCGTTTTCAGAACAAAAGACACCATTGGGAAGGGTCCCTCGCGAGGACACCAGCAGCCTGCTCACACTTTGCCCAGCAGCTCCCAAACGCAGCTCGGAGCAGCACCTGGGGGCTGCGGTGGCAGCAGCAGCCCAGGGAAACACTTCCAAATGGGTCTCCAACCCCCGGCAGGGGCAAAGCTTCCTGCCCCCCAACCCCAGCAGCCGCCCCAGCCCAGCTGCTCAGGGCAGGCTGCCACGTCTGGCTGCAGGTCAGCTGCCCGCTCTGTCCCTGGTCGCTCTGTCCCCTGCTCACGGCCCCACCAGCCCCTACTGCAGCTCCTGCAGGAAAGCAGCCCCGTCACCAGCACCGCTGCCCCCGCCCCGGTGGGAGGGCACCCGCTGGCAGCTGAAGGCACCCGCAGCCCTGCCAGCCCTGCTCACACCCGATCTCACCTGCTCCCTCCCTCCGGCTTGGCTCCCGCTCCCCTTTCTGGGCTGCTTTTTCCACATGCCGCACTCTGATTGGCTGACAGAGCCGTCAGTCAAACCATGCCCCATCCTCCTCCCCCTACCGGCCAATAGGAGGGCAGCACTGGGGGCGATGCCATGGCAACACTGCAGCCCTGTGTGACCCTGCAGGCATGGCTGGGGCGCTGGAGCCGGCAGGCAGCGTCCTGCTGCCCCCAGGGCAGGGCAGGGCCCTGTCGCCCCTGGGGCCCCGGCCCCCTGTGTGCGGTAGCCCTGGGGCTCGGCAGCCCTCGCGCTGCGCCCAGCAGGGCTGGGCTGTAGCCAGACAGGGGCTGCTCTCTCTGGGGCCGGGCTGGGCCCTGGTGCCTCACTCCGCAAGGCTGAGGAGCCCCGGGGACACGGGGCAGCCGGGGCAGAGCAGATCTGGGCCTGCCAGTGCTGGGCAGAGGAGGTGTGTGGTCAGGAGGGGACTGGGGCAGATGGCCCTGCTGGACTCCCCCCAGCACTTCCCCCCACGGCTCAGAGAAAAATGCTTGGTGTCAGCAGGGACTTGTAGGGTGGCAATGGCACCCCCACCTGGTTCTAAGCTGCTCCCCCAAATGGGCTGTCTTTTGGGTGCAGAGTTTTGACCCCCATTTGCAGGAGGACAGAGGTTGTGGCCATCTGAGGACAACATCCCTGAGCCCATAACATGCTCTGCCAAGTGGGAAGTGTAAATGATCCAGGGGGAAGGAAGAGAGGTTCTCCCAAACAAACAGACACCTTGGGGTTATTACAAGGTGAAGGATCCATTTCCAACATGGGCCTTTCCAGCAGAGTCTTGATGGCCCCACAGGAACTGCAGGACACCCCAGCCTCTGGGACGCAGGACCTCTTTCGTGCCAGATCCAGATCCCAAAGGGAGACCCACTCCCAGGGAAACCTCGACCTGGATTTCCCCCTGCCATGAGGGCATGGAGCTGGCCCCAGAGAAGCCTTGGGGCTCAGGGCAGCCGCAGCCGCAGGACCCAGAATTCCTGGCTGSCACATTGTCCCCTGAGCCAGGCAGGACCCTCAGGCATGGCTCTTGTGGCAGCCCCCACCCTGTCCATTCACCCACACAGCCCAGGACCCACAGCCGTTTTTGGAATTAGCAGTCTCTGTACGACACCTCAGGAAGGAGCTCCCAAAGCCCTTACCCTTCGTGGAGAGCTGCAGGAGCGCTGGCAACAAGGAACTGCAGTGCAGACTGATGGTCTGGGCCCAGCAGTCCTCCATCTCGCTTGTCCCCTTGACCTCAGCTCACCTGTCCATCACGGGAAAAAGGACGCTCTTCCCACCTCGTCACCCAAAACTCCTCTCCAGCATGTCCCTGCTCCTCTGCCTGTCAGCAAGGGGCCCCAGTGTGGCCCTGCTGCCTGCCATCCCCATTCCTTGCCATGGACCAGATCCAAAGAGCAGCGTGTGAGCAGTGCCCAGCAACGCCCAGGTCTTGAAGGGAAGTGAGGGCACTGCCACGGCACCACAGAGACCTCCCTGTGATGCGGTACATCCCACTGTGACCTCAGCTGGTGTCATCTGGGGGCTCAGTAGGTCAGCGCCATGGAGATGGCACAGCCAGGGAGAGAGCTGAGATATTTCCCCTCATGTTCTGGAAAGCAATCATCTCCCTTCAGCCCAGTTCTTATTCCTTACCCATGTCTCACTTTGTCAGGGCATAAAATAGGAGTCACACATCACCACCATGTCCCAGTGGTGGAGTGCCCTGTGATGGGGACAGGCCATGGCCACATGGTCTTGGGGCTCAGAATGGGAGGAGGTGTCTGGAGTGAGCAGTGCTGTGCGTGGGGAGTGGTACCAGGATGGAGAGATTGGAAGCCCTCAGAGGTGAGGAGGTGACTTGGCTTGCAGGGCCCAGGCTGCCCTGGTGGCRTGAGCCAGGGATGCTGGCAGCCTGCTGCCTTCTGCCCACTGAGGTTCAGGACTTGCGTTTCCTCACCTCTTGCCAGGATCTGCAGCTAGATATCCCACATATGCTATAGCTTAGAGTATTTGGAGTAGAAGAGGTCATCTTTCAGAAAGGGTTCCTGTTGGAGATTCTTGAAGTTAACACTTCTGGGATCTCTCCAAACACAAGATTTTTTTCGGCTAGAGGCATAGCAGTTGCCTCCCTCTCCTATGAGCAAAGGCTATGTGGGGATACTCCCCGTATCCATAATTGGTGCAGACACTCTTTTCTTCTCATGTGACAGGACCCTAGAAACTCTTTGCTTGTAATGGAGTAGTATCCCCCAATTAGCCCTTACTTAACCATCCAATTAACCCCCCTCCAATCCAGTGAACTCTTGAGAAGGTCTTGAGCTCTTTCTGCTGAAGGCCTTGCTGTTTTGGGGCTCCCTGCTGCACCCTGCACACTGCCCTGGGATCTGACACAAGACATCCGGGGCTGACATGCAGCAGGAGGCTTCAGAGAGCAGTTTGGATCACATGGGACTTTTTCCACCCACACAGTTAACAAGGAAATGGTCTTGCCAAGGTGGAGCACTCAGAGGTGCCCTTTCAAGCCATAGTGCCACAATCATTAGCTTTTGAAATGGGCAAAATAAGGGAAACTTCCAAAGACAAAGTATTTCTTCAGAAAATAGTTGGCCTTTGAAAACACTTCTCCCAGATGTGCAGTGATTACAGTGAGTAGTGATGCTCCAGCACTTGCCTGCAAGTCAGCAGGAAATACTTCACGGGTCATAGCTGAGAATCATCTTGCAAAGCTGAAGTTGTTTTATGCAGATAACTTGCAAGCCCCCTCAGAATGATGTCCCTCACCTTCCCACATGCTCCTCTCTTCTCTAAGGCAGTCATTTCTGACCTGACAGTTCAGGTGTCCAACTCAGCTGAGCACCTTTTGCACTGTGTCCCTGAGCTGGTTGAGGCCTGCAGGCTCTGCAGCTCCTGCCTGATCAGCTCAGGCACAGCCTGGGCATTAGTTCACTCGTGGACTCTTCTTTGCAAGTGAAGCCCCTCTGAGATGAAATCGCAAGTGTGGATCTGAGCTAATTCGGACAAAGGTCCCCTCTTGGCAGTGAGGTGTGGATAAAAGGAAGTGAGGGTCAGTTCCTTGTAGGGTGGTGCAGGGCTGTCTCAGGGGCAGGCCTTGCACAGTTCAGCTCCCCCACCCATCATCCAAGTGTCCATTGGAGCCTGCAGAATGACTCCTTCTTGGTATCACACTATAAAAAGTAAAACATTTCTGTCTGGTACTAATACATCATGCACTACTTTGGGAAGGTTGATCTGCCAAAGSAAGCCTCCAGATAATGTCCATGGTGTATCTGGCCTGCAGGGGCAGCACGCTGGGGTCAGAGGAGACCTAGGTGAGGAGCTCTGCACAGCTTGGTAGTAGGTCTGCTCTAGAGGGCTAGTTCTGATCATGGTGGCTGAGCTTCAGCTGAGGTTCAGTTTGGCTCAGGGTTCCTGAGGAACTTGGTGTGAATTCAGTGTTGATCCTGATGTGAACTGAAAACCTTTCAGGCCCAGGAGGAAACCTCACACCACTCAGAAGGGCTGGCTTTGGAGAGACTGTCTGGTGCTAACCACATGCAGAAAAGGTATTCCTGCCTGCAAGAATTGCAGTGCCTATCACCAGCAATGACAGAATCACCGAATCATTCATGTTGGAGGGGACCTTGAGAGGTCTCGAGTCCAACCTCCTGCTCACATCAGGATCAACACTGAATTCACACCAGTTTCCTCAGGGCCTTGTCCAGCTGCRTCCTGCAAGCCTCCAAGAAGAGAGAGTCCATAACCTCTCTGGACCCCACTTCAAATGCTTTGTTACCCTCTTTGATTTTTCTCCCTTATAGCTAATTTTAACTGCACTTGTGTCACCTTATAGCCATTGCCTCTCATTCTCCTGCCATGAGTCACTGCAAAAACCTTGTTCTTTATTGGCGGTAACCTTCAGCTGGGAAGCTGCTGTGAGTGCCCCGCAAAGCCTTTCCCTTCTCTGTGCTGAACAAGGCCCATTCCCTCAGCCTCTCCTCACCGGACAAGTGCTCCAGCTCCCAACCACCTTGGGGCCTGGCACTGAACTCACGCCAAGTGACAAACAGCGTTCTTCTACAGGGGGCCCAACTGGATGCAGTCTCTGTCTCTTCAACTGTCACCAGGTGTTTGTGTGTGAGCAACTGACTCCCACTCTCCGTCTCCAGTGATTATAATGGGAGCTTAGACAAGGAGCTCCCATGCAGACGCCTCTGTTGTGCACACTTCAGTTTTGGCAAGGGGAGTCCCACCTCCTGTGTGTCTGTGAAGTTCACAGGAGGGATCTGAATCACATTCCATCCCAGGGGCTTCTAACTGGGCATGCAACACCCAGACTGACTCATCTGAATGAAAACCTGAACCATGGGTGAATGACCTCCCTTCTTGTCCGCTTCTAGGTGTCCTGCCTAGTTAAGACATGGAGATATGGATTTCCAGGGTGCAATCTTTCCACCCATCACAAATAACCATCCTGTGATGAAACAAGTGACAATGCTGTAACTGGTCTCTCTGTATTGTTTAGAGAGGGACCATCAGTGATTATTTTAGTTAATTTAGTTTATTTAGTTTATTTCCCAGGAGGAGGGAGCACAAGGGACAGAGAAATTCATGAGCTCAACTGGGCCACACTGTTGCTGAGTGAGGCCAGGCTCCTGGGATGGAGGGAGCTCCTGGCAACCAGGCAGCACTGCCCAGAGACAGCTGTGTGCAGGAGCAGCTCCTCTGCAAAGAGCAGCAGGGCTCCGGGCGCTGCCTGCTGCTGCTGACATGAGAGGAGAGAAGGCAGAGAGAAGTGCAAGGCAGTGTGGAGTGGGAGGCCAGAGGAGAGCTCCTTGTGGGAGAAATCTTCACAGCCCTTGACACAGTAAGTCTCTGGCTGCAGGGCAATGCTACTGAGGTTCCTGGAGGGCTCTTCTAAACCTACTTCATCCCATGACTGATAGGTTTTTTAAGGATCACTCTCCTTTGCAGAGGAGGGGAGATGCTTCAGAGCAGGCATTCCCTGCCACAGTGTCACAGGGACAGAGCATGCTGCTACTTTCTCCCAAGGATGGTGCAGGGTTGTAAAGTTGGGATATGCACCAAGGTCTGCACATGCTGTGATTCAGAGCAGTGTCCCTGCACCTCAGAGGGAGGTGCAAAAAAGGCTACTTGAAAGGGAAGGAGCTTTCCTTTTGGGGCTTTCAGTTTCCTAATGTTGGCAGGGAGAAAAAAGGAAAGAGTTTTGTGGTTAGGCAAGGACCTGGGACTCGCTGACCTTCCCTCTCAGAGATCAGTAGGTCTGTGAGAAAGCTCAGCAAACCCTTTCAACCCCACCTCCACCTACAGCAGCACCAGCAGCACCTTTATGGACTTATCAGGGCTAATGTGACCTGCTGCTTTGGACCTGTGAGCACAGAGATGCCCTGGACAGTGCCCTGATCCGGGAGGTTTCTGTAGGGCAGAACTGTGCACAGAGAGGGTGGGACAGGGTCTGTGAGTACGGACAGGGAAAAGATGTTGGGAGAGAGAAAGCTGCAGGCAGCAGGGACAGCTGCAGGCCGTAGAGATGGCCAGGGAATGAGAGGGAACTGCAGGCAGACCTGCCACAGAGGAGAGGGCTTCTTTCCTGCAATGGGCCCATTTCATGCTGCCTGACAAAGGAGCTGAGAGCGACTGTCCTACAAAGTCACTGTCTGTGAGTTGGCATGCCCAGCTGAGTAAGGTAAAGGCTTTCTAGTATGCCTCTCTGTCTCTCTTCTTGCCTCCCTTGGCAGCAGGATCATGGTGTTGCTCCTTGCTTCCCCTCCTGTCCATGATGCTCCTGTTCTTTTTTGGGGGGTTTCTGGGTTGGGTGTTTTCAGCTGCAGTTCAGACATGGATGCTGCAAGTTGTGCAGCAGAGGGGTCTGCATGGGAATGAGGTTGCCCCAGCCCCCTTCTGACTTGTGGAGCTCCAGGAAATGCAGTCTGTGAGGCTGGGAAATGAGCTGACTCTCCCTTAGGGAGAGCCCATCTCCAGTCCTAAGAGTCCTTTGACCATTTCCTTATAGTGTCCTGGAAGACTGTGTGCTGCCCTCTAGAAAGGCACAGCTGTCTTGTAGCGCCTCTGTGATATCTGAGAGTCCTGTGAGGAAGGTGCAGAGATGCTGAGAGTATGGAGATGGTGGTGGGAGGCTGTATGTGGGCATCTGCAAAGAGCCCTGTGTGTCCTTGGCTAGAAGGGGAGTGTGGAGAGCTCCCTCAGGTGCCCGGAGAAAGGGTGAGAAGTTTGGAGATGTGCACTTTGAAACTGGATTCGTCTGCTCTCAGCAGGGGCTGGTTTCTTTCTAGGGCAACATATGAGTGCGATCATCCTCCACCTCAAAGTGTTGCAAGCAGGGAACGAGAGTAATAAACAGACTAGCCGTCCTCTCTCTGCACGAAATGATAGTGAATCCGTTTTTCTCAGGACTCAGTGAAATGCCAAGGATTTCTACCTTTGAGGAACACTCCGCATCTGACAGAAAATAGAATATCCCTGAAGCTCTGTTCCTCAAACCTCATTCTTTAGAATTCAGAGTGAAGATGCTGAAAAGCCCTTCTACACGATGAGTGGATTTCATCTGACAGAAATTGTGAATGTCAGAGCTGGTCACACCTATTCCCCTGTGCCCACTGCTTTACAGCAGGATTGAATCCTCTGGAGCCCATGGGCAGAGGTCCCTGCTCCTCACAGCACTCTCAGCCAGTGCAAAGCGGAGCTCCAGCAAGGGAGCTGCACAAAGATCCTCTCGGTAAAGAGAGAGGCAATGTGGGGGGTTGTATGAGAACGGCAACATTTGGGGGTTTCTTTGCTTGAAAAGTCTCTCCTAACTTCTCAATGTCTTTTCTTCTTTGCACAATCCCCCATGCCTGGAGATAGCAAAATGTCCAACAGCAGCTCCTACAACGAGTTCCTCCTCCTGGCATTTGCGGACACACGGGAGCTGCAGCTCTTGCACTTCTCGCTCTTCCTGGGCATCTACCTGGCTGCCCTCCTGGGCAACGGCCTCATCATCACAGCTGTAGCCTGCGACCACCGCCTCCACACCCCCATGTACTTCTTCCTCCTCAACCTCTCTCTTCTTGACCTTGGCACTGTCTCCACCACTGTCCCCAAATCCATGGCCAATTCCCTGTGGGACACCAGGGCCATTTCCTACTCAGGATGTGCTGCCCAGGTCTTCCTGGTTGTCTTCTTATTAGGAGGAGAGTATTGTCTTCTCACCGTCATGGCCTATGACCGCTATGTTGCCATTTGCAAGCCCCTGCACTACGAGACCCTCATGGGCAACAGAGCTTGTGTCAGAATGGCAGCAGCTGCCTGGGTGAGTGGTTTTCTCCATGCTCTCATACACACTGCTAACACATTTTCAATACCACTCTGCCAAGGCAACACAGTGGACCAGTTTTTCTGTGAAATCCCCCAGATCCTCAAGCTCTCCTGCTCAGACTCCTACTTCACAGAAGTTGGGCTTATTGTGGTTAGTGTCTGTTTAGTCTCTGGGTGTTTCATTTTCATTGTGCTGTCCTACGTGCAGATCTTCACAGTTGTGCTGAGGATGCCCTCTGAGCAGGGACGACACAAAGCCTTTTCCACGTGCATCCCTCACCTGGCCGTGGTCTCCCTGTTT
>NW_020448005.1:2090-4016 GCF_003343035.1 Apteryx rowi | reverse complement strand
GCTGGGCTCTTCCTCCAAAGCTGCTGTCTGTCACGCTCTGTCCCCAGCATGTATCCTTGAGACAATCTCACCCACCCTGCATGCTGGTCCTTACCCCAAAAGTCTCCCCCAGACAAGGCTCTATGCCCAGCTGGAGGACCGGATGTCCAGCTGTGAGCCCTGGGAGGACAAGTCCTGTACTGGGTCCTCTGCAGGCCTCTCAGGGAGCATGCAGAGCAGGTCCTGGTGCCGTCTACTGGGCCTGTAGACCATCCTCCTCCCATGGGGGCCCTCAGAGAGGGTCTGTCAGAACACAGATGCAGCCCAGCTTGTTGCTGCATGAACGGAGAGGAGAAACTGCCCCAGGAAATGCCTCACACACCCAGTGTCTCATACCACCTATTTCCAGCACCAGCCATTCCCCATGGTGCTGGTGAGAGGTGATCTCTGAATGTGACCAGCTCTGTCTGCCTGCTGAGCTCAGCACCTRTATGAGGGAAATTGGCAGCCCTGTCTGTCCTCTCTGTGTGCTCCAAACTCCAKCAGACCCTGGAGATTCCTTCTGCTAACTCTGGGGGAGAGAGAATCAGKTCTGGGCAGGGGCTGGGGACTGGTGGGAGGCTGCAAGGAACGTGCRCTGTGGTGGCAAGGGCATTGAGGACTGTCATGGGGACTATGGTGCGGGGATGTTTCCCCACCCCAGAACACACCCTGTTCTGTGTGATGCCTGCACAGTGGGGCTGTGGGGCCAGATGCAAGGCAGCAGGGCTGRGTCAGTGGARGGATGAGGAAGCTCCTGACAGTCGTGGAGGGGACTCACTGCTGCTAGCAGGATCAGAGGTTTCTCGAGGGCTACAGCCACCAGCACCACCTACCAGGGCTCTCAGACCCAGCACAGATGGTCGGTGCCAAGCATCGCAGCTCACAGTGCCCCCCATCCTGTGTCACCGTCTTCGCTCAGGAGCACCACCGGGTGCATCACTCCCTGCCCAGGTGTGGAGAGGAGCTGCTGGAGGTCCTCTCTGCTCACCCCTGCTGTTCCCAGGTCTGCCCTGGTGTCAGCCCACAGGCTCTGCCCTGGGTCATTTTGTGTCTCCATACATCTCCTCTGAGACCACATAGGGACCTGCAGAACATATCTCTGCTTGCAGCTGGCCACCACAGCCTGCCGGCGTAGTCCCAGGAGATCCCAGCAAGGCTGTGCTTGGAGATGTGGCTGTGATTGTCCTCAGTCAAAGTAGATGGGATGGTGTGGGTGGGGGCCAAGGGGAGGAAAGGACAAGAGACAACAAGGAGAAGATGCAGTAAGGGAAATTTCAAAGGAGTTGAAGGAAAAAATAAAGACATAAACATGGTAGTTGAGTATCAGTGGGGCAGGGGACAGGAAATCTTTGAAAACTCTCCTGGAGAAAGCACCTACCAACCTGATCTAACTGTCAAGTTAGCCCAGCTCAGAGCAGATCATGCTCCTGGAGATCTCTGGTGGTCCCTCCCAACCCAAATTCTCCGGAAGGAAGGGGCTGGAAGGCAGAGTTCTGGGCAGGGGACACTGTTGTGGTTTTGAGGCCTTGCTGGCATCTGTACTGCCTGGTCAAGCCTGTCCTCAGAGTCACACAGTGAGTGAGTTCATCCTCAGAAGGACTCTCTGCTCCATGGACAACAGGAGTCAAAACAGTGCGGGGATACTACAGAGAAATTCTCAGGAACACGCCAGGCATTCAGGCTCTTCGACTGCTGAGGTGTCCCCAGACCAGTGCTTTGCATCCTGGGTCTGAAGGGCTGAGAAATCCTTAGAGCCAGATCAGATCAGCGTCCCATCTCCTGGGCTCATGGGTTACAGGTCATCCGCAGAGCTGTACTGGCTGCAGGGAGGGAATCGCTGCCCAGGGCATGAGCAGATCCCCCTCTGATATCCCCTCTCTCTTCACACCCCAAAACAGGGATTGT
>NW_020448005.1:0-1169 GCF_003343035.1 Apteryx rowi | reverse complement strand
TTTTCTGCAGTGTGATTTCTGTACCTCTGTAGTTTGCACCTCCAAGTAGATGGTGCCATCCTCCCCTTGGTTTCTTGCCTGAAGCTCAGCCTGGATGGGGATGAGGATGTGAATGTGGAGGTTGTCTGTCACTGCAGTGACTGTGAGATGGTGGAGAGGTAAGAGGAATAACAGAGTCACCACCCTGGACTGCAGCAGAGAGGATTTCATCTTGTTTGGGATGGATTTAGGCAAGCGAAAGCTCAGCTGGAGCTGGAGCTGGAGCTGGAGGTAGAGCTAGACCTGGAAATAAGAAGGGAGGAGGAAGGTAACCTGAAGGGCTTATGCAAGGACGTTGGCAGCACAAGGCAGCCATCCAAAGAAAATGTGTTTTCCCTGCTCAGTGGGGCAGGGGACGTAGTGACAAACAGCGGCAAAAGGCTGAGGAGCTCATTGCCTCTTTTCCCTTGTCTTTTCCTGGTCTTGTCTACTGCCAGGCCTCCCTGGCCCCCAAGTCATTTGGCAGCATCTCTGTTAGCAAAACCTCACCCATGGTAGAGAACAATGCATCTGGGGAGGACTTTTGCCCAGTGGGCACACATAAGTCCCTGGGACCAGACGGGAAACACCCCAGGGTGCAGGGAGAGGTGGCTGGAGTCACTGCAATGCTGCTCCCAATTGTCTATGAAATGTCAGGGCAATCAGGGAGGTTCCTGATGACTGCAAAAAGGCAGACATCACACCCATTTTCCAGAAGGGCAAGAGGGAGGATCTGGGGAATGACAGGCTGTTCCTCTTTATCTCAGTCCCTGGGAAGGTGATGGAGCAAATCCTCCTGGAAACCATCTCCAAGCACAGGAAGGAGAAGGCCTGGAAGAGGCAGCATGCATTGACCAAGGGGAAGTGGAAACCATGCCTGACCAACCTGATTGCCTTCTACCATAAAATGAATGCCTGCACACACAAGGGGAAAGCCGGGGATTTTATGAACCTTCACTTTAGCTAGGCCTTGGACACAGTCCCCCAGAGTCTCCTTATAGGCAAATTGTTGAGCTCTGCCCTGGATCAATGGACCATAAGGCAGGTGGAAGATTGGATGGACCATCAGGCTGAAACACTGTGATCAGTGGTACAAGTTCCAAGTGGCAGCTCTTTACTAGTGGCATCCCTCAGTGATCAAGTGTTTAACA
>NW_020448004.1:24055-26359 GCF_003343035.1 Apteryx rowi | reverse complement strand
CGTTCTCCCTTTATTAGAGCTTACACAGAGTATATATAGACAAGCAATAAGCATGCACTAGCAATAGCTGTATGATTGGTTTACAGTCTGTTCACACGCCTAAGGCGAATACACGATTGGTGCAAAGTTGCTGTTCCCGTGGAGGGGCTTGTCGGCCCCCTCCTTTACTTGTTTACCACTACTTGCCTTCCCCTTCTGTAATGGTCTAGGAATGCTCAAGGACAGTCCACATAGCCGTGGGATCCTCCCTTCATCATGAAGGCAGGATTGCTCACTTCTAAGAAAGCATGCCCTTTCTCACTTAACCATTCTCCCACAGGCAGGTGGGAAACATGGAGCAATACCATGATATTTGTGCCCAGGGAGGCAGGGACACGGAGGGACAGAGGGGCACTCACAAGTGTCTCCTTGCCTGGAGGTCCAGCTGCTGAGGAAACAACTCATGCCCTGCACCCCACAGCCTTGAGAGCAGAGGGCTGTGCTGGCTGGGAGAGGAGAGGAGGCCTTGGAGTTGATAGTTTCCTCTCGCACTCTGACCATGACTCTGCTGCCTAAAGCCATCCCTGTGGGGAGCTGTTTCTCTGTCCCCACGTCTCTCCCTCTCACTGCTCGCATAACCCATCCCACCTGCTGGGTGCTCAGCTCTGCCCTACAGAAACCTCCTGGGTGAAGGATGCTGCCCAAGAGGACCTTCTTTTTTGCGGGTGCTATGGAGCAGGTGAGACAAACCTTGCTGAGGCTGGAAAGGTGATGCTGGCTCTGTCCTTAGGCTGAGGGGTGGATGAAGGCACTTGCTGAGTCCTTCCCAGAACTGATCCTCTCTCAATGTCACTGTTTTGGTGCCTCCGTCCCCTGTCTAAACCTGACAGATCCAATCCCTTTTCACTCCACCCAAACAGAAAATAACTGAAAACACAGACTCATGAAAGCTCCTTCTCTTTCAGGTATCCCCTGCCTTGGCATTCCTGTTGAAAAGTCTCCTCCAGATATGTTCCCCAGCCCTGATCCACACAGCAGCCTCTCAATGGGAGAAAGTACCTGCACTGCTGGGGATCTCTCCTCCCACCCAGAGCTTCTCCCTGCAGCATTGTGTGGAGCTCCCTGGGTAGGCTGAGTGCTGACCCTCACAGGCAGCAGAGTCACTGCACCGGGCATACAGCACCCTTCGGCACAGGGACACTGCTCTGAAGTACGGTCCGTGCAGATGTGTGCACACCCAGGCTTCACACCCCTGCAGCCATCCCTGCAAGAAAGGAGCAGGATTCCCTGACCCTGTGACGGTGCGGCAGGGAATCCCTGCTCTGAAGCATCTCCTCCTCCTCCTCCACAAAGAAGAAGCTGGGAGAAGGATCCTTAAAAAACTGCCATGGGGTAGGATGGGTTTAGAAGACCCCTCCAGGAACCACACTAGCATTGCCCTGCAGCCAGAAACTTACTGTGAGCAAGGCTGTGAAGATTTCTCCCACAAGGACCTCTCCTCTGCCCTCCCACTCCACACTGCCTTTCACTTCTCATCTCATGTCAGCAGCAGCAGGCAGTGCCCAGAGCCCTGCTGCTCTTTGCAGAGGAGCTGCNAATCTGGGCATCTCATGCCCGTTTAGAAGCCCCTGGGCTGGAGTGGGATTCAGATCCCTCCCGTGAACTCCACAAACTCACAGGAGGTGAARATAAAAGTGGGCACAACATAGAGGTCTGCATGGGAGCTCCTTGTCTAAGCTCCCATTGTAATCACTGGAGATGGAGGGAGTTGCTCACACAAAAACACCTGGTGAGAGTTGAAGAGACAGAGGTGGCCCCAGGCATGTGCCAGTGTCTGCTTGCTCTGAAGGAGCCACTGTGGGACCTGCATTCTGCTAGAGCATCAGGCAGGGGGCAGGTGGGGAATGGCCTTGGCCATCTGAAKTGACACTAGATGCCTGCTACAAGTAGAGCCCCAYTCACTAGGAAGCTGAGATAGATGTAGATACCAATGCTACAAAGAGCTGTTGTARTTCAGTGCAGACACTTGATCTAATGACATAGAAATAGGYTGGCAGATCCATTTCAGRTGCCTGGGGTGTCCAGCACAACCATATGTGTCTAGCAGATACAGCATGGCACCTACAGGAAAACMATGCCCCTTTGGAGTGRTTGCTGGGCAAGTACWGCAGGGCATCTTGGGTTTTCTACATGTGTCCAARCAAATGAATCCCAATACTGCCTTTAGGCAAAGTCCATCMCGTCTACATCCATGTGTGCTGCAYAAATGGGAGRCACATCACACCAAGGTCTCCACTCTAGTCTCTACAGTCTCAAACTCTTCTT
>NW_020448004.1:19875-22791 GCF_003343035.1 Apteryx rowi | reverse complement strand
TAGGTCTGGGGAAGTCAAGTCCTTCCTGGCTTCAGTCTTCACCCACAAGGTCTCCTGAGCTGTTGTGCCTAGAGTCAAGACTCCTGAGGACAAAACCAACCTGCAGTACCTAAGTCTCTAGAACTCAACCCATAGAAGTCTATGGGACTGGATGGCTGGCATCCGTGGACATGGAGAGAGCTGCCTGCTCTGACAGCAAGGCTGCTCTCTTCCATCTTTGAAAGGTTGTGGATATCAGGGGAGGTCCCAATGAGCAGAAGAAGGAATATGTTGTGCTCATCTTCAAAAAAGACCCCAAGAGCAAACCAGGGACCTGCAGGCCATTCAGCTTCACGTTGGTGAGGAGAGTGTCATGGAGCCAGGCCTCTCAGATCACCTTTCTGGGCACATCATGAAGAATGTTCTTGGTAACAATCAGCATGGATTTACTGAAGGTGAATCGTTCCTGACACACCTGATTGCCTTCTGTGATAAAAGACATGTACTTGTGGAGGAGAAGAGAGTAGTGGAAGTCCAGTAGACATCCGGACGGGCAGAAAGCTGGTTGGATGATCAAGCTCAGAGTTTTTTCATGAATGGGTCATGCTTGACCAGGAAGCCAGGGAAAGGTGGGGTATGCAGGGGTCTGCCCCTCATCCTGTCCTCTTTGAAAAGCTCTTCAGCAGGGCAGAATGACACGTGCATCAGGACAGGCAGAGACCTGACCAGCAGAGCAGTGATCCCCGAGGAGAAGGCCTGGACATTATGAGGGATGCCACATGAGCCAGTGGTGCGTGCTCACCACAAATGAGGCCAGCCACATACAGGACTGCATTAGGAAGAGCATGGCCACCCAAGGGCAGTTCTTATCCCCCTCCACTCAGCACTGCTGTGGCCACATGTCTGGAACAGTGTGTGCCAGTGTGGTACAGCCAGTGCTGGAGGAATGTGGAGCAACTGGAGAGGGTTCAGAGGAGGTCTGCCAAGATGGGACTGGGGGCCTGAAGCACATGGCCTGTATGGAGAGGCTGATGGACTGGGGCTTCTTTAGCCTGCTGAAGTGCAGGCTAAGGCCAATACAGTAGTCACCTGTGATTGCCTGTGACAGGGTGGTTTCAGAGATGATGGAGCTTTTCTTTGTAGTGGGAAGCAGCATGAGAAGGGGAAAGAGGCACAAAGTGCATCTTGAGAGGTTCAGACTGCACTTCACGTAACAAGAATGTCACTCATACGGTCCTGCTGTGGTGCAACAGGTCACCCAGAGGGACTCCATGATCAGCCCCTGGCTTTGTGATTCAAGGTGCAACCAGCAAGGACAGCGGGATGTCAGTAAAGGTGGGGAGGTCCTGCAGTGAGAGCAAGGTGGGGAAGCACGTTGGGTGTCTACAGGCCGCAGGGAAACAGGTACAGATTTGGGACAGCATAGGACAGCCTGTGGTGGAGATGACAGAGGGCAATGCCAAGGCTGAAAGCCTCCAGAAGAACTGAGGTCTTTGTCCCATTTGCTATGGCTGGTGTCTCTGACACAGAGGCCTATCAGAAGATGACGTTTCTTTACAGCACTGTGGCCTTGCTGCCTCCTCATATCCAGGGAGCATTGCACACACCCCCACCCTGACACTGCCCCCAGGAAGAGACCTGAGCAACATGTGAGGGAAACGATCACCCTACCCAGGGGCTGGCTGTGGGTCTTGGCCATTCTGCTTGATAACACACATCAAGGTTGTCTTGGCATCACAGCCACCCTCACATTGCCTTTGCCTACCTGCAATCAGGGCCTCCAACTTTCGGCTCTAATCAGCCACCAGGGAGCTTTTGTTGATAATGGCCCTCAGTGGGACCCATTAACNAGGCTGCAGGGAAACAGGTGCAGGGTTGGGACAGTGTAGGACAGTCTGTGGTGGAGATGACTGAGGGCAATGCCAAGGCTGAAAGCCTCCAAAGGAACTGAGGTCTTTGTCCCATTTGCTATGGCTGGTGTCTCTGCCACCAAGGCCCATGAGATGACGTTGTTTCCATAAGGTACTGTGGCCTTGCTGCCTCCTCTCCTCCACGGAGCCCAGGAGGTACCATATTTGTCCTTCACTCAACACCCCCCACCCTGACACCCACACACTGCCCCCAGGAAGAGCCCTGAGCAAAGTGTGAGGAGAAGGATCACCTTACCCAGGGGCTCGCTGTGAAGATTGGTCATTCTGCTTGATAACAGACATCAAGGTTGTCCTGGCATCASAGCCACCCGCACATTGCCTTTGCCTACTTTCAATCAGGGCCTCCAACTTTCTGTTCTAATCAGCCACCAGGGAGCTTTTGTTGATAATGGCCCTCAGTGGGACCCATTAACACTCCAGGAAACTTGGGGATGTGCTTCTGATGTAAACTTCTTGAGAGGTTTCTTCAGTCTCCTCTCAGCATCTGATGTTCATGGGCTCAGCACCAAAGACACCCGAGGGGTCATTAAGATGCAAAAACCCCTAAGGAGCCATGCTTCTTCCCATAATTTTCTTCAGTTTGTCAGTTCTTGTGTGGCTAATTGGAGAGGTTTCAGGAGTGTTTTGAAATAAGGCAGATTTCAATGAGCACCTGAAAAAGAAAGATATCTGCTTCTTAAGCTTTCTCTATTCTTGACTTTTCAGAATAAGTCATACCCACATTCTTCAATTCATACTGACCCAAAGTGTCTCCTAATGAAGTCTGGACATATAGGAAAAGCAGTACTTTTGATGGGAGACATGTATACACAAACTTCCCCCCCACCTCCCCAGCTCTGACAGTTCCCTCCTCAGTCACTGGGGACTTAGATCACTCTTGTTCAAATCAAACCTTTTGCCACTCAAGSCTGCAGCTGAATGTTACAGCTCATGTGCACCAATTCCCACCTGCTTTCCTGAGAGAACTAGCTGCAAACAGACACAGAAGGATTTGTCTTAATTGTAA
>NW_020448004.1:17262-18726 GCF_003343035.1 Apteryx rowi | reverse complement strand
TCTTTGCACAGATCATGTCACACTCTGAGGTGTCGGGCTCTCTCGACTGGTGAGGAAAGCAGGGTGACCAGCTTCATCTGTTTTTGCATGGCCAAATTTGCACAAATCTCAACATACCTGTGTTACCATGATGTTTTAAAGGAGTCCCTAAAACATCTAGATACACTCCCTTTTCATTCCCTCCACAGTCAATGAAGTGCGACTTCATTTTGAGGGACAACAGGGAGGAGGCTGATCTCACCCCAGGCCAGACCCCATCAGTGCAGACGTCTCTGTCTAACCCAGTTGTCTGGGCTTCCCTTTCTAGTCAATGGAGGTAAATAGGTTCCCTCAACTGAGTTGTTTTGAGATACATTTCCTAATGACAAGCTAAGGTCCTGTAGGAGCCATACCCAAAACTGCCAGCACCACATGGGAACACAGCTACCCCAGGGCATCTCGGGCAGCAATAGCCTCTCTGTGTGGTCAAATGAATCAAGCCCCAAAAGGAGATTCTAGTCCTAAATTGAAATCTTCTCAAAAAATAACTCAATGCAATAACAGACAAAAAAAAAAATCCTCCTTTCCAAAACTTCMCACAGTTTTTACCATTTCYAAATATTTTTTTCATTCTTATTCACTGACAGCATCATGTTCATGTACTACAGGAATTAGTCTGTCTATGCAAGTGTACATATGTATACACACATTAGTCATCAAAATACATTTGCTGGCAATACTCTGGAGTAGCAGTGGAGGAATGGAGAAACTTTGTTCTGAGAAACTACTTCATTTAAATGGACATGTTTCAGATCTCTTCTTCTGCCTCTCTGTCCTTTCTTCTTCCTCGGCCTCTTCTCTCTTTACAGAGCTCTCCAGGGTACAGTTCACTGAATCACAGCACTTAGGGCGGGGGAGACCTCTGGATGTCACCTAGTCCCAACACCCCTGGTCAATGCAGAGGGAACTAGATGAGGTTGCCCAGGGGCTCCCCACAGTCATGCACTGGCCACAAGGGTGCTGAGAGTGCGCTCCATCCACTGTGCAGGCCATTCATCAAGATGTTAAACATTCCTGCCCCACATGTTGATCACTGAGGGATGCCGCTAGTAACCGGCTGCCACTTGGAACTTGTACCACTGATCACAGGGTTTCAGCCTGATGCTCCAGCCAGTCTTCCACCTTCCCTCTGGTCCACTCATCCAAGGCAAGTCTCAGCAATTTGCCTCTAAGGAGACTCTGGGGGACTGTGTCAAAGGCCTTGCTGAAGTGAAGGTTCACAAAATGCCCTACTTTCCCCTTGCGCACAAAGCCATTCATCTGATGGTAAGAGGCAATCAGGTTGGTCAGGCATGGTTTCCCTTTCCCCTTGGTCAACACATGCTGCCTCTTCCAGTCCTTGTCCTTCCTATGCTTGGAGATGGTTTCCAGGAGGATTTGCTGCATCACCTTCCCAGGGACTGAGATGAAGAGGACCAGCCTGTC
>NW_020448004.1:9483-11089 GCF_003343035.1 Apteryx rowi | reverse complement strand
GTTGTGGATCCTGGGCTGCGGGGGTGGCTGGAAAGGGCTGCGGGTTGCCACAAGAGCCTTGCCTGAGGGTCCCATCTGGCTCAGGGGACAGTGTGGCAGCCAGGACGCCTGGGTCCTGAGGTTGGGGCTGCCCTAAGCCCCAAGGATCCTGTGGGGCTGGATCCGTCCCCTTATGGGGAGTGGGAGGCAATCCATGGCCAGGTTGCCCTGGGAGTGGGTCCCCCTTTGGCATCTGSCTCTGGCACGAAAGGGATCCTGCATCCTGCAGCTGGGGTGTCCTGCAGCTCCCCTGGGGCTCTCAAGAGCCTGCTGGAAATGCCCATATGGGAAATGGATCCTTCACCTTGTAAAAACCCCAAGATGTCTGCTCCTTTGGGAGAACCTCTGCTCCTTCCCCCTGGATCCCTTTATATTTCCAACTTGGCAAAGCATGTTTTGGGTTCAGAGATATTGTCCTCAGATGGCCACAGACCCTGTCCTCCTGCAAATCACAGTCAAACCTCTGCACTGAAAAGACAGCCTGTTGGGGAGAGCAGCTTGGAAACAGGTGGGGGGTGCCATGGCCGCCCCACAACTCCCTACTGACACCAAGCATTTTCCTCTGAGCCGTGGGGGGCAGCGCTGGGGGCAGTCCAGCAGGGCCATCTGCCCCAGCCCCCTCCCGGACACACACCTCTGCTGCCCAGCACCGGCAGGCCCAGAGCTGCTCTGCCCCTGGCTGCCCTGTGCTCCCAGGGCTCCTCAGTCCTGTAGAGTGACGCGCCGGGGCCCAGCCCAGCCCTGCACAGAGCAGCCCCTGCCTGGCTGCGGCCCAGCCCTGCCGGGTGCAGCGCGAGGACTGCCGAGCCCTGGGGCAGCTGCAGGCAGGGGGCCGGGGCCCCAGGGGCAACAGGGCCCTGCCCTGCCCTGCCCTGGGGGCAGCAGGATGCTGCCCGCGGGCTCCAGCACCCATGGCCATGCCCAGGGCCCCCGCGCCGAAGCTAGGGCTGGCACCAGCATAGGCCCTGGGGCTGTTCCCCCACGCCCCCCACAGCCCTAGGGCGCAGGGCAGCCAGGAGCCCTGCGGGACCCCTGCGGCAGAGACGAGCCCTGGCGGTGCAGCAGCCACGCCCCGGGGCCCCGCACTGCCCGAGCACATGGAACCATGCTGCCCCAAGGCCCTGCGACGCCCTGCGCTGCCATCCACAACATGGTGCCCACCGCAGGGGGAGGGGAGGGGGCAGAGCTGGCTGCCGGGGCAGAGCTGGCTGCCAGGGCAGAAGGCCACATCATTTCCACAGGAATGCCCCCAGTGCTGCACTCCTATTGGCTGGGAAGAGGAAGGTGGGGCTTGATTTGACTGACAGCTCTGTCAGCTAATCAGAGTGCAGCATGGGGAAAAAAAAAAGAGGTGGAAGCCAAGTGGGAGCAAAGATAGAGTGAGGGAGTGGGTGTGAGCAGGGCTGGCGGGGCTGCAGGTGCCTTCAGCTGCAGGCGGGTGCCCTCCCGCTGGGGCGGGGGCAGCGGTGCTGGCCCTGGGGCTGCTTTCCTGCAGGAGCTGCAGCAGGGGCTGGTGGGGCCGTGAGCACGGCACAGAGCGACCAGGGACAGAGCGGGCAGCTGCCCT
>NW_020448004.1:3251-4360 GCF_003343035.1 Apteryx rowi | reverse complement strand
TCTGTGGTGAACATGGACATGGAGTTTGCCTTTCCACTTGTTGCTAAGTAGAAGCTTGCAGCCTCCTCCCGGTCAGCTAGGGAGTCCAGCTAGACTTTTGAGGCTGCTAAATGAATCTAGTGSTGGTGTGAGCAGTGGTGTTAGTAATCTCTTCTTCCCAGGGTGTGTGTGCTTTAGAACTTGCCCCTGCCAAAAGCAGCAGGGAGCTTGAGAGATTTTCCTGCCAGGTCTGAATGCTGTCTCTGTCTTTGAGGTCTCCACCTGCTTTTCTGACACATTTGGAACTGTATCATGTTAGAGGTCTCTGATATTTTGTCCAGGTATGCAGTAATTGGAGAATGGGTGCAAAGGCTGTTGGAGGAGACAGAAGGCACGTCCCCCCAAAAAAAGGTATGGGCCACATTGTCAAAGAGATTTCTTGTTCAGAGAAGTTGAGGCACAAGCGAGAGGCAAGAGCTGGCCTGACCGGCCCCTGGGAGAGCACTTGCTCTCTGCATCCTGGAGGTGGGAAGTGAGCAGGCCCAGGGCTGTGAGCGGATGTTCAGAGGCAGTGCCTGTTGCAAGTCCTTGGAGGCCTAGAAGGGAATGGAAGGGCTGGAGAGTTGGGCTTTGTGTGTTGTGGGGCACTTGAGGGTGCCCTGTGTGCTGGAAATTTTGGAGGTGGCTCGTATGTGACCTTAGCC
The DNA here is from genome assembly GCF_003343035.1 of Apteryx rowi. NCBI lineage: Eukaryota > Metazoa > Chordata > Aves > Apterygiformes > Apterygidae > Apteryx > Apteryx rowi. Next base: position 3,677 of record NW_020448004.1, on the reverse strand, counting down.
TGTCATTAGGAAATGTATCCCAAAACAACTCTGTTGAGACAACTTATTTCCCTCCATTGACTAGAAAGGGAAGTCCAGACAACTGGGTTAGACAGAGTCATCTGCACTGACAGGGTCTGGCCTGGGGTGAGATCAACCTCCTCCCAGTTGTCCCCTAGAATGAAGTGGCACTTCATTGACTGTGGAGGGAATGAAAAGGGAGTGTAGCTAGATGTTTTAGGGACTCCTTTAAAATGTCATGGTAACACAGGTACATTGAGATTTGTGCAAATTTGGCCATGCAAAAATAGATGAAGCTGGTCACCCTGCTTTCCTCACCAGTCGAGAGAGCCGACACCTCAGAGTGTGACGTGCTATGCGCAAAGAGTGAAGAGTGGCACGGACAGCCATGGGCAGGGGGTGGTTTTCTGAGCACTGGGCTCTGTG
>NW_020448004.1:0-966 GCF_003343035.1 Apteryx rowi | reverse complement strand
TGGAGGTGAGGAGGCAGCAAGACCACAGTGCTGTAACGAAACGTCGTCTTCTCATAGGCCTCAGTAGCAGAGACACTAGCCATAGCAAATGGGGCAAAGACCTCAGTTCTTTTGGAGGCTTTCGGCCTTAGCATTTTCCTCTGTCATCTCCATCACAGGCTGTCCTATGCGGTCCCAACCCTGCACCTGTTTCCCTGCAGCCTCTAGACACCCAACCTGCTTCCCCACCTTGCTCTCACTGCAGRATCTCCCCACCTTTACTGACATCCTGCTGTCCTTGCTGGCTGCTCCTTGAAACACAAAGCCAGGGGCTGATCACATAGTCCCTCTGGGTGTCCTGTTGCACCACAGCACTACCCCACGAGTGACATTCTTGTTACCTGAAGTGCAGTCTGAACCTCTCAAGATGCACTTTGTGGCTCTTTCCCCTTCTCATGCTGCTTCCCACTGCCAAGAACATCTCCATCATCTCTGAAACTGCCTTGTCACAGGCAGTCACAGGTGACTACTGTACTGGCCTTAGCCTCCACTTCAGCAGGCTAAAGAATCCCAGGTCCCTCAGCCTCTCCATATGGGCCATGTGCTTCAGACCCCCAACGACTGCTTGGAAAACCTCCTCTGCACCCTCTCCAGTTGCTCCCCCTTCCTCCAGCACTGGGCGTACCACACTGGGTCACACTGTCCCAGATGCGGCCACACCAGTGCTGAGTCAACGGGAACTGGAACTGCCTTGCCTGGGTGGCCATGCTCTTCCTAATGCAGTCCTGTATGCAGCTGGCCTCATTTGTGGTGAGCATGCACCACTGACTCAGATGGCACCCCTCATAATGTCCAGGCCTTCTCCTCAGGGTCACTCCTCTGCCGGTCAGGACTCTGCCTGTCCTGATGCACGTGCTGTTCTGCCCTGCTGAGGAGCCTTTCAAAGAGGACAGGATGAAGGGTAGACCCCTGCATACCCCACCTTTC
>NW_020448003.1:18152-23095 GCF_003343035.1 Apteryx rowi | reverse complement strand
GGGGACAGGCTCCTGCTGCGGGGAGAACCCCCCCCGCCGTGGGGCAGGACCCCCCATGCAACCAAGGGGCAGCACCCCCATCCAACCATGGGGCACCATCCCTCCCGCCATGGGGCAGCACCCCCATCCCACCGTGGGGCACCACCCCCATCCCATTGTGGGGCATCACCCCTCCCGCCATGGGGCAGCCCCCATCCCGCCGTGGGGCACCACCCCCATCACACCATGGGGCAGGACCTCTCCCACCATGGGGCAGCACCCCCATCCCATCATGGGGCACCACTCCCATCCCATCATGGGGCACCACCCCCATCCCATCATGGGGCAGCCACCCTCCCACCATTGGGCAGCACCCCCATCCCACCATGGGGCAGCACCTCACCCACCATGGGGCACCACTCCCATCCCATCATGGGGCACCACCCCTCCCATGGTGGGACACCACTCCCATCCCACCGTGGGGCACCACCCCCACCCCACCATGGGGTACCCTCCCCATCCCGCCGTGGGGCCGGGCACTCACGTAGAAGGGGTTCCCCTGGAGCGGCCCCCGCACCAGGGCGAAGCAAGGGTACTGCAGCAGGGCCACCAGCGCTGACAGGGCCATGGCCAGCCCGTAGAGCTTCCCGAAGTGCTGCGGGGGGAACCTGCGGCACGGCGTCACCGCCACCGCCACCCACCGCCCCCCACCACCCCGCCGCCCACCGCCCCCCCCCGGGACTCACGCGATGGCCAGGAAGGCGGCGTTGCCCCCGTAGAGGAAGGAGCGGCTGAGCACCTGCAGGGCGAAGGTGGCGTACTGCACGGGCAGCACGGGCACGGCGGCGCAGATGGAGAACAGCAGGCACTGGGTCACCGTCACCGCCAGCGACAGCACGGACGCCCGCAGGTCAGCCAGCGCCCCGGCGGCTCCTGCGGGCACAGCGGGGCTCAGGGCGCCGCGGGCCACCACGGGCGGCCGGCGCGGTGGTGGGGGGGGCGCTCACCGTGGGCGCGGGGCGCCTTGCCCCGCTTGTGGCGGTCGAGGATGAGGCCGTTCCAGGGGGCGCAGAGCACCCCGCAGAGCTGGGCGAAGGCGAAGGCGTTGGTGTAGGTGCTCACTGTGGGAGGCACGGTCAGGGCGGGCGCCGCCATGGGGCACGCGGCCCCCATCCCGCCCCCCGCTCCCCATACCCAGGTCGGCGTCGCCGTGGGCCAGGTGGTCCAGCAGCGGGTTGAGGGTGCCGATGAAGAGGTAGTGGCGCAGCTGCATGGCGGAGAGCCAGACCACGTGCCAGGCGAAGAGCCCCGAGCGCACGCAGGCCCCGAAGGACGCCCCGTCGGGGTCACCTGCGCGGGGGGGCGGGGCTCAGGCACGGCCACGCCCCCCAGCTCGCCTCCCGCCGCCGCAGCCGCGCCTACCCTCCAGGCCCACCCCTGCGCCCGCAGCCGCCACCGTGGCCACGCCCACCCGCTCGACCCCGCCTGCAGCCGCCACCGTGGCCACGCCCACCCACTCGACCCCGCCTGCAGCCGCCACCGTGGCCACGCCCACCCACTCGACCGTGCCTGCAGCTGCCACCGTGGCCACACCCACCCACTCGACCCTACCTGCAGCTGCCGCCATGGCCACGCCCACCCTAAGGGACATGCCTGGAATCTATTTGCATAGCCACGCCCATTACTGGGACATGCCCGCATGCTATGTACATAGCCACGCCTGCCCCCCCGTGACATACCTGTGCTTCATTTACATAGCCACACCCACCCTCCCAGACAGGCCCCTGCCACAGCACGCCCACCACTAGGGACACGCCCCCCTCCCCGATGACTCGCCCGCCCTCTCCTTGGACACGCCCCCCACTGTCCCCCCCCCGCCTTAGCCCCGCCCCCTCCGTGGCCCCGCCCCCGCGCTCAGCCAAGCCCCGCCCCCTGTCCAGGCACCTTTGGGGCCGCGGGGCGCGGGGGGCTCCGGGCCGGGCTCCAGCGGGGCGTCCTCGGGGCCGCCATCGCCTGGGGGCCGCTTCTCCTCGTAGGTGCGGTACGACTGGGACCGCCGCTCGCACCGCAGCCTGCGGGCGTCGCGCGTCGTCACCGGGACGGGCGCAGGCCCCGCTCCCCGTCCCCGCGCCGGTCACCCCCTCCCCGGGGACGAGCCCCTTACCCGTAGTCGTAGGCGGGGGGCAGCGGGTAGGGGATGCGGCGCCGGGGCATGAGGAAGAGGGTGCGCAGCAGGTGCCAGGCGCTGCAGCCCGCCATGAAGAGGAACATGGCCCGCAGGGACAGCCCGCGCTCGTACAGCACCTGGGGACGCGCGGGGGCTGAGGCCGGCCACCGCCCCCGCGCGCCTGCGCCCGCGCCGCGCGGCCCTGCCCGCCTCAGCCCCCGGCCGTGCCCCCGGCCATGCCACCAGCCGTGCCACCAGCTATGTCCCCCAGCTGTGTCCTCAGTCCGTGTCCCCAGCCATGCCCACAGCCATGTCCCCCAGCTGAGCCCCCAGCCGTGCCCCCAGCCGTGTCCCCAGACATGTCCCCCAGATGTGCCCCCAGCCATGTCTCCAGCCATGTCCCCAGCCATGCCACCAGCTGTCCCCAATCCATGTCCCCCAGCTGTGCCCCCAGCCATGTCCCCAGCTGTGCCCCAGCCATGTCCCCCATCCTCGACCCCAGCCGTGCCCCCAGACATGTCCCCAGGCGTGCCACCAGCCATGCCCCCCAGCTGTGTCCCCAAACCATGTTCCCAGCCGTGCCACCAGCCATGTCCCGCAGCTAGGCTCTAATCCATGTCCCCAGCTGTGTCCCCCATCCATGTCCCCAGCTGTGCTCCAATCCATGTCCCCAACTGTGTTCCCCATCCATGTCCACAGCCATGTCCCCAGATACGTTCCCAGACACGTCTTCCAGCTGTGTCCCGAGCCATGTCCCCCACTGGGGGGGACACGTGATGCCCCATGTCCCCACCGGCCCACCCATGCCCACCTTGATGATGAGGAAGACGGCAGACGAGGAGTCGAAGGCCCCGTTGTAGAGCGTGATGATGATGGAGCGGTACTTCCCAAAGAGGTTGCCCACCTGGCATGGCGAGACCCCCCACGTGAGTGCCCCGGCGCCGGGTGCCAGCGGGGCACCCCAGCTTTGGGTGGCGGGGTTGGGGTGCAGAGCTGCCATGCCCCTCACCTGCATGTTGGTGAGGATGAGGAGGATGCCGCCCACCGACAGCAGAGACATGGCCGGGAAGAGCAGCACGGCGGAGACTGGGGATGCAGGGATCAGCGGGGGGCCCTGGGGCCGAGGGGCACCGTGGGGCCCCCGCGGGGCAGGGGCGAGCGGGGGCACCCGCGGGGGTCTCACCTGGCGTGGAGAAGGCGACGAGCAGGGTGCCGGTGGTGTAGAGGGAGCTGCAAGACGCGGGTGGTGGTGATGCGCGGGCAGCGGTGACGCGCGTGTGCCACCGCGCCTGGCCTGCCCCACCGACATCTCTCTGATTGGCACCCGCTTAGCACCCCGCACCCTAGCACCCCGATATCTCATGGCACCCCCTCCCCAATAGCACCCCATGGGCATGGGGCATCTGTGGGGTCCTGGGGACATGGGGGACCCTCAGGTTAGGGGGTCCCTTGGGACATCAGGGAGCCCTAAGAGCATGGTGGGTCCATGAGGGCACGGGAGGTGCCGGGCATGGGTTGGCCCTGGCACCCCCACGTCCCCCAGACATGCCAGGGCCATTGGGGACACTGGGACATTGGTGCCAGCACAGGCTGCAGGGGGGGACACGGACAACCCCCCTGCCCCGGCGCTGGGGCCCTGGGCAGGCGTGGGTGCACCCCCGGGGCGGGCAGCGCCCTGCTGGTCCCACCCTGCCTGGGCACCCCGATAAGGCCCCCGGCCCTGATAACGGCGCCCAGCCCCCACCAGCACCCTGATAAGGGGCCTTCAGCACCCGGCCAGGCACCCGCGGGTGGCCCCGGTCCCCAGCCCGCTCACATGGCGATCAGCCGGGCCACGGTGGTGCCAAAGCGGTCGAAGATGTAGCCCATGGGGAAGGTCATGAAGTTGTTCATGAAGGAGCCGATGGTGAAGACGAGGGAGAACTGCTCATCCTGCCCGCTGCAGTCTGCAAAGCAGCGGTCAGCGGGGCACAGGGCACGGGGGGACACCGGGGACACGGGGCACCGGGACAGCAGGGACATGGGGTATCACAGGCCATGGGGACACTGGGGACATGGGGCACAGGGGCATGGGGCATCACAGACCACCAAGGCAGCAGGGACATGGAGTATCACAGGCCACCGGGACAGTGGGGACACGGGTCCAGGACAGCAAGGACATGGGGCATCACAGGCCACCGGGACAGTGGGGACACAGGTCCAGGACAGCAGGGACATGGGGTATCACAGGCCACCAGGACAATGGGGACACAGGTCCAGGACAGCAGGGACATGGGGTATCACAGGCCACCAGGACAGTGGGGACATGGGTCCAGGACAGCAGGGACATGGGGTATCACAGGCCATGGGGACACTGGAGACATGGGGCACCGAGACAACAGGGACATGGGGCATCAAAGACCACCAAGGCAGCAGGGACACGGGTCTGGGACAGCAGGGACATGGGGTATCACGGGACACTGGGACTGTGGGGACACAGGTCCAGGACAGCAAGGACATGGGGCATCACAGGCCACCGGGACAGTGGGGACTTGGGTCCAGGACAGCAGGGACATGGGGCATCACAAGCCACTGGGACACCAGGGACATGGGGCATCACAGGCCACCAAAGCAGCAGGGACATGGGGTATCACAAGCCACCGGGACAGCAGGGTTGCAGGTCCAGGCCAGCAGGACCAGGGGGCATCACAGGCCACCAAGGCAGAGGGACAGAAGCATTTGGAGTACGCAGGGAGCCGCGGGCAGCAGGGGGGGCGCGCGGGGGGGGCTGGCGGCGGGCAGGCACAGCTCCTGGAAG
>NW_020448003.1:15899-17581 GCF_003343035.1 Apteryx rowi | reverse complement strand
GTAATGCCTCCTAATGAAGCCTCATTACGAGCGCGGCCGGGAGGACAAGCACGGTCCGGCCGGTCAAGCGGCTAAAGATTAACTCGGCGTCGCGGCCAGACGCTGCTGTATATTTATCCGGGGCCGCGCTATCTTTAGCCGCCTTTGCCGTGAGGCCTGGGGGGGCCGGGCGCCCCGGCGGGCGCAGGGTGCCCCGTGGCGTGGGCGTCCCGTCCCGTCCCCCGAGCATCCGGCAGCACCTACCCGCCGCGCCGGGTCGCCCATCCCGGCTCCCCCCCCCGTTTCCCGGGTACGGCTCCCCGCGGGGCCGCGGATGCTGGGGCTGAGGCCTTGCCAGCTCGGCACATGGCACGGAGAGGAAGCGCTGCCCCCTCCCGCGCGGGCTCCCAGCGCCGCCCCACGCCGGCGCGCTGGGGGCAGGGGGCAGGGCAGGGCCAGCCCTGGGGCCAGAGGATCTGCCCCCCCCCCACACCCCCTGGAAGGGGCCCAGGCGTCCGGGGAGGGAGGGAGGGCGCGGGGCGGGACTCGCTCCAGCTCCTGCAGGCCTGTTGATTTTAATTATTAATTCGAATGACAGCGCGGCCGTTTCCCCCGGGGCGGGAGGAAACCTCGTGGGGCCCCGTCACCCTTGAGAGCGACCCACGTGCTGCCACGGGTGGGGGGGAGGGTGAACCGTGGGGATTCTCCGGTGTCTGCTACAGGGTTGGGCTCGGGGTGGTGGTGGGGGGGGGCAAGACGGGCCCCTCCTCGCCCCAGCGGCCCCGTTGCACAAGGCGCGGGGGAACTTTGCGCCCTCCCTGCCCTGCTGCCGAGCGCGATTCGGGCGCCCTCGGGGAGGGTGCAGCCCCCCCCCCCCCGCGAGGGGGACTTTGCCCTTGCACGTGCGCGTGCACCCACGTGGCGGGGACACACGTGCGCGCCGCGGCGGGCCTCGGTCCCGCATCCCGGCAGGGCCGCGAGCGTGGGGCCGGGAGCGAGTCCCGCCGGGCCTAATCCTGCGCCGCGGGGCACAGCCCGGGCCCCCGCGCGGATGCCGCACGGCCCTTTCGGCTGCGTGGCACTCCTGGAGCGGTGCCTGCCTGGACACGCTTGGGTGGCTCCCGGCAAAGCCGGGCACGGCGGTCGCGCTGGGGCCCTGAGGAGGAGGAGGAGGAGGAAGTAGCAATAGGAGCCGGGGGGGGGGCATGGCAGCGTTGTGGCTACACACCCAAATTCCCAGGCAAGGAGATACCCAGCCGGGAGGTGGGGCCGGGCTCTGGCACGGCTGCAGCTGCCTGCGCCGGGGGGTAGGATGGCCCTGCGGTCACAGCGTCACGGCCCAGCCTGCCACGGCCCCCAGGTCACAGCACCCGGCCACCCTATATCCCAGTCTCCTGGTCTCCCTGTATCCCAGCCCCATGGTCACCCTATATCCCAGTCTCCTGGTCTCCCTATATCCCAGGCCCCAGGTCACACTATATCCCAGCCTCCCTGGCCACCCTATATCCCAGGCCCCTGGTCTCCCTATATCCCAGGCCTCTGGTCTCCCTATATCCCAGGCCCCTGATTCACACTATATCCCAGCCCCCAGGTCACCCTATATTCCAGCCACCTGGTCACCCTATATCCCAGTCCCCAGGTCACACTATATCCCCACCCTCAGGTCACACTATATCCCAACCTCCCTGGCCACCCTATATCCC
>NW_020448003.1:8033-9163 GCF_003343035.1 Apteryx rowi | reverse complement strand
CGCTGCCGCCCCGCGCCGCCGCGGGGCCGTCCCGGTGCCGTCCCGGCGCCTTGCACCCGGCCTTGCACCCGGTGCCTCGCCGGGCCCCTGCTCTGCTGCCCCGACTTCGGCGGCCCTGTCCCCAGAGCCGCCCCGCGGCCCCCGTCCGTCTGTCCATCCGCCCCTGCGGCTCCCCACGYGCCCGGCGGCTCCTCCGCCCGCCCGCCCGGCCTCCCGTCCGCCCACTCCCCATCCGTCCGCTCTCCATTCATCCCTTCACCCGTCCATTCATCCAGCCATGGAGCCATCCCCACCCCTCCAGCCCGCCATTCATCTGTTCCCCCATCCACCCATCCATCTGTCCATCCATCCATCCATCCATCTGTCCCCCTCCAATCACAAACCCATCCGTTCTCTCACCCATTCATCCGTCGTGTCTGGCCTTCCAGCCGTCCTCCTCCTCCGTCCAACCACCTGCACAGCTTCTGTCCACCTTCCCGCTGCCCGTTCTCCCGTCCGTCCCCGTCCTTCCGTGTCCCGCTCCAGCCGCCCTCGCCCGCCGCCCCCAGTCCCCCCTGCACCCGTTCACCTGCCCCTTCGCCCACCCGCCCTTCCCACCTGCTCATCCCTCTGTGCACCCACCCGTCCATCCATCCATCCACCTCCGTCCTCTCCTCCACCCRGCCGTCCTTCCACCCGTCAACCCACCCATGCCCACCCCGCCACCCGGCTGTGCCCCCACGCGCCCGTCCTGTCCCTCCCCTCCATCTGTCCCCACCAGGACTGTGTCCAACCGGCCTCTCTCTGGATCCCCCACATGGAGCAGGGTGGCACCCGGGTGGGCAGAGCACCGGGCGTCGGGAAGTGCCGGGCCCTGGGCGTATATACGTCTGGGGCCTATAGGGTAGGGGCGAACGGGCAGCGGGTGGCCCCGAGCGGGCGCAGCTCGGCGCGGGGACCCCGGCAGCCCCGGGGGGCCGCGGCGGGGCAGCGAGCGGATGGCGGCCCCTGAGTCAGCCCGGTGCCGCCCGCGACGCCCACCGCTCCCCGCCGGCGTCTGTCTCTCCAGCTTGTGATATTTCGCTCACCGGGAGCCGCGCCGGAGGCAGCACCGCAAACAAACCGGCTGCCAGATTGTGCCGCCGCAGCCT
>NW_020448003.1:2824-5788 GCF_003343035.1 Apteryx rowi | reverse complement strand
GGGCACAGCCCGGGGGGGTCCTTTGGGTGCACGGCCCGAGGGTGTGGGGGGGGTCAGACCCTTGGAGGGCTCCTTGGGGTGCACCTATAGGGTGCGCTTGGCCCCCGGGGGCTCCTTGGGGTGCCTGGCCCCACGGGGTGCTCAGTGTCCCAGAGGGCTCCTTGGGGTGCGCCTATAGGGTGTTCTTGGCCCCGGGGGACTCCTTGGGGTGCCCAGCACCATAGGGTGTGCTTGGCCCCCGGGGGCTCCTTGGGGTGCCTGGACCCACAGGGTGCTCGGTGCCCTGGAGGGCTCCTTGGGGTGCGCCTATAGGGTGTTCTTGGCCCTGGGGGGCTCCTTGGGGTGTCCAGTCCCACGGGGCAGTCGGGGTCCTGGAAGGCTCCTTGGGGTGCCCAGCACTATAGGGTGTTCTTGACCCCGGCGGGCTCCTTGGGGTGCCCAGCACCGTGGGGCGCTTGGTGCCCTGGAGAGCTCCTCTGGGTGCCCATCACCGTGGGGTAGGCCCAGCCCGGGGGGGCTCCTCTGGGTGCACGGCCCAAGGTGGGGGGGGGACCAGTCTCTCGGAGGGCTCCTTGGGGTGTGCTTGGCCCCGGGGCGGACTCCTCGGGGTGCCCGGCCTCATGGGGCATCGGTGCCCCAGGGGGCTCCTCGGGGTGCACAACTCCTTGGGGCRCGTGGGGCAGCACCTGGGGGTGGGCGGGGGGCGGCCGGGGGCCGTGACCCCGGGCTGACGCCCCCCCTGTGCCCGCAGGCCAGCGCCTGGCGGCCCTGCTCCTGGCRGCGCTGGCGTGGGTGCCCGGCGGGGCGCCCGCCTGCCCCGCGCTCTGCACCTGCTACGTCTCGCCGCCCACCGTCAGCTGCCAGGCCAACAACTTCTCCGCGGTGCCCGCAGGGCTGCCGCCCGGCGCCCGCCGCCTCTTCCTGCAGAACAACGTCATCAGGGCGCTGCGGGCCGGCACCTTCGGGCCCAGCACCGTCACCCTCTGGCTCTACTCCAACAACATCTCCTCCATCCAGCCGGGCACCTTCCGCCACCTGCCCGCCCTCGAGGAGCTCGACCTGGGCGACAACCCTCACCTCCGGGTCCTGGCGCCYGACACCTTCCACGGTCTCCGGCGCCTCCAGGCCCTGCACCTCTACCGGTGCCAGCTGGCCAGCCTGCCCAGCGCCATCTTCCGCGGCCTCCACAGCCTCCAGTACCTCTACCTGCAGGAGAACGGGCTGCTCTACCTCCAGGTGCGGGCACGGCCGTGGGGCAAGGGTGCTGGGGGCACCCATGGAGCATGCGGTAGAGCTGCCCGTGGGGCTGGGTGCTGAGATCTAAGGGAGCCTCCAGGCTGGGGAGCAGGGTGCACGGGGCAGGGATGCTGGAGGTGGCTGTGGGGCAAGGACGAGGTGGCAGGGGGATGCCCGTGGGGCAGGGTGATGAGGGATGCCCATGGGGCCAGGGCAGGGTGACGGGGTGTGGGGGAGGTCCCCTTTGGGGCAGGTCGCATGGGGCAGGATGATGAGGGATGCCCATGGAGCAAGGGTAAGGTGCCAGGGGGACGTCCATGGGGCAGGGGCAAAATGACAGGGGGACRCCCATGRGGCAGGGTGCACAGGGCAGGGATGCAGGAGGACACCCATGGAGCGGGATGCAGAGGACASCCATGGGGCAGGGTACACAGGGCAGGGATGCAGGGAGACACCCACGGGGCAGGGATGCACAGGGCAGGGATGCAGGAGGACCCCCATGGGGCGGGATGCAGGGAGACACCTGTGGGGCAGGGATGCACAGGGTAGGGATGCAGGGAGACACCCATGAAGTAGGGATGCAGGAGGACACCCATGGGACGAGATGCAGGGAGACACCCATGGGGCAGGGTGCACAGGGCAGGGATGCAGGAGCACCCCCATGGAGTGGGATGCAGAGGACACCCATGGGATGGGATGCAGGTGGACATCCGTGGGGTGGGATGCAGGGAGACACCCATGCGGCAGGGTGCACAGGGTAGGGATGCAGGTGGACGCCCATGAGGTAGGGATGCAGAGGACACCCATGGGGCGGGACGCAGGGACACACCTGCAGGGCAGAGATGCACAGGGCAGGGATGCAGGAGGACACCCATGGGGCGGGACGCAGGGAGACACCTGCGGGGCAGGGATGCACAGGGTAGGGATGCAGGAGGACACCCACGGGGTAGGGATGCAGGAGGACCCCCATGGGGCAGGATGCAGAGGACACGCATGGGCCAGGGTGCACAGGGCAGGGATGCAGGGAGACACCCACAGGGTAGGGATGCAGGAGGACCCCCATGGGGCGGGATGCAGAGGACACCCATGGGCCAGGGTGCACAGGGCAGGGATGCAGGGAGACCCCCATGGGGCGGGACACAAGGAGACCCCCACGGGGCAGGGATGCAGGTGGACCCCCATGGAACGGGATGCAGGAGGACCCCAGTGGAGCAGGATGCAGAGGACCCCCCCGGGGCGGGACGCAGGAGGACACCGGCAGGGCAGGGATGCGCGCGGGACCGGGCCGCAGGGGCGCCCGTGCCCACGGCGCCGCCTCTCTCCCCCCCCCCCCGCCGGCCGCCGCGCAGGACGACCTCTTCGCCGACCTGGCCAACCTGAGCCACCTCTTCCTGCACGGCAACCGGGTGCGGGCGCTGTCGGAGGGCGTCTTCCGAGGCCTGGCCAACCTGGACCGCCTGCTGCTGCACGCCAACCGCTTGGCCGCCGTGCACCAGCGCGCTTTCCGCGGCCTGGCCCGCCTCACCATCCTCTACCTGTTCAACAACAGCCTGGCGGCGTTGCCGGGCGACCCGCTGGCCGCCCTGCCCGCCCTGCAGTTCCTGCGCCTCAACGCCAACCCCTGGGCCTGCGACTGCCGCGCCCGCCCGCTCTGGGCCTGGTTCCGCCGCACGCGCGTCTCCAGCTCGCCCGTGCTCTGCGCCAGCCCCCCGCAGCGCCGCGGCGCCG
>NW_020448003.1:0-1940 GCF_003343035.1 Apteryx rowi | reverse complement strand
GCATGGCCGCCCGTGCCCGTGTGCCCCCCCGGCCTCCCGCGCGGGCTCCGTCTGCCCTCCGCCTGCGGTTGTCCCGGGGCGGGTGTCGCTGGGGCATCCCTCACCCTCCCCGGCCGAGTGTTTGCGGCTGCGGGTGTAGCTCTGCCTCTGGGGGGTCTCTGTGCGGGTGTCCCCGGTGTGAGTGTGTGTGCGCACCTCTGGGCTGTCCCTGCAGGTGTCCCTGGGCGGTGTCTCTCTCTGGCTGTCCCTGCGACTGTCCCCGTAGGTGTACCCAGGAGGCGTCTCTCTCCAGCTGTCCCTGCGACTGTCCCCGTAGGTGTACCCAGAGAATGTCTCTCTCTGGCTGTCCCTGCGGGTATCCCTGCAGGTGTACCCAGGGGGTGTCTCTCTCCAGCTGTCCCTGCGACTGTCCCCGTAGGTGTACCCGGGGGGCATCTCTCTCTGGCTGTCCCTGTGACTGTCCCTGCAGGTGTACCCAGGGGGCATCTCTCTCCAGCTGTCCCTGCGACTGTCCCCGTAGGTGTACCCAGGGGGCATCTCTCTCCGGCTGTCCCTGCAACTGTCCCCGCAGGTGTCCCCAGGGAATGTCTCTCTCCGGCTGTCCCTGTGACTGTCCTCACAGGTGTCCCCGGGGGTGTCTCTCTCCAGCTGTCCCTGCGGGCATCCTCGTAGGTGTCCCCGGGGGGTGTCTCTCTCTGGCTGTCCCTGTGAGGGTCCCTGCCCAAGTGTCCCCGGTGTGTATGTGTATGCGCACCTCTGGGCTGCTTCTGGGCAGTGTCTCTCTCCAGCTGTCCCTGCGACTGTCCCTGCAGGTGTCCCCAGGGAGCGTCTCTCTCTGGCTGTCCTTGCAGGTGTCCTCGCAGGTGTCCCTGGGGGACATCTCTCTCCGGCTGTCCCTGAGGGTGTCCCCAGGGGGCGTCTCTCTCCAGCTGTCTCCACGGGTGTCCCTGGGCAGTGTCTCTCCCCGGTTGTCCCTGCGACTGTCCCCGCAGGTGTCCCCACAGGGCATCTCTCTCCAGCTGTCCCTGCGGGTGTCCTCGTAGGTGTCCCTGGGGGGCATCTCTCTCCTGCTGTCCCTGCGGGTGTCCCCAGGGGGTGTCTCTCTCCGKCTGTCCCTGCGACTGTCTCYGTAGGTGTACCCAGGGGGTGTCTCTCTCCRRCTGTCCCTGCGACTGTCCCCACAGGTGTCCCCGGGGGGTGTCTCTCTCTGGCTGTCCCTGCAACTGTCCCCACAGGTGTCCCCGGGGGTGTCCATCTCCGGCTGTCCCTGCGGTGTCCCCAGGCTGGCAGGCCAGCGGGGCTGGCTCAGACAGCACCCCGCACCCCCCCCGCGGGGGATTACAGGGCTCAGCCCGGCTCGGCCTAATCCCGGGGATTATAAGGGCCGGGCCCAGCGGGGGGGGGCACCCAGGGGCGCACCCCGCGAGCACGCAGCAGGGGGCAGCCACGGAGGGCACCACCCTGGGGGGGCGAGCAGAGGCGCAGCGGGGCCGGGGCTGCACCCCCCAGGCACGGAGTCCCCCTCAGCCCCCTCGCTGCACCCACCGGCGCCACGCGGTGCGGCACCGGGACGGCTCGGCCCTAACGAAGCTCCCCCCCCCTCCAAGAAGGGCCGAGGCGGCGCGGCGGCTCCGAAGCACCCGGGTTTATTGGCGCGGCGGTGGGGGGGCGCCGGCGGGGCTCAGGCGGTGCCAGCGCCCTGCTGCATGCGCTTGAGGAGCTCCTCGTCCTGCAGCGACAGCTCCGTCAGCTTCTTGCCCATGCGCTCGTGGACGTCGAGGTACTTGGCCACGCAGCGGTCCAGGCACACGCTCTCRCCCTTGGACAGCTCCGCGTCCTTGTAGTGGGGGGGCACGCACTTGCGGTGGCACGCGTGGGTCATCCTGCACGGCAGCCGTCAGCCGGGCGCCCCGCCGAGCCGGGTGCCCTAGCACCCCCCC
>NW_020448002.1:7263-18702 GCF_003343035.1 Apteryx rowi | reverse complement strand
ATGCCTCCGTCCCCTGCAGCAGGGAGTCCCCCACAACAATCACCCGCCGCTTCTTCCGGGCGTTCCGGCAGGGCACAGGGTCTGTTGTCCCAGGTACTTCCCTGGCAGCCATGCCCATCTCCTCCTCATCCTGGAGGGCACTAAACCTGTTCTGCAGCTGCAAGTCTTCGGGAGGAGTAGGAGCCTTTCTCCTCCCACGAGCAGTGACCAGTTTCCAGCCTTCTTCTACGGTGTTATGATGTACCATTTCCCACGGCACAGAGCCCTCCGGCAACTCCATTGCTGTGGGGGGTTGGGACTCCTGGAGCTGTACGGTCTCCGAGAATACCCTGTCTATCTTTTGCTCATCTTCTCGGATGCTGCGCAGCCTACTGCCCTCCTCCTGTAACTCCCTTACCTGACGACACAACTCGTCAACAGCAGCACACCTCCTGCAGGAGAGCTGGCTGCCCGCCCAGGCCTCCCGGAGAGGCCCCAAGCACTCCCTGCAGCCTGAGACCTGTAGAGCTGCATCTACTGTCAGAGGGTCGGTCTGGGTCCCAGCCTCTGACACAGCAACTCCAACAGCCCCTGGGGAATTTGCTCTGTGGCGTGTCACGACCATACTTGAGGAAGCGTACACCACAGGGATCAGAAACAAAGGTACCTTCGTGCACCCTTCTGCGCAAACTGCTGCCTCTGTTCACTGCTCTCTGGGATCTCCTTCTCTGGAGATCATCTAGTCAAACCCCCCTGCTTGAGCAGGGTCACCTAGAGCACGTAGCCCAGGTTCATGTCCAGATGGGTTTTGAGTATCTCCAGAGAAGGAGACTCCACAACCTCTCTGGGCAACCTGTTCCAGTGCTCCGTCACCCTCACGGTAAAAATGCCCGCTCCTGGCTCTGTGCCCGGCCAAGGCAGCCTCGCCTCTGCTGGGGAGGCAGCACTGCTGTCGGGCGCGCGTTTCGGTGCCCCCAGCACAGCCTGTGGCTCAGCCCCAGGCGCGGGCGGCTCAGCGGTCTCGCAGGCCGTGCCGGGGGACACCCGCGCACCGCGGCGCAGGGCGAGCGGGCAGCACCGCACTTTAACTGGGGACAGGTGTTGGCTCGCACAGCCTGGCAGCGGGCCCGCAGGCAGCAGGTGGGGCCGGCGGAGGGCGAGGACGGAGCGGGAGGCAGGGTCGGTGCCGGCGCTGCCCGCGGCGCCCCGGCGCTGCCTGCCTCCGTCAGCGTCCCGCCTACCCGGGAGCCGTGCTGCTGCAGTCGCGCAGGAGACGGTGGGAAGAGCTTGGCCCTGCTCGCCTGTGCTCGCCTCCCCGCCGGCGCGGCCTGCCCGCTCGGGCCTCCGGCACAGGCGCCCGCGGCGGCCACGCTTGCCGGGTGGCAGGCAGGTGGGTGATCCCTGCCCCTCTCCGTGGCTGCCCGGAGGGGTGGGGGTGCCCGCTTTTCCCTGGGGAGAAGCTTTCCCGGCCGGGCAGGCTGCCCGATCTGCCCAAAGGGCACCCGAAACTTTCTGGGCGCTGGCGGTGCCTGGGCAGGGCTGCTTCCCGCTCCCTTGCCGCCTGCGCTGCCCCGGGGGGCCACTGCGTGCAGGGGGCGTGGGGGCACAGGAGGTGAGGTCTCCCCGCTTCTTCCTGCCTGGATCAAAGCCCCGCGACCTGGCCCTAGGGGTGAGCCTCCCTGCAGGGTGCTGCAGCTCTTCTCTGCGCTTTTGGGGGGAGCACCGCTTGCTGCCTGCTTCTGCGCGGCCCTGGGGACACAGGGCTGGGGGACACAGCGGGGATGCCCCTGGCATGACATGCTGCTCTGCGGTGGCACCCCCCCCTATCCGGGCCCCTGGTTCCTCCTCTGGGAGGGAGACCAGGACCAGGACCAGGGTGGCCAAAGGGGGCTTTCCAGGCTCCTGCTGACACTCCAGCAGCTCCTCGTCCTCTTCTGGCTCCTCCGAGCTCAGAGTTTGCTTCCTGCGCTGCATCAGCCTGCGCCTTTCCCCTTGGCTCCTTGCTCCTCCGTGTATGCGGGCTGTATCTCCCAGGCAAGCACTGCTCCTTTTGGGGAAGGAATCTCCTCAGGCAGGAGGTGCTGTGGGACTCTGGCCCTGTGCCAAGCAGAGGGGCAGGGCAAGATGGCTTGCAGAAAGGGAAACTGGGGAGAGAGGTCCTGCTTTCACCTCTGGCTTGGCCTGACTGCCTTCTGGCAGTGGCCATGGATTATAGGAGTGGGGAAACGGGGCAGAGCCCAGCAGGACATGCCGGGAAGGGCAGTTCTGCATCTCTGGGCTCCTGGTCCAGTCCCCCTGGGGTTTTGGGCAGAGATTAACCCTGTGTTGGCCCTGCAGGTGTTCCTCAGCCATGGCCTCCAAGCGCAAAGCCCCCAGCAAGAAGCAGCCTGTGGGCAGAGGCAAGAAAGCCAAGGAAGGAGAGGAGGATGACACCTGGCACTCCACCCTGGCCGCCCTGAAGACTGCCCCCAAGGACAAGCCCCCGGCCACAGTCGATGGGCCGTGTCCCCTGAGCAGGGTGCCGGGAGCCGGGGTGAGAGTGCAGCAGGGGCTGTGCCTGCCTGTGGGCAGTGGGGAGGCAGCGAGGGCACTGCGGAGCCGGGCACCTTTCTGCCTGGGGGGGTGGTTGATCTGGGCACCCTGGGGAGGAGGGATGTGGGCAGAGCAGGAGGGAAACCCTCACCCCAGCTAATGCCGGCATCATCCCCACCGTGCTGACACCAGGGCAGCCCCAGTTTCCATTTCAGACCCATTGTGCCCCCTCTAGGATGTCCCTTGTGGAGCCCTGTCCCACCCCAAATGCTGCATCCCATAGGAATGCCTCCCCAAGGCCCCTGCCCAGGTGCTGACCCCATCCGTGCTGCTGTAGGTCTACGAGGACTACGACTGCACCCTGAACCAGACCAACATCGGCGCCAACAACAACAAGTTCTACATCATCCAGCTCATCGAGCATGGTGGTGCCTACAGCACCTGGAACCGCTGGGGCCGCGTGGTGAGTCCGCACCGGTCGCTCCGGCCCTGGGAGCCCTGACCAGCATGCATGTCCCTGTGCTGGGGGGGACAGCCTCTGAGCCACGGGGGTTTCATAGCCCCCCTTGTCTCTTTGCCTGTTTCAAGAATGGGTTTGCTGCTCAGAGCTGTCCTGGCGCCTCCATCAATCTTGTTGTCCATGCCAAAATCCCCCAAGATCCAGGGGACCAGACCTGCATGTGATATTTGAGCTTAAGGATGAATCTGGTGACTTAAGGACGCTCCCCGCCTCGTTCCCTGTCCCTCATTGCCAGTCCTGCCAAAGTGAGCTACAAGTGGCTCTGCTATAGCCTCTCTTGGGGGGAATTTGAGGCCCTGTCCCCATGCTACCGGGTTGGCACAGCTGGGGGATGTGGCACCTTGTCATCCAAGCAGCAGGGAATGTGACACCCTAGCGCGGAGGCCCAGGGTGTCTCCCTGAGCTGCAGGGACTCTCTGAGCTGGTGCTTGTGCTTTGGCACATGCCTGCTTGGTGCTGAGCACTGGCTCTTGTGCCCACAGGTAGAGACGAAGCTGCTAAAGCCCTGACCATGACCGAGGCAGGGAAACCCACCTGGGTCAGGGCGATGTGACCCAGGGCAGGCCCCGCAGAGCCAGGGCACAGCAGGGCTCGCCACGCAGCGGGAATGTGGAGCGCACAGGGACCCCACATCACAGCGCCCCAGCACCAGGCTGCTCCCCCCCCCCGCCAAGCAGGGCTTGTGGGTGGCAATGCCACCGCTGTGGCCTTGCACAGGGTGAGGAGTGCAGGAGGCCTGATCAGCACTGTGTGCTGCCAGGGGGAGGTGGGCCAGTCCAAGCTCGTGCCCTTCACTTCCCTGGAGGCCGCCAAGAAGGATTTTGAGAAGAAGTTTCGGGAGAAGACCAAGAATAACTGGGCGGCAAGGGAGAACTTTGTGGCGCAGCCCGGGAAGTACACGCTCATCGAGGTGCAGCCAGGGGCTGGCCAGGAGGTGGAGGTCTCCCTCAAGGTGAGAGTGCGAGATGTCTGGCGCTGGGGTGTCCTGCACACCTCGCACCCGGCTCCTCTGAGCGCTGGGGCATCTGCTGGGGTCAGCACAGGGCACAGGCAGGGGTGGGTTTTGTGGGTGCAAGTTGAAACAGCCCATGGGCAGAGATTTGGGACAGCGGGTTGAGCTTGGGGGAGTCAAGCTAGGATCCTTCTTGAGGGAGCACAACGGGCATCTTGGTGGCACCAGTCCTGGAAAGGGGGGCAGCATCTGCTCATCCCTCTGCTGACACAGGGGCACAGCTCTCCATCCCCCAGGAGTGGGCAGCCCCGTGCTTTGAGAGTTCACCGGCTGTACAGCGAGGTTGGGGGTCTGCACATGTGCCCGCAGGTGGATGATGTGGATGGGGGCAAGATCTCCAAGCGGCGGGTCCTGCCTTGCACCTTGGACAAAGCGACACAGGACCTGGTCTCCCTCATCTTCAGCAATGACATGTTCCGGGATGCCATGCAGACCATGAACATCGGTACGGGGTGGTACCTGGTGTGGTGGGGGGATCCTGGGGGCTGTGACCTGAGGCTGAAGGTGGGGAGGCTGGGGAGGGCCTTTGAAGGAGGCGGACATGCTGCCAGTGTCAGAGCACCACCTCCAGCAACCCAAGCCCTGGCAGGAGCGTTGGCTGCAGGTGCCCATGGGCTGTGCCTGGGCAGGACAGGCACTGCTCCGGAGCTGCGTGTGCCCGTGGCAATACTTGAGGTCCTTGGGCACAGAGGGAAGCATGGGGCAAGGGGCAACCCTGGGAAGGGCATGGGGGGGATGGAGGGGCTGACAGAGTCCCCCATGGCCTCTCCTGTGCCCCTGGCCAGATGTGAAGAAGATGCCCCTGGGGAAGCTGAGCAAGCAGCAGATCGCAAAGGGCTTCGAGGCGCTGGAGGAGCTGGAGGCGGCGCTGAGGGCACAGCCCGCCAGGGCCACCCACCTAGAGGAACTCTCCTCCCGCTTCTACACCATCATTCCCCACAACTTCGGGCGGGCACGGCCACCCCCCATCAATTCCCATGACCTGCTGCGTGCCAAGAAGGACATGCTACTGGTGAGATGCCTGCTGCCCGGCACCTACCAGTGCCAGGACACCCAAGGGGGTGGCACATGTCTCCAGGGAAAGCTCCCGCTGGGAGGCTGGGAGGTGCTGGGGCTGGCTCAGGGCTGGCATGGGGCAGGGGTTGCCCCGGTTGCTCAGTGCAATGCCCAACAGCAGTGGCACAGAAGAAGGTGATGACGCTGTCCAGCTATGACGATGCCTGCGGTCTGTGCCTGGCAGGTGCTGGCTGACATTGAAGTGGCTCAGAGCCTGCAGGCTCAGAAGGTGAAAGAGGAAGAGGAGGAAGAGGAAGAGGTGCCCCATCCACTGGATCAGGATTATGCCCTGCTCTGCTGTCAGCTCTCCCTGCTGGACCCAGCCTCCCGGGAGTACAAGGTACAGCTCATGCTGCAGTGCCCCCTTGGGCTGGAGAGACCATGCAGGGCAGGTGTTCCTACTGCCCCGGAGGGACCGTGGGCCCTGCAGGGAGCCCCAGCCCAGGTGGGGAGTGACACAGCATTGGCTGCACTACAGCATGGCTCAGCCCTGCAGCTGGGGCGTCCTGGTCCCTCTCACACCACCCTTGCCCAGGGTGCACCAAGCCAGCCCTTGGTGGGCATCCCCCTTGATGGCGTGGAGGGTGCAGTCTGGGCCGGGGGGGATGTCGGCCTCGAGGCTTGGCAGTGGGCATCACTGGGGGACATGCTGGTWCCCTGCAGTGAGGCAGCTTCTCTGGCTCCCTTCCTCGCAGCTGATCAAAAACTACGTGACGCAGACAGGGAACAAACTCCAGATCCTCAACATCTGGGAGGTGGTCCGAGAGGGTGAGGTGAGAAGAAGAGGCTGCTTGTTTCTGTCCTGCAACAGGGACACCCTGATTGTTCCCCTGGGATGGGGGCTGCGCTGGTCTGGGGGGACTGAGCCCAGCTGGCTGAAGGCAAACAGATGCCTCAGAGATCCCTCTCCTCTGCCCCTTGGGGCTGGGGCTGAGACTGGGGATGGGACTGGGCTAGGATGGGTGGGCAGCAGCCCCTTGCCCCTTGGGTACCTCTGCGGCTGGTCCTGAGCACGGCGTCTCTGCAGGATGAGCTCTTCAAGGCCCACAACCACCTGGAGCACCGGCGCCTGCTCTGGCACGGCACCAACGTGGCAGTAATCGCAGCCATCCTGAAGAGCGGGCTGCGGATCATGCCCCACTCAGGCGGGCGTGTGGGCAAGGGCATCTACTTTGCCTCGGAGAACAGCAAGTCAGCTGGCTACGGTAAGGGCCCTGGGGTGTCCCCAGCTCTTGAGGGTGCCCGTGGGGCTGGTGCAAGCCCAGCTCCCTTTGCTCGCCCCCCGGGCAGCTGCTGGGCTTGCCTGCCCGCTGTCCCAGGAGGCTGGCACAGCCACACGGCAACGCCGGGGCTGGTGCCCTCTTCCCCTCCCCTCCTCTCCTGGCAGTGGGCTGCACGTCCCAGCGGGTYGGCATCATGTTCCTGAATGAGGTGGCCCTGGGCAAGCCATACCGCATCACGCAGGATGACCCCACGCTGTGTCRGCCACCGGCCGGCTACGACAGCGTCCTGGCCTGCGGCAGGACAGAGCCAGGTGAGCCCTGAGTGGGGGGGGGGTCTGCGAGAGAGGCCAGGGCTCGGGCCTGACATGGTGGGTGTCTTCTCGTCCAGACCCAGCGCAGGATGAGGAGGTGCTGCTGGATGGCAGGAAGGTGCTGGTGTGCCAGGGCAAGCCCATCCCCATGCCCGCCTACAAGGACTCCTCCTTCAGCCAGAGCGAGTACCTCATTTACCAGGAAAGCCAGTGCCGTATCCGCTACCTCATCCAGCTCCGCTTCTGAGGGTGCCTGGGTACCTAGTGGCCCGATCCTGATGGTGGCCAGTGGCTAGAGCCTGGTTACCCAGAGCACAGAGATCTGTTCCTTGCGGTCACCCCACTCGGGGCCTGGCATGGGACAGGCAGCTGTGGGGTCAGAGGTGCCCAGCCTGCTTTAACCAAAAATAAAAATGCCGTGCCTCAGACTGGGCCGTGCAGGTGCTTGACTGCTGAGCAGGGAGGGTGCTGAGTGGGGGCGCTGACCATGACCGTGGGTGTGGGTCCGTGCAGGGTTGGGTGTGGGCGCAGATGGCTGCTGAAGGGGCAGCAAGCTGTTGCAGCAGCCTGGTGCCAGAAGAGTTAAGATGCAAGCCGGTGGCCACATGCCGTTATCACCTTGGGGAGGCAGGTGACTCCTGCCCATCACCATGGCATCAGAGCTATGGAGGGAGGAGGATGAGCAAGGCACACTGCTGTCCATCTGCCCTGTGTGGGCACGAGCGTTTGGCACGGAGCAGCTCATCCCTCCCTGAGCCCTGCTGTGGGACTCAGAACCTGCAGAGAGAGCCTACCCTTTGGCTGGAGCCGTGCTGGACTCTGCCCCTTGCTGTCCTGCGCTCCCACCTGGGCAGAGTGCACAGCAGAACCTCTCTGGAGCCCAGGGAAGGGCACCATGCATCCTGCCGGTAGGGTCTGGCTGAACCCGGAGGTGCCCATGCCTGTGCTCGGGGCTGCTGCCTGCCACCATGCCCCATGCCTCTGGGTGCCAGCGGTGCAGGGGGAGGGTACCTCCTGACTGCACGGCCCTGGTGCCCAGCTGACATCTCCAGAGCATCCACACACTGGAGGTGAGGAGATGGTGCAGACTTCTTCGAGGTGCCCCTAGGTCTGTCCCCTGAGCCTTTAGTGGGCTTGGGGCTGAYCTGCCCCTGGAGAAGGACCCTGTCTGGCACAGTGGGCAGCCAGGCTAGGGAGGCACCTGGACTCCGGGTACCCCCACCCACAGGAGGGGAGACCCCCTCCCTGCCTGGCTGCCCGCTTTCAGGCACTGAGCATTGCCTTGCTGTGCTTTGCTGCGATGTTTCTGAGGTGTGTGGGAAGGGCGCAGTGGGTCGGGGACCCCAGTCCCCCCTTCCCGAGCACCCGCGTGCTGCTAGGACCCAGCAGCTGTCTCCACGGGACTGCGAGTGCTGTCAAAGGGCAGGCAGAGCCCAGAAGTGACAGCCGGTGCCATCCACGGCTCGCCTGCTGCAGGCAAACAAGATGACTAATGGGTGACAGTAACGGGTAACAGGGAACCCGGCATTGCCTGGGGCCAGGGCCCCCACTTCTGATGTCGGAGTAATGCTGGCCAGAAGGACCAGCTCCACCAGCCTGACGAGAAGGGGAGCATCGCTCATCTCCCAAGGAGCAAAGGTACCCTGGTCCCACTCCCCCCAGGGAAGCTTGGCAGCAGGAGCAGGGAGGGGTGCCGGAGTCGGGGTGCAGGGACGGGGCCTCTACTGGGGCTGCTCAAGGCACTGCAGCAGAAAGGTTAGTTTGCCACTCTTTGGGGACTGCCTCTATTCAGCAAGTGCCGGTGAGCCCAGGGCAGGGGCAGGGGGTGTAAACCTGGTGCGGGTTCCAGTGGATCCCAGTGGTACCCCAGGGAGCCGTCCTAGACCAGCCTGAGGACAGACTGGCCTCTGGCCCTGGCCTCGCAGGGGACCTCCCCAGGTCCTCTCCTTGCTCCAGCATCCCCGGGGCGTTCAGATCAGCTTGGAGACCATCTCTGGGTTTCCCTGTGGCTTTTCCTCGTTTTGCTGCTTCTTCTTCATGCCTCTCTCCCCTCCTCAACAGGCAAGGAACCTGCTAGTGGAGAAGATGGTGACCATGCTTGTGGCAGGGTTTCTGTCTAAGGGACACAGGCAAATAGCTTTTGCTGCCCAGGTGCCGGAGCCACTGGCTTAGCCCTCAGGGAGAATGGCAAGCCAAATGGGGCTGAACACCACAGGTGGTGTAGAGCAACTCTCCATCTCAGAGCAGTCCACCTTCCAAGAGGTGGTGGGCCTTCTCTGCATGGTCCTGCTCACTGTCACTGCCCTAGTGGCCAACACGGCAGTGATGATCGTCATTCTCAAAACTCCCCTTCTCAGAAAGTTCATCTTTGTCTGCCATCTCTGCCTGGTTGACCTTCTCTCTGCCATCTTCCTCATGCCCCTGGGGATCATCTCAAGCTCCTCCTGCTTCAACAGGGTGATCTACAGCATTGCTGAGTGCCAGGCCTTGATATTCCTGAATGTCTGCTTCATCAGTGCCTCCATTCTCACCATCTCCATCATCAGTGTGGAGCGGTACTACTATATTGTCCACCCCATGAGGTATGAGGTCAAGATGACGATTGGGCTGGCTGTGGCTGGAGTGGTCTTCATTTGGGTCAAGTCTGCCCTCATGACCGTCTTGGCACTGGTGGGCTGGCCACAAGGCAATGGGGCCACCAGCGCCAGCCGGTGCACAGTCTACTGGAGCCCAGGAGCCCACAAGAAGGTCTTTGTGGTCATCTTCAGCATTGTCTGCTTCATCTTGCCCACCATCATCATCTTTGCTGTCTACTGCAGTATCTACCGTGTGGCCCGGACGGCATCCCTGCAGCAGGTGCCCGTGCCAGCACGGGCAGCTGCACCCAGGCACCGATCTGACTCCATCGCCAGCCAAGTGACCATCATCACCACCAGGAATATGCCACTGCCCAGGCTGACTCCAGAGCGCTTTTTGGGAGGCAACAAGGCCATCCTCACCTTGGTCCTCATTGTGGGACAGTTCTTGTGCTGCTGGCTGCCCTTCTTTGCTTTCCACTTGCACTCCTCTGTCACTGCTGACACGGTGGGTGGGGGGCATGGGGAGATGGTGGTCACCTGGCTCGCCTACTCATCTTTTGCCATCAACCCCTTCTTTTATGGGCTGCTCAACCGCCAGATCCGGGAGGAGTTGGCCAGGCTTGGGCGCAGCTGTCTCAACAGGCCACTGGGCCAGGAGTTGTGTCTCTCTGTCTCTGAGGCCTCCATCCAGGAAAATTTCCTGCAGTTCCTCCAGAGAGCAACTTGCACACTGGAGAACCACTCTAGCTGCATCAGCTCCAGTCCCAGGAACAGGCTGGACCAGACCAGGATGGGCTTCCCCATCCCGGGTCAAGTCCCTGAAGAAAGCAGCTGAGGAGGAGGGAGCCCTGTCCCACCATGCAGGGCAGGAGGGCAGGCAGGAAGTCTGGAAGGAACCAACTTCATCCGCTCAGGCCTGGCCTCTTGGATTTGGAGGTCTCCTTGTCCAGGTTCTACCTCCTCTCTGAGCTCATACGGCAGAGGAAGGTGACTGCCAGGTTTCTCCACGTGGGAGAAGGCAGCAGATTTTGGGGGGGTCTCCATCTCCCAAGGCCTTTCCTCACACTGTGGTCATCTCTGGCTCCACCAGTGCAGCCCAGCCGCATAGACAGGTTCTCTTCGGGACAGGGGAAGGGGAAGCCGGGCAGCTGAAGGGCTCCTATGCAGGAGTGGCGAAAGGGGTCCCTCCATTTCCCATCAGCCTGGTGGGACCCCCTGCGAGGGCTGTCCACAGACAGCACAGAAAGACGGGGTCCCTCGCGCCCTGCCCAGGAGCAATGGCGGCAACTAACACCACTAACACCAGTAACGCCTGGGCTCTGGGTGGGAGATGCCCCAGTCCCCAGACACCACGCCGAGCCGAGAGAGCCAGTGTGGAGCCCACCATCCTCGGGCTGCATCTAACCCTCCACTAACGTCTTGGCAGAGGAGCTCTTGTAACCTGTATTAGTCAACAGGGGACAGGTGCCCGCGGCGCTGTCTCTGTCTGCATCCCGCCTGTCACTCGGCGGCAAGACAGGCTGGGAGAGAGGCCCTGCGCCCAGCAGCCGTGCTACGGAGCTCCTCCGGGAGCAGGACTGAGTTAGCAGCTATGGGGTGGAAGAGGTGGAGGTGCCGGGGCCCCAGCCCAGGCGGGGAGCTGCCGGGGAGGGCGGTGGCGGGCACGCAATGCCCGCGGCCATGCTCTGCCCCCGCCCGTGCCCTGGGCGCCGGAGGGGGCTGGCGGGGGCTGCCCCGGGCAGGAGGATGCCTGCTGGCACCGCGGGCTGTGGTGAGTCAGTGCCGGGCTGTTTACTGACACGGCCAGCCGCGCCGCGAGCCGAAGCCGGCCCGTGGCAGTCATGTGCCGGCCGAGCTGGGCCACCAGCCAGGGATGCGCGAGGGTGGATGCTGCTCGGCCGCGGGCACAGGGAGGTGGGGGGAGCCGGGAGCCGGGGTCCCCGAGCCGGCCTGGGCTGGCGCTGGGGCAGCCTGAAGGGAGGCAGCAGGGTGCTGGGCTGCTGCGCCCGGAGCAGCGGGAGGAGGAGGAGGACGGGGTCCGCCGCAGCCCCCCCATCCCTGCGGCAGCCCCGCGCCCGGGAGCAGGGAGCGGCGGGCACGTTCCCCTGGCACGTGGCAACGGCAGCGCCCGGGACCGCGGCGCCCGCCCCGGCGCCGGGCGCCTCTCGCGGCGCAGCAGGCAGCGCTGATAAGGCAGCCGTCATCTCCCACCACCGCCGGGGCCACG
>NW_020448002.1:2211-7107 GCF_003343035.1 Apteryx rowi | reverse complement strand
GCCAGCGCCCCCGGCCGCGGGGACGCCCCTCCGGCCAGCGCTCCCTGCGCCCGGCCCCTGCTCCCAGGGGCTGCGGCTGGCCCGTCGTGGCGGGGGGGGGCTCCGCTTGGGAGGGGGAATGGCTCTTTTTTCTCGCAAATTTTATCTTTTTATTAAACCATTGATAAGTTACAAAGGAGGAAAAAATATAGACTTATATATACAGCATTTTCCAGGCCAGCGGGGGCTGGCTCTTCGATGGGGCTGCTGGGAGGCGGCTGCCGCGGGGCGGCTCGGGGCGAAGGTGGGTGCCAGCCCCCCCGGAGCCAGGGCAGGGGGAGCTCCGGAGAGGCCAGCCAGCCCCTCACCCTGCAGCACCCGGCTTGGGGCGCAGCCCGCGGGGCTGGGGGTGCCAGGCGGAGGGTCGGCAGGAGAGGGGCAGCGGCGTGGGCAGGGCGAAGGGCCAGAGGCCGAGGTCCCTGGGGGGGTGGACCTGGCCGGTCCCCGGGCTGCCTGGCCCCCTGCCCCATCCCAGGGCATGCAGGGGGGAAATGCGGGGGAGCAGAGGGGGCACGGCACTGCCGGGCAGGACGGGTGCCAGCGGCAGGGCTGGGAGGCTGGCGCAGAGCCACCCTTTCCCTTGCTGCTCCGAAAGCCCTTCCTTCCCGGGGTGAGGGGCAGCGGGGCTCCTCGGGGCACCCCGGCGGGGCTGGGGCAGGGCAGGGGGGGACGGGGAGGTGTCCCTGGCACCGGGTGGCACCCAGGGCCCCTTTGTCCGCCTGGTGGAGGGGCTCAGTAGGGTGAGAACTTCTGCCTGTCGGCTTTCTTGGTGCCGTTGGCCGCCGAGATCTTGGTCGTGTAGGTGGCAGTGCTGCCGTTGGGACCCGCCATGGAGGACGGGGACAGTGCCAGGAAGGACACTGGCTTCAGGCCGATGAAGTTGGAGAGGGAGATGGTGTAGGGGGTGCCCAGCAGCGCCGGCGGGGCCGCGGCGACGGCCGGCAGCGCGGCGCCGGAGCCCGGGGTGAGGGGCTGGGAGAAGCCCACGCCGAGGTCCACGGAGCCGGGGCCCGGTGGCGCCTGGGAGGTAGATTTGGCCGTCTCTAAGCTGGTGAAGCAAGCGAGAGGGATGGGGTGGGTGAGGGCCAAGGGGCAGAGCGAGGTACCCGCCCTGGCCTGCCCGCCCCGGGGCGCAGGGACCGAGCGCCCACCTCCCTTCGGGGGGCACGCAGCACCCATCTCCATCGCAGGGCTGTGGCACCCCGTTGGGGAGGGCGGGAAACCTCGGGGTCTGGTGTCCTGCACCCACCACCTCGGGATCACAAAGCCCGGCCCAGCTCGTCCTTTCCAGTGCTGCGGGGGCTTCGCCAAGAGGGGGTCCCCCAAAGCTGTGTGCGGTGCTGGGGAGGTGCCACCCCAGCCATTTTTAGGGGGGGGGGCGATGCCATGTCTGCCTGAGGGCTGGTGCTTACCAGGCGGTGATGAGGTACTGAGCCAGGGTGATGCTGACGGGGGACCCCGTGATGGTCACGTGCCGCTCGCTGGAGCCCTCGGTCTGGTTCCCGATCTTGATGTGGGCACCCGACATTTGCCGGATCTCGCTGATCTTGCTGCCGTGGCGGCCGATGATGCAGCCGATGAGCTGCGAGGGCAGGAGCCGGGATGAGAGGGGCCTCTCCCTGCCGAGGCCTGGCTGCCCAGGCAAGGGAGTGGGATGGGGCAACCCGAAGCACGGTTCGGGGGGCAGTCAGGGGGAATATCTCGCCTGGGCGCCCCATATGTCTGCAAACAGTGGGGAAACTGAGGCAGGCACAGAGAGGGGAGGGCACTGCTTTCCTTGGGGAGCCCCCGCTTTCCTGTCCTAGCTGGCTGAGTGGTGACATCCCCAAGGCCGGACCCTGGGTTCATCCCTGGCATCCCCCCCTCGCCATTCCGGCACCTGCACGTACGTCATTGGGCACCAGGAACTCCTGGGAGCTGCTCTGGGAGCTGGCGTCCAGCCCTGGGCAGAAAGAGGGAGAGACGGCGGTTAGGGGTCTCCAGCAGGTCCGTCCCCGACAGGGACGCACGGGGTAGACCCGGAGGGGCCCCGGTGTCCGGGCGGCGCTCACCTGGCACCACAGAGGGTGCGGGGCCCAGGGAGGCGAAGGGCAGCGTGTGCCCCGACAGCTGCTGCAGCTTCGTGACCTGCCCAGCACACGGGGAGGAGGAAGAGGAGGAGGAAGAGGTTAGGAGGGCGGGCGGGATGGCAGCCATGCCCTTGCCCCCCAGCATCGCTGGCACGGGAGGACTCACCTCCGCGGGAGAGACGCCGGCGTACTGGCCCTGCACGGGGAAGCCCTGCGGGGAGACGCGGGTGTCAGCGGGGGGGCCGCGCGGGGATCCCTGCCTCCGCCTGTGTGGCCACACGGGGGGGGCGGACACCCTCCCCGAGCCCGCCGGAGCCACCCCTCGCCCACCCTGCGGTCCCTTACCTGGTTGGCGGAGAGCAGGATGGTGCCCAGGGAGAGGCCGGGGTGGTAGGGGATGGTGGCCCCCTTCGGAGGCGACTGGAAAGGCAGGGAAGCAGGCAGAGGGGGTGAGAGCCGAGGACCCCGCAGCCCCCAGCGCCCCAGCGGGGTGCTCCGGGGGCGCCCGCGCGGGGGACGAGCCCGGCGCCGGGGGGACACCGCAGGGCCCAGCAGTACCTCCAGGATGACGGCGCAGATCTGCCGCACGCACTGGATGATGGTGTCGGGCACCCCCGAGACGGTGACGGCCCGCTCGGTGGAGTTGGGCAGCAGGTCACCAGCCACCTGCACCTGCGCCCCCGTGCTCTGCGGAGACAAAGCAGGCGGCTGCGGGCACCGCCGGCGGTGCGGCGAGCTGCCGCAGCCTCAACCGCACCCGCCGGGGCTCGGCACCCCTCTCCGGCCCTGTCCCCTCTGGGGCCRGGGGCTCTGGCACGCTGCAGCCCCAGGATTGGGGGGACCCACCGGGTGGGGGTCCGGCTGGGCTGCCRGCCGGGCGCCCTCACCTCGCGGATCTCCCTGATCTTGGCGCCCGCCTTGCCGATGAGCGAGCCGCACTGGCTGGCAGGGATGACGAGGCGCAGCGTCACCGGTGGTCTGCCCGGCGCTCCGCCGTCGGCGCTCCCCGCTCCCAGGTCCTGCGGAGTGAGACGTGGCATCGGCCATGTGGGGCACCCCCAGAGCCTGTGCCGTGCCGCCTGCGGGAAGCGGGGCGGGGGTCCCTACCTCCTCCAGCTTGAAGGCAATCATGGAGACGGCCCGGAAGACGGCATCAGTGGAGCCGGTGATGGTGGTGATGCGCTCGGGGCAGGACCCCTCCGAGATGGTGATGCGCGCGCTGCTCTGGGGAGGGCGGCACACGCCGTCGGGGACAGCCAGACCCTGCGCTCCAAGCCCCCCGCAGCATCCCCCATGCCACCCCGTGCCTCTTCCCTTCCATCCTTCCGAGGCTGCCCCCGGCTCTCCGCCTCCCTCCCGCGGTGCCCGGCGCGCTGCCACCATCACCCGCGGCAGACCCTGGCACCAGGCACGGCCTGCCATCCTGCGGCGCCCACTTACCTGCTCTCGTATCCTCTTAACGGTCTCTCCTTTCTGCGGGAAGAGGAACAGGGCGGGTGGTCAGGCCCAGGAGACCCCGGGGCTGGCGGGGTCCGGGCCCCCCCGTCTTACCTTGCCGATGATGCTGCCGATCTCCTGCAAAAGCAGAGACGGGAGCAGCCCCGTTAGCGGGYGGCTGCCCGTCCGGCGGAGCCCCCGTGTGGCCCCGTCCGCCCGGGCCGCGGGGAGGCCGGTGCTCCGGGACGGCCCCGGGCACTCACCTTGCCGTGCATGAGCATGCGCAGCGTCAGGGTGATGCTGAGCTCYGTCTCCTCCGAGCTGCCGTCCGCGCCGCTCGGCCTCTCCGGCGACGCCATGGCGGCAGGGCGGGCCGAGCCTGTGGACGCGGAGCGGCCGGGTGGGCCGGCGGGCTCGGCGGAGGTGCCAGCAAGGCCCGGCGAGCTCAGCTGTCCCCGGGAAGGGCCCCAAAGAGCCCTCCGCCACAGTCCGCAGCACTAAAAGCGCTCGTGGCTGGGAAGAGGGGAAACTGAGGCAGTGCTGTGCCATGCCTGCGAGGTGGCGAGCCCAGGGTGGGACACGGGGAGCCCGCACTGCCCCGTGGTACCCAGGGCCGCGCCGGCAGCTTGCGTCCCTCGCGGAAGCCCCCRAAAAGGCACCTGCCACCGCGTGTCTGCTCGGGTCTGCAGGCAGCTGCCTCCGAGCTGGCGCAGGGGTGGGCACGGCCCTGGGCCAGAGCCGGCCCCGCATCTTCGGGAAGCCGGGAGCGGGAGTGGGGGGAGTGCGGCGGAGCGGCGGCACCGGGGCCGGGATTGCGGGTTTGTGCTGAGGGGGCAGGCGCGGGTGCGGAGGCGGCAGGGGTGGCCATGGCCTGCCGTGGGCTGCGCAAGCCTCCCCCCTGCCGCCCCCTGCATCCTCCTTCCTTCCTTCCCACGCGCAAGGGCCCGGGGCCCTCCTGCTAAGGGGAAACTGAGGCCCGCCGAGGCCGCCTCCCTGACCCCCCCAGTGCTCGGGGAGCAGCCGTCTCCGACGCAAATCCCAGCGCGATGCCCAGCAGCGCGAGCCTCGGCTGGCACACCAGCGGGGAGCCCCGCTGCCCCGCACTGCAGGGCCCCCCGAGAGCGCCCTGGCCCGCGGGGGCGGCTCCGGCCCTGCCGTGCCGGCCGGGAGCCGGGAACAATCGCCGTGTGTCCGGGCCCGGGTGGGCGGCAGCGCCTGGCCCGCGGTGTCGCCGGATCCCGCCAGGCCGGGTGGGTGGCGATGCCAAGCGGCTCGGAAACAAAGCCGCCGTGTTGGGGCTGCAGGGGCCGTGCCGGTGCGCCTGCCGGGGGGGGCGCGCACGGGCCGTGTT
>NW_020448002.1:0-1475 GCF_003343035.1 Apteryx rowi | reverse complement strand
CGGTGCCACCTCGGCGGCGGCAGCAGCGGGGCCGCGACAATGAGGCGTTTGACAGGCGCGGGCCGGGCTCGCAGCCGCGGCCCCCGCCCCGGCGCGCCGGGGCCCCCCTCGCTCTTCCCCTCTCCCACATCCCTCCCGCCGGGATCCTATTACAGCGGATAAGAGACACTGGGAGGAACAATGCACCCTGGGTAAGGCCATCTGCCACCGCTGGGGACATTCCTGCCACCCCCCGGCCCGCGCCCCCCCCCGCCCCGGCTTGGCTCGCGCATCGCCCCGCTTTGCAACTGCATTTTTTTTCCTGGAAGCCGCTCAGCTGGCCGGGCTCCGCGCTCAAGGACACCGGGCGGGCGCAGGGTGCRGGGTGCAGGGCGGCCAGGGGCGGGCGGCTGCTCCCGGGATGCCCCTCGCCGCCCGGCCTGTGCAGCCGTGGGGCTGCCGTGGGGCTGGGGGCGGCTGCCCCACGGAGGGGGCCGAGCCAGGTGGCGGGCGGCAGGCCAAGGGATGCTCCGGACCCGTGAGCCGCCCCGCGCGGAGCTAGGCCCTGGGGGCTGTGGGGGGCACCCTGCCAACAAGGCGGGCTGGAGCCCGGGCGCCCGAGAGGTCAGGGCACGGGGCGCTAGGAGCGGCCRGCAGCACCCCGGCACTGCCCAGGACCCCGCGCCGGGAGCGGGGCACCCTGGGGGTCAGGCGCCCTGCCTGCACCCCACTGCAGCCTCCCACCGCCCAGCCCGCCCCCGCGGCCCCCCGCCGAACAGGGCCTGGCGCCTACCTCCGGCAGGCACTGCCCCACGCAGGAGCCCCGCGCCGCCGCCGCGCTGCACCGAAGGACTGGCAGTGCCCCGCGCCCCCCCGGCGCCCGCTGCCCGCGCTAAATCCTCCCAGGCCCTGGCGTAAGCGGCTCAAGGCAGGTGGGCTGGGGGGGTGGGGGGCACCCCGCTGCGCCCTCCATCTGTGCCCTGGGTGCCTGGCTTAGCGCGCCGAGGGGGGAAGGCAGGTGGCAGGCAGGGGGCTGGTCCCCGTCTGCCCCTCTGTCCGTCCGTCCATCCGCCTGTCCTTCCCGCCCCCCCCATCTGTTCATTGCAGCCGCTAATTTGGTAAATCCCCTGGGCGCTTCGACATGCTGCCGCTGCCGCGGGCAGGGAACCACCAGGGCTGGCAGTCACCTCTTAAGCCCCTGCAGATTATCCCGGGGTTGGCTGTGTGCCAGGAGGGGTGGAAGGAGGAAGAGGACGGTGAAGAGGAAGCAGGCAGGCCTGGTGACAGCCCTCCAGGTCGCAGGCGCCTGTGCCCCGGGGACCTGCTTGTGCCCAAACACGTCTCCTGGGAGCAGCTCGGCTCCTGGCGGGCTCTGTGGGCGCCGCTGCGCCAGGGTCACAGGCTCTGGGCAGGGACCCAGGTGTCCTGCACCAGGGGCAGCCAGCCAGCTCCAGCATCCCTGCAGCCTGCGCGCTCACCTGCCTGCGAGGCAGCGC
>NW_020448001.1:0-18793 GCF_003343035.1 Apteryx rowi | reverse complement strand
AGCCAAACCTGCCATCCGCCAGCAGTTTTCAAGGGTGCCATTTTGCATGGGGCTGTGCAGAACGAAGGATGAGGAAGGGACGTGCAACCTCCCTCYGTCACTTGCCTTGGTTTGACCCTCTCCCCAGGTGGCTTCATTATGTTTCTGGGCTGTGCTCACATTTTAAAAATCTGATTTCACTGTGTGTCTTTATTTTTCTCTAGAATTGACAAGCACACCTTCCCTGACAACAGCGACTGAGGCTACTATGGGTAAGCCTGACTGTTGTTGTCCAAAGAGCTTGTGGTCTTTCTGGCCTGTCGGCTTTCTTCTTTGGCTTGGTCAAGGAGACCCTGATCATGTTTCAAGCCTACTGTGACTCATCTCCCAGCTGTGATAGTGGAAGTAACTTCACAGCCAGAGCAGTCTTTTATTATTTGCCAGGGCAAAAATGCAAACCCTTTCATAAAGGGTTTCTGGCTGTTCCTGCCAGCTTTGTGAATCCAGCCCCTTCTTGCCCACCTGGCAGGTGTTTAGGCTCTGTGCCATCCTTTTTAGGACAGGACCTCCTTCAAGTTGCTGTGAGAACACTGTTTCTTTGGCTGATCAGGGCAAGGACTGGATTTTATCCATCTCTGCCCAGTATTGTCACCAAAATAGATAGGCATTAATATTTTTTCCTGCCTTTACTGTAGACAGAGGAGTTGCTTTTTTTGTCATCCCCAGCTGTAGTAATTGAGGGGAATGTTACTGCTCATAATTTTCATGCATATTCCTCTTCATCTACTACCAAGTAAACTATTGCCTCAAATTGCTACCCCAAAGTAACAGTGCAGATGAGCTTGCACCCAGTATAGTCAGTTACGTTTTGGCAGTTGAGCAGTAATTTCACAACTGCTAAGCAAGCAGGTATCATTGTCCACTACTTTGTAAGTATGACTAATTCCTATCTCAGCTGTGCATTCAAGCATATCATTTCTGGATAGCACGTATTTCAAATTTTTATTTGTTCACATAATTATGTTTAGATCCATTAGTGAGAGAAGGTTTTTGGCATGTTTGCTAGAAGTTGGAATTAAAATTTGAAAATCTCATAGTCCTCCGTAGGCCTTCCTATGTAGATAGCTTCTCATTCTTTAGATTAAAAGATATGTAAATATATGTTTTTCACATCTATAGCATAGATATTTATTATATCTTCATGAATATTTGTGTGTGTATGCATATACACACTGGATGTATGTTACAGAATTATTTATGGCCAATGCAAAGTTGTCATTCCCCTAGATCACCATGTCTGCCTTGCTGTTCAGATCCTTTCTCTTTTCTTTTTACTACAATCAGTAGGATTTTTTTTTTCCTTACAGTCCATATCCTTATGTTTCTTTGCTCTTTTGTACTCTCTTCTCTGATGGTTTTACTTTTTTACTGGAAGACTTTTTAATTTGGAATATAGTTCAGGTGATTGTGTCTATTTGCACATTTTTCTTTTCTGTGAATACCTTGTGCTTGTACTGAAAAGTATCCTGGAAATTCATGATGTTTATTTTACTTCTAAACTTTTAGACTGAAGCCCACAAACTTGATTCCTCTGATATTCCATTAGGTTGCAAACTCATACAAATTCCGTCCAATTTTTGATTATGACATAACGTCTTCACATTTAAATATGGGATATTTGTCAATACCCTGCAGTTTGAAAACAACAGAATTTTGACTGATTTTCCTTTTCCCTTTGGTCATTAGTATTTGTAATAGAGGTGAACCAGATTTGATTGTGAGTGATGAAATGAAGGAAATGAATGACTTTTAATGAAAGACATGAAATGAAAGACCATCTAACAAAAAGACCATTAAAGCCAGAAGTTACTGCCTCTAACTTTTAGACTATAAACTCTGCCTAGACGTATTCCAAAAGCAACCTTAAATGATATGTATGTATTGCTCTTCTCATATTTTTCTCTGCAGCAAATTATTCTTGCGGTGGCTTGCTTTCATATATATCTGGGACATTACAGAGTCCATTTTACCCTGGAAATTACCCAGACAATGCTGATTGTGTTTGGGAAATACAAGTAACGAGCAATTTTCGTGTCACACTCACATTTAGAGATATTCAGTAAGTAAAAATTTACTTCTTGAGAAAAATACAGGATCAACATCTTGGACTTATTAGGTTGCTAACTTCTTGATTTCAAGGATGTTATTCAAAGGTTTCAGTACATCTAAGATGAAAAATTAGTTCATTTTTGTTTAATTAGTCTTAACAATGTGTATGGCATCTAATAAAACAGAAATTGAAGGTTGTACTTTCTGTTCCAAAGATTTGATAGTCATCTCAGTATAATATTCTCTTTTGCTATCATCAGTTAATCTGAGTTTAAAAAAAAAAGGTATTTAACTAAATGGTTGTATTTACTCCCCAGGATGCAAGGTGGCAGATGCCTGTCTGACTATGTGGAAATCTACGATGGGCCACTCCGTACCTCTCCTCTCCTTGGGAAAATCTGTTCTGGGTCTCTTCACACATACACTTCTTCCTCAAACCTGATGACAGTCCACTTTCACAGTAACTCTCGATACACGTACAGAGGGTTTCAGGCTGACTACTACTCCGTTCCAGCAGATCAGAGCACTAGTTAGTGCATGTTTAATACAGAAGCCTGCTTCTCAATTAGTTGCTAATTTGTTGATTGTTAATCTTGTTGTATCACTTCAATGAATAACTCGTTTGTTGTTATCTGTAATACTGTTTAACTCTTGATCTATCACTGTTAGACTATAACTAAGTTTACCTGAAAAAGTGCTTTTTTTAATTAAATAAATAATTTCAGATGTTTTCTGTGAGGTTCAAACTAAACTTGTATTCTTATGTCATCTTCATATTCTCTATTTCCCTCCCATGAGAGAGGTCTATGTTCCTTCCCAGCATACTGGCTATAGTTTTCTGGAGTGATATTGCAAAATGCAACATGTGTCATATATGCCAATACTCTAGACTGGTATACATGACTTTTGTCAATGGCTAAAATAGTTTCTCCCTTCTCATTGTATAAAGCTTTTTACATTCCCTGCCATTTGGCAACATCTCTGAAGTGTTTAAGACCTTCTACTTTGAATGCAACAACTTTTCAGACCCTTAACCCTTCATTTTAATTCAAGACAACTTTTGATGTTTTCAAAGTTGTTTTTATCCCAGCAGTGTTTAAGGGATCCAGTCCAAGATGAAGGCCTCAGACCCTGGGTTTACAGACACCGAATTTGCATCTTATCTGCAAGCCTTCGTGTCTGTTAGGACTTAAGGGAGGTCATGCAAACCACCTCTTGGTGATGATAAATAGTATCATGAAGAGCTCCCTTGGCCAGTTAATGTAATGAAAGCTTGCAGAACCTGAACCATAATACATTTTCCACCTTACTGTTTCCTTCTCATGGTTTAGTGTTACTTCCCACTGTGGCTAAGACCACTGTCTATCAGAATATTAAAAACATTTTGTTTGTTGTTCTTAACAGGGGGCCTTAATCTTACTTAGAAAAAAAAATCAAAATAGTGTGAAAAGCATCTTCACTGAGTTAAAAATTTTGGTGTTTTGTGTGGTATGTTAAAGGTATTTTTGTATAATCTTTAACACCAATGAACTCAAGGTCGCAGGAAGGAAAAAGCCAGTACCTATTTTGAAATTAGCCGGTACCTCACTACATAGTAGATTGATAGCATTTAATAGAGATGCAAGCATATGGTTTGGTTTTGGAACTCTTCCTGCAATACCAACTGCTTTTGCAAAAGAAGAACTTCTTATTTAGGTCACAACATATAACTGTTCTTGGTTGCTTTGATGAGCTTGTAACATGTGTTCTTCCCCATCCGTTAGCACTTCTGTGTTTGCCAGACTATATGCACATAGTTGTGAGCAGAGCCTTTCTTCAGTCAGAGGGCTACTCAGCTTCGAATCTCACCTTGAGTGACTCATATTGCAAACCCAACATCACCTCCCAGTATGTTATATTCAACATACCATATGATAGCTGTGGCACAGTGAGAAAGGTATGACTTTAAGTGTTTCAGCAAAATGTGTAAATATTTTGTGTAAATGTGTAAAAATTCAAGCTGAAGAATTCAAACTTTGAAAAACACAAGGAACTGAAGGCTATGCTGTGGTTTGCAGGGCCTGGCAGTGTCCCTGTGACTGTGGGCTTCTTCCCCCTCTGCTGAGGGATAAAGTTTATTAACATTCACGTTTCCTTCGCTGACTGTCAGGGCATTCACTACAGCTTGTTGATTGACCTTCTAAGGAAAAAAAGTGTGAGAGGAGGCAAATAATTGGTAATTACAAGGTCCCAAGCTGAGTGTGATAATTAAGCGAGTCTTGAAAGCCTTGACTTAATAAGACCAAGGTGTTTTAAGTCAGATTTTGGCTAAATACTGTGCTGGACCAGAACATTCATGCATTGTTCAAAGCGTTGTACAAGTGCTATTTAATTCAGTTACGTCTGGGTTTAATGTGAGTAGTTTCCTAGATCACATTACAGTCACTGAACTTTGTATGAAGATAAGATTCCTGTCTAGAGAATAGAAATTACTAGATTTATACTTCTCCACATCAGACTTACATGGAAATGACACATTTACTGTGCACATTACTATAAGGATATAGCAAAGTTTAGAATGCATAATAGGAAACCTGACTGTGCAAGTTAATTTTGCATTTTATATGCCAAACAGGGAAACAACAACACAATCATCTATTCCAACCTTATTAGAGGATCCTCTTCTGGTTCTGTAATCACAAGACATAAAAGGCTTCACTTGCATGTCAACTGCAAAATGCTCCAGAACACATGGGCACAAATAATGTATGTTGCTGAGGATAATTTTGAAGTCAATGAAACTCAGTATAGCAGATACGACGTGAACCTTATGTTTTATCACACAGCATCTTTCTCATGGCCAGTGTATGACTCGCCATACTATGTTGATATCAACCAGAATTTATTTCTTGAAGCTTACCTGCACAGCTCTGATTCAAATCTGATGTTGTTTGTGGACACTTGTGTGGCATCTCCTGACCCCTATGATTTTACAACAGTGACCTATGATATAATCAGGAATGGGTAAGCTCTTCTGCAAAACAATTAAAGACAGAACTAACTTTGAAGTCTACATTTCTTTATGGAAGTTATAGTATGAACACAGTATAAACTGATACCAGCTTGTTATTAATTATTGTAACTTGAGTGGAGAGGGAATTGTTCATTGGGGAGAGGAAAGATTGACCCAGAATCTAAAAAAGCTTAAAGTGACATAGGTTAGATGATCACAGACCAGTTACCTTTCAGGGAGGTAACGTAGTGACACGTCTCGGGCAAGGATGATTCACTTTCAGAAAAATGTGCATACACTAGATATCTTGATGCATGACAGCTTGAGGGGGCATAACAGCTCTGCGCTGCCAAAGAAGGGCATTTTGCTCTTCCTAATGCAGGTTCCTGGACCGTGAGGTAGCTTCGGTGCTCATCTGATAGCACAATAAATCAGTTCAACTCGCTTGAATGGCAGGAAACTAACCCAGTTTAGAAAAACAGAACCACCACCACCAACAGCAAAGGGGAATATTTGTATTGGCTGAACTCTTAGTGGAAGGTTTTTTGCCAAATACAGGGGTGCTTCCTTGAATAGCTAATCGGATCTGTAGGAAGTTGGCACGCTTGTCAGTATGACTACAAACCTCTAGCAATGGGGTAAGGCTGAGCTGCATAGGGTGGAAAAAATATGAAAGGAGTTTAGAAATAGGGTCCTTATCTTCATCACGTTTAAAATCTCTTTCCATGTTATATGTTATATTCCATGTAAATAATTGACTGATTGCTGTGTGCATTCATGAGAGTTGATTTTTTTGTTTCTTTCTTTCTTTTCAGGTGTGTTAAAGATTCTACCTATACTAAATATTATTCACCATACACACACATGGCCCGGTTTAAATTCAGTGCCTTCCAGTTTGTTCATAACTATCCATCTGTTTATCTGCGGTGTGAATTTGTGGTGTGCAGGGTCTATGACTATTCTTCCAGATGCTACCAAGGTTGTATTACTAGGTCCAAGAGAGAGGCAAGCTCTGCCCAAGAAAGAGTGAATGCTGTTGCTGGCCCTATTCAGCTTCGGGAAGCTGGTGCTGAGAATAGGAATGCTGGTAATTTAAAATAAGATTTTATGTCTCATTTTGCAGATAATATCTTTGAATGCCAGTTTAAATCTGAGCAAAACTATGCTGCTGCTGGATTACTAGCAGCTCTGCAAAACATATTAGGAATGTGCTTACTGTCTAATGACTGTTAATCATATTTCACATCCGTAAGCTTCACCAGAACATAATAAAATTACTAATTCAGCAGTTCTGCAGGGAGTCTGATGAGACATGGCACAGGCAGCTCTGTGGAATTCATCTCTTCCCAAACTGCCTGTCACTTTACCTGCCATGTCTGCTCAAAAAAAAAAAAAAAAAAAAGTCATTCTGAAAGCTTCCTTGACAAATTTGCTCTCTCTAAGTTTTTTGTTTGTTGTTTGGTTTCTTAATGTTAAAATTAGAATGTTTAATTTGCAGTTTAACTTCTACAAATAAGCTCTGCTAGTATAAAGCTTGTTTGCATCTAGAGCACCCCAGATGAAACAGAGTTAAAAAATCAGTTAAACTCTAAATCTGATCTAGAATGTAATTTTTTCATTCTCTATCTTGAAAATAACAAGATGAGAGATCACATGTAACCAGATTGCTGTCTCTTCATTCCAGAGCTGGACACTTTTGGCATCCAGGAGGACACAAATTCAGTTCCTGCTCCAGCTGATATTTCTCATGCCCCATTTATTATTGCTGTCACAGCCCTGGCAGTTGCTGTTTTTGCTCTTGTTGGGTTTCTTTTGAAG
Organism: Apteryx rowi; assembly: GCF_003343035.1. Classification (NCBI taxonomy): domain Eukaryota; kingdom Metazoa; phylum Chordata; class Aves; order Apterygiformes; family Apterygidae; genus Apteryx; species Apteryx rowi. The sequence goes on along the minus strand of NW_020448001.1, from coordinate 11,895 downwards.
CATAAACCGAAGAAACCAATTCCATACCAGATAATGTGAGACCTGATAACACCTGCAGCTGGTCACATTGGTTGAGTAATTTGATGGAAAAAACTTGCATTGAGTTATTTCCTTGACAACTCAAGATTCAAATTCAAGCTTGAAAGGTCTTTTGTGGTTATGGATCATCTCATGAAAAGAGATGGTCTTGAGCATAAGAACCCCAAAGAAGCCAGAAGACTAGGGAAAGTTTGCAGCCCAGTAACAACCCTCTAATCAGTTAGTTGCCACCTACAATATTAGGCTCGCAAATATCAGTGCCATGTCTGAATCATCAGCTTCCTCTTCTCAAACTGAATATTTTGACTTTGCTAGTTAAAAACACAGCCTGGGTTGCTGGGAGCCCAGATTCCCAGTTCTTGCTCTGCACCAAACCTGAGTTTGTTTCCAGATTCCTCAGATGTAAATTAAGATTAACAGTCCTTCCTTTCCATAGGGGAACTATGAGTACATCACACAATGTGTGCTGCATGATACTCAGTACTAGAGGCCATCTAAATACCTCTGAAAGACATTTTGTTGCATCTCTATAGGGAATCTCAATGTGATGAAATACATGTATTTCAATTCACAATTCATGCAGAGCTAGCGCCTTTTAAAATGCTTGATAATGGTTTCTGTTTCCACTGCAGTTGGTGTTAATAGACAAAATATTTGAATGCAAGTACCACTGTTGTATCTCCTAAGCCTTCTTTTAAGTCCTGTTTTCTATCACTTCAAATATTCTGAGATGGAGATTAAATGTTGCATGGCATAATGAGATGTTTCGTGTGGAGGGGGTTTTATGCAGCCAAAAATACCTGAACAATCATGCACTACTGGAACAAATACAAAAATGCTTCTTTCAATTGCATATGGATCCTCATGCATAATGTTTGAATATTCCATAACTAGTTCCTTAAGGAGGTCTTTCTTATTGAAGAAAATGTATTAGATTTGAACTATTTCCAATTATGACTGATTTCCGATACAAATTTACCTATATAATTACAAGATCAGGAAGCAAATGTTTCTAGTGTGATATTTCTGCTTTAATTCCTGCAAGTGTCTCTGCATTTGAACTCAAAGTCTTGCTGTCTTGAAGAGTATCATGTGTAATAAAGATATTTTTCAAAGCAACATGTTGTGTATATATGGAATTTCTTGTGAGAACACAGGAACATCATATATTTGGTGTCTGTAAATATCCAGGCAGATCTTATCTGTGGTCCAGATCTGCTGTTAGATCAGCCCTGTCTTATGTCTATGACTTACTGGCTAAGTCACTCACCTCTGAAAAATTTATACAAATCCTTATTATCCTATTACCGTGATAGTATAATTATTGTTACAGCCTAGCCTGGCACTTCACTCCCAAACAAAAGCAATTTCAGAAAACAGCTTCAAAGTTCCATGTCTGTTTTTCTTTATGGCCAATGAATAAGGTCAATGAAGTCACTATAGTTTTTTTTTAAGGAAGTGGCATAGCTCTGCCTCATATCAAGCAAAGGTGTAAATTCATCTAGCTGCATTTTCTGCAGGAGGAAGGACAGCTAGCAACAGCGACAAGAGAACCTCATTAGAGCTAATGGTGCCTTCCAAAGCAATATCTGCAAGCCCTAGGATAGAAAAGCAGGGAAGTCAGTTCAAAAGTGCCTGGCTACATTGCCCAGCTCCGGGCTGCAAAATCCCAGGCTCCTCCTCAGTGCACAGCATAGCACAGCACCTCTGGGTCAGGGCCCTGGGGGTTGCAGAGGTGGCCTGGCAGCTAACCATTACACAAAACACCTGCAGTCATCAGAGGGCTAAGGGCAGAACAAATCTCTCTTTGAACTTCTGAGGCAGCACCAGTCTTGACTGCCTGAGTGTAGCCTCCAGAAGCCAAAAGCTGTCACAGCCATTGGCCTACTTCAAGTCCTTTGCCCTTGTTCGCCCCAACAGTAATGAATACTGTGGGTGGTGCGTGCTGGACCAAGATACTGGGAGATCCTTGACTGCTGGGCCATCAGCAAGCCGCTGCCAGAAATGTCTTTGGAGAGCTGGCTGCCTTGAGGAAGCGCTGCTTCCTTCCACAGTCTGTGGCTGCCTGTGTGAGCCAGGCTGCTCTCCAGCTGCACCTCTTGGTGACCATGCGAGATGGGGCAAACCAAAGGCAGAGCGCAAGGCAGGTAGCAACGGCGAGCACCTCATCGCAGAGGTGCTTTGCCGTGATGTTTCTGGAACCTGTGTTAATGTCCTTTAGTCCTGGGTTGCACATGATTAAGGCTGGCTCTGGACTGTGGCCAAGGCAAAGGAGGGTAGATTTCAACGGCTGCTTTCAGGGCAACCTCACCTGAATCAATAGACCTTTGGTACCTTTATTGCAACATTCAGAAGCTTAGAAAAGTGAAGTAAACAAAGCCATGACTTTCATTATTCTTAAGGTTGATTGCTTAGATATAATATGATGCAGAAGCTGTAAATGGGCAAACAAAGCTACTGTTGCAGCCCTCCTGCCTTTGGAGCGTGCTCAAAGCTTCCAAAAGGAAGAAGCATAGGTCAGACTTCACTGCCTTTCCACTTACTACCTTGATAAGAGAATTGCACAGAGCTGTGGAAATTGTTCTGTGGCATATTTCTGACAGGGAGGAGGACGATAAGGGTGAAATCTAGATGGTAAACTGAACTGGGTGAAAGTTTAATGATTCACAAATGTATTTAGTGTTTAAGACCAAAGTATGTAGAGCAGCTAAAGGGTTGTAACAAATTTGTTATGAAATCACACCTACGTAATTGCAGTAAAACCCTAAATCAAAGACCTTACGTTTACAATTCCAACAAAACTATTACATAGCAGGACTCAATATGCCCATAATTTTCCCCTCTCTTAAATTCTGGTGAGTGAATAGAAAAGATATGAGCATCACTACAGCCATACTGTCCTGCTGAGATCTCACCCTTCTTTATCTATGAGAGCTGAGTCTCCTCCACCTGTATCAAATCTTGAATTTTAGGTCAAATGGTATAGTCATTAAAGCGCACTTAGTAAATACAAATAATGGTTGTTAATAACCAACTCTTACGTGTCATTGCCTCATCTTATTTTTATCATTCCTTCCTTATGAGTTCTGATAATTCTCCTTTGAAAAGACTTGTGTTAGTATTTATTGCTCTTTCGAGGCTTTTTGTCAGCTCAGTAAAAGCCTCTATCATTATTATTCTTAGCTCAGGTTCTTGGTTCAAAACTACACCAATCTTCCTACACAGTGGGGTGACAGCTACAAAGTGCACACTGGAACAAGTCAATGGCTATTGTCTTTTTTTAGGGGATGACTCACACATCCTTATGACAAGACAGAGTAGCTTCATTGTACTCATATGAACCAGGGAGTCCTTTCTCTCAGACACCCTAAAGAAAGACAAAGTAAAAGGCAGCTGCAGCGCAGTGAACTCCTCAGGACAAAAACATAGATCTTAGAGAGGATGTATGAGACGCTTGTTAAGAGATAACTTGCAAAAACAAACCAGAATCTTTTTAGAATATTTTAAATACTTCTAGAGACTTGCACTGCTCTTGGATCGTATTTGTTGAGTTTAAAATCAATCTAACAAAACAGCATCAGTGAAAAACATAAGAAGATATTTCATGTCATTTCACTTTGTTAAAGACCCCTAAGGTGTCTCCATCACTTCTTTTTGTGTTTTGAGAGAAAAATAGAACAATACAAAATACTTACATAACAAGGATAATGCTCACAAAGTCCAAGTGACTGCTTGAGGCAGCTAAGCCTTACCTAGCCTTTTCAGCAGGCTGCAAGCACATGGGCAGCCAGTTAATGTGACTCATCTGATAAGCTGTTCCTGGACAGTGCTTGGCCATACATTATGGTACAGCCAGCTGCTAGGCTCTCTTCTTTATGCTAATGCTTGGCTGTTATTTATGTTATGGTAGGGCATGGTCTGGACAGCTGAGCAGACCTTATTGCTTGCTGGGACTATCCAAGAGCATTTCTGTGTTTTCTTTTCACACCAATGCATAAGAACAAAACCTTCTACTGCCTGGCACTGATATGGCTGTGCCCGAGTTGTGCTGGGCTCTATAGAAAGGCATAGCATAGTCTGGTTTGGCATTTGGAAGTTTTCTCTCTCATCTTGAGGCATGTTACCCTCAGCGCGCACCTTTGTTGTGAAATGTATGAATTGAGGGCATCAGCTGAGCAGTAAGCATTTCAGCAAATATCTTCATAATGGGTTTGAGAAATGTAATTGGAGGCCTGATCTTGCAGAGATATAGGCAAACACTTAACTACTCTGAATGTTTCCAAAGATTTCAGGAGACTATTCATAATAGAAAAGTTATGCACATATTTTTTAAACATTTGCAAAGTTTTGTTGTTTAATAATGACTCAACTTGGCTCCCAGTTAAGCATACAAATATAACACAACAATAAATGTGTAAAGTTGACTCCGTTAATGATGTGGCAAAAATCACTAACTTCTTTTCCCTGTCTACAAATTGCTAGACAATGCCTAGTAATTATGCAGGAGTGGCTGGGTGGGAAGGGTTGGGTAGCTGCATTTATCATTGCTTGTCCATTTAGCAAAGATAATGCTTCTGTTGTCTTACAGAGTATCATATATAAAACATCCCTCAAATTTTTAATAAGCAATTTTAATAAGAAATGATGTGCCCAGTTGGATGGAAAAAAAAAAGAAAGAGAAGGAGCATTCTGCACTCTGTGCACTCTGTCTTGCTGCATTGATGTTTCAGGGACAATAAAAAGTACAGCTCATAAAACTAAGCCATGTTGGGCTGGATATTGGGACAAAGATAGGAAAAAAAATTGGGAGGGGGGTGAAAAATTTTGCTGTAGATTTGACTACTAAAAATACACATTCTTAAGTCAACTGACACAGGAAAGAAAACTGGAAATGTGCTCTAGGTGACCCTGCTTGAGCAGGGGACCAGATGATCTCCAGAGATCCCTTCCAACCTCAACCCTTCAATGATTTTTTGGATGATGAAAGCTGCTATAAGGTATTTAGGGTGAAGAAGAAGTCCTTGACAAAGATATCATAGTTGTGGTGAAGGAACTGATTTTTAAATACTTTTCTGAAGTTCACAAGGTCATCAAAAGGAGGGAGGCTTCAGAAATACACTATTGTTGTCATGTTGTGAGAGCAAAGAGAAAAATATTGAGGCCAGTGGTGACCAGACCTAGAAAAGCAGTCTCCAAAGGAGCTGGAATGGTTAAAAGCATTTAGACAGGATAACTGTAACTTTCTGTAGGAGGACTTGTCATGTACAAGTTTGTATCAACTGTAAAGGAGCATAAAAGTTAAGTAATACATTATGAGCAGAGTGGTGCTGGGCAGTAATCACTGTAAAACTGCTGAATGAATGATTTCTTATCTGTATGTCACATTGAAATACTCTTTCACACAGAAAGAAGTTTGTATTATTTCCCTTTGCACCTTCCTCACATTTATAGTTAAATCACATAGCACACAGCTGTGGTGCAACACCTTGACGGACTTTCTCCATTTTAAGAGCGGGTGGCTTTTCATGCATCTAGGTGTTCTGCACATGGAATGATTATTTTCCTTGAGCAATTCCCCTTGGCAACTCGCAGCATCAGTTTTCTTCCTGTTATTCCTTCTGCTTTGAAGGCAAGATGAAGGTCTAAGAATGAAGGAGAACAGACAGTAACACAGAAGAGAGTTGTGAGTCTTGGAGCCAAGTTACCTTCTCTGCTCACACCACCTCTTTCTGTTGCCAGCTGACTCATCCACCACACATCTGATCAATTTGGTCTCTGCAATGCTAAGAAAGGAAAGTACTGGAGTTACTTGAAGACTGTTATGCTTCCTTCTAAGAATTAAGGGTGATTTGAGTAAAGGAGTAGAAAAAAAGGCTGAAGAGGGAGAGTCAGGTTTGAGGATCAGATACAAAGCAGTGGGGAAGGATACAGCTGAAGTATCATGTAAGACCGAAGCTAATATGGCCCATAAGAAGCATTCACCTGGGTTGTACTCACGCTTTTTTCCAAAGACCCTTCAAACATAGGCTCTTCTGACCCTTCAGGACCTTCATTCATTATGTGACTAAAATGCACATGTATCATGTCACGAGAGGAGTGCAGGTCTGGTCATATGATGGAAGTGTGCAAGGGCTGGCTTGGATCCCTGAAGACTGCTTTTTTATCCTGCATCCCAGGCATATCACTGGAAGGGAGCTGTGCTACTTGTTCCCAGAATGTCTCTGTTGGAGATGGTGACCCATCCTGGCAAAAAAAATGGGAACGACAAATGTAAGAAGTTCCTTAAAGTTGCCATGAATTTAACCTGGTTTTTGGGTTGATTCACACATTGCCCTCAGATACACTTCACTCTTTAAAAATGGCATTGCTAATTGCCATTGCACAAAGATCTCTTTTCATGAGCCTTTTTTCAGTCTGGGGATTGCTAAAGAATTGTTCAGTATGACTAGTGGCTACTTCTGTGTCTCATTGAGGTAGGTTATCAAAGCAGCATGTCATTTATTTCCGTTTCCTGACACAAGTCCAATTTCATTTTGTGTCAAAGCTGGCTGAGCCAGGAGGTTTGGAACTGGTTCAGCAGATATTGCAGGAAGCCTCACAGAACGCACGTATCCAAGAATACATGAATTAAGTACGAGCACCGTGAAATTCTGCTTAGCCATTGGCTAGGTGTTGCCAGTCACCTCTTCCATGCTTTGTCCTGCTTTTGCAGGAGATCTTGCAGTCTTACCTGATACCGTCAGGCCCAATGGGGGAGGCGCAAGCTGAGCAGTGCACAGAAATTAGAGATCAGTGGAACAGAGATCTTAAAAGAATTCAAAGCCTGACGCAGGGAACAAAAAACACTCTAAAGTACCCAATATGGCTGTGCACAGATTTCAAATGCAAATGTACATCTGTGGTGTTAGGGAGAACTGAAAGTCACCAACCACTGGAGGTAAAATGAAGTTATATACAGTCCAAAACTAGGTCATTGATTTTTCTGATTCAGACAGAAAGAATAGGTTCAGAATGGAGAACAGCATTCAAGAAATGGGATGTTGCTGTAAACTCTGGATTTGGAACTTTTTTAGCTTTTCCAAACTTGTTTTAATAAACACCTGAAATCCAACAGAAGATACCCTGAGTTAACTGACATTGATTTTCTTAGACCTTCTTTTGGTTCCAAATACCTGACAGTTTTTGTATTATGGTAACATATATACAATTTCATGTATTCTGGTTTAATGATGCATGGTCAAGAGCCAAGGCATTACTTTCATTTCCTGACTTGTGTCAGAACTGCAACAGACTCCTGATATGCTATCAAGAATGCAGCTTCTTACACTTGGTGATTTACAGGTTTTATGGTACTGTACTTTGCGGCAAACTTCCTGCTGCTGTGATTTCAGTATAGGTATGCAGTAAAAAGGAGAGGTAAACTAAGGGGGACTTTGTATAGAGGATGCTGGCGTTTTAGCAGCTTCAGATCAAAGGTATATGTTATCAAACCTGAAGACATGAGTGCTTATGTAAGTTAAAAAATGCTGACTAGAAATGTCAAAATGCACAGGGAAACTGGAATAGGGTGAGGTAAAAGGACCCAAGATTCTGACAACCAAGTTTGTATTGAAGAACCATGCTAGCAGATTTCATTACTGTGGATAAACTTACCACAGAGTATTTAGTCCTCTTCCATTTTTGAGTTGTTATCCATAAATTTTCTATTCATCGAACCAAATAGTTGAGGCTGGAAGGAACGTCTGGAGATCATCTAGTCCAATCTCCCCTGCCAGCTGGACATTACTGAGAAAAGTGGCTCCATTTTCTTTACACCCTCCCATCAGGTATTATACATGTTGATAAGACCCCACCCAGACCCTTCTTACTGATGCTAAACATGTATGCCACATGCTCCAGTCCTTTAATCATCTTTCTGAACCTTCACTGGACTTGCTCCAGTGTGTCCATGTCTCTTGTACTGGGAAGCCCAGCACTGGATCCAGCACTCCAAATGTGGCCTCACCAGTGCTGAGTGAAGGGATAGGATCATCTCCCTCCACCTGCTGGCAATGCAACCCTAATGCAGCCCGGGTTGCCGCTGGCCTTCTTTGCTGCAAGGGTGTGTTGCTGGCTCACATTCAGCTTGTTGTCCATCAGGACCCCAGGTCCTTTTCCGCCAAGTTGCCTTCCAGCTGATTGGCTGCCTTGGTCTGTACAAAATTCTTATTTTTCAAGAAATTAGAGGAAGGAATATGATCCCATAGCCCCTTCTCACTTAATTAGTCACAATGTGTGATTGCTCTACTGAGCACATGGATTGGTTTTGCTCTTGCCAGGAAGTTAGAAACAGTAGAATTGTGAATGGCAACGTTCATGCTTACATTTCTTCATTAACATATGAATACAATCGGTTGTATTTACCATTGTCCTTCTATTTTTCCTCTTCTCAGTGACTGCTTTCACAGCTTCTGATTCTGTCTCTGTACTTGTGTCTTTTGCCTCTCCTTCCTCTACTTTAATGCTGTCTTTGCAGAAAGAGGACTGCCTATTCCCTTTGTCTCCAGACAGAAACTGTACTTTGCTACAGCAGGAAGTGGGAATGTGCCAGTGGGAATCATAAGTTATTGTAGTTTAATTGCTGCCTGGATCATCCTAGTCAAAATAGAAAGAGAGGTGGGGCCTGGATGAAATGTAGTCAACCGAAAATTAGGGCAACAGTTGTCTTGTTTCTAGTTGTCCTCTATTTTCCTCGTCGCATGAGGAGAAACAATAGAAGTGCAATATAGTGGTTCCAGCAAACAGAATAGCAGGACAGGATAATGGGCTGTAGTGCCCTAAGCAATCTAAAATGACATTAAGACTTCACATAAACCAGCTGAGGAGTTCATTTCAGCATGACTTTTGATTTTACTTCAGCTCATACTTCTTTCCCCTTCTCTAAGCTTTGTGATTCAAAGTATTGAAGAAGCTTTATAGGCAATTTCTCTTGAGGAACATAGCCAGTATAATGAGGAAAGTGATTACTCCCCTTTACTTGGTATTTGTTGGACATCATCTACATCTACATCTACAATACTGTTTTGGGCCCCACAGTACAAAGAAGACACTGCCAAAGTGAAGCAAGTTCAGCGGAGGATAGTTATGAGGGTAGTTAAGCACAGGAATGGGTTGCCCAGAGAGACTATGGAGGTTTTGAAGACTGGACTGGACAAAGCTATGTGCAACCTGTTCTGAATTCAGTGTTGGCCCAGTGTTAAATGGAAAGTTGGATTAGAGATGTCCAAAGGTCCCTTCCAATTAAGACTGCAGGAAACCACTGATTGCTCTGATGTGCTATTGACAAGCAATAGGGAAACATGCTTGTAATTGCAAAAGGACGCTATCAGAAATTTAAACATTTATGAGACACGGTTGTCTGCTGAAGGGTCTCTTGGGAAGCTTATTATGAGTTTAGTGCCTCACCTTGCAACACCTTTCAGAATCTCTGTCTAATAAGTCACTAGGTACAAGCAGCAAATAAAAAAACAAACAGACATGGTTGGGGCGCAGAAGCATTTAGGTCCATCAGTCTGATAGCAAAGGTAATAACAGGCCTGCTCACAAGTCAAAGCTGCAGTTGAGATAATTTGCAGTAACAAGGGTAGCACAAGTTTTCCAGGAAACTGAAACTTACTGTTCATGTATTATCTTTCTGTAAAGATTGAGTTCTCATAAAAATGTTGGATAAGAAATCAAATGTAACTTGAGTCATGACTGTAAAAACGCCTTTTATAACGATTGATTTTTCAGACAGACTGACCTTGGGAGCTGCACTCCTTTGGAGGTGTGGAGTATAAATTCCAATGCTCTGCTTTGTTGGCAGCTCTGGACAACATGGGTACCACCGAGCTCTTGATGTGGCTATTCCTCTTAAGTTCAGCACTCGTGGATGCCAGCTCAGGTAAACCACTTAAAATCTTTAAAAAACGTTCTTATTAAAAAAAAGGCAGGAAAAAAGAAACATATTATTCCTCTTCATTGATTCCATACCTGTAACTGACTTGCTAGCATAATCAACTTTGTACAAAGCTTACAAGTAAAACAGACTGAAATTAAATAGCATAACATGGTCTTATTAAAAATATGAACCAGTTAACCCCATGATTAACTATTATTTACATTGCTGAGGTAAATTGTTTAGTGTAATGAAACTGATATTGCTCCAACTGAATACTATTTTACAATACCATCTTGTATCAAATTAAATAAATTATGACAAAAATAGTACTGGATGATTAATTTGTGCAAATTGGTATTTTTCAGTGTGTGAATTTAGAGGGAATATAGTTTATGTGGCTACAATGAATATTTGCTTTAAAACACTTCAAAGTGAACCATCCAGATGCATGTGGAACAACCCAATCCACATTTAACTATATGAAATTTCATGGAAGCTCAGTTGTAAGACCCAGCTGCTGTCATGTATAGCATCACAAGTGCCAGGGGAGTGCATAGTGCTCCCCATCGCGCCTTGAGACAGTCGTACACAACTGCAGACCTAGAAACTATAAAAATCCCGTCTGTGCCTTTTCACATGCTGCAGCACCTGATGCAAACATGGTATTTTGAGCGCCTTGAGAAGGGAAAGGGGCCGTCTTGCACTTCCTCGCGCAGCATTCCTGCTTTCTTTCTATTCCCTCCTTCTGGAGCTTGCTCTGCTGCTTTGCATTTTCTGTTTCTGCCCCTAAATGAGCTGTGTAGTCTTCCAAAAGATGCATCTCCCTGTATACATCACAGATACCCAAAGGGGAGCATTGCGGCCCTTTTGGAGAGTGGGTCCTGCAAGGGCAGCAGTGAGAGAGGTCTGAATTGTTATGCTGCCTTTTATACCTGTCTGTTCACTGTTTTTTGCAGTGGTAAATAAGAAAACAATGCCCTTTGTATTCTGCCAGTATTTTGCATATCAGTGGGCAAAACATGCAACGTAATTCTTTTCTTAAAATTCCCATTTCAGCCCATCTCCACCAGACCTCTCTCATCTGTCATGTTCTTAAGATGCAAGAATCAAGTCTGCTACTGCCATAGTAATGGAGGGGAACAAGTATGTTTCCTTGAAAAAAATAGCTCCTCACTACTGCTTTGTTTCCTTTTTGTATAACAGGTAGCACTGATTTCAGTCATGTAATGAGTACAGCTAATCATCATAATTCTATTTATTTAATTTAAATAATTTACAAACTGTATTTTTCTCCGTTTCTACATTAAACTCTACCATGAAATCTCTCCTCAAGTAGCAAACTGAGGAACAGAAACATAAAAATGGAGAAATTCTGGAAAAATGTTCTGTTTTGGAGAATATCCCATGTCCAAATACTATCACTTGCCTAAGAAGCAGGGATAGCAGAGGCCAGAGTAAGGCCTTCAAGACGTTTCTGAGCTGCTCCTGAAGCCTGTGCTTTGCTCTGCGCCCACCGTGGCACCCCCAGCTGGGACCGCCGGCGCTGCGGAGCCCGAGCGGCCGGGCGCCGGGACAAAAGCTGCCCGGGCCCCTTGGTCCAAAGGCTCCTCACCGGCTCCTTTCTCCTCCTCCCTTGACAGGTGCCGCCAACACTACCGCTGCTACCCCTTCGGTTCCTCCAGGTACGTCCGCTCGCACGGTGCTTTCTGCGCGTCGCTCGGGGCTGTACTGCTGGCTAGCGCAGAGGGGGGCGATTTGCCTCTTCCTCATCAGAGCAGAGGCAGGACATGCGCGGTCTTGGCCGACGGGCCGGCAGTGCTGCTGCCCGGAAGGGCACAGCGGTACCAAAGGCCCCGGCGAGAGCAGCTGCCCGCCTGCAGGAGGGTTTCCCCACGTTTTTCCCCTCTCCTCCTTGCCCAGGTGCCTTCCTGCGGCTG
>NW_020448000.1:16823-18477 GCF_003343035.1 Apteryx rowi | reverse complement strand
CTTAGTTGATAAAACAGTGGCAGGGCTTGAGAGGATTGACTCCAATTTGGAAAGAAGTTCTATTGTGGGTTAAATGCTATCAAACGGCATCGCATGCTACAGAGAAATCCTTTGTGAAAGGGAGAGTCAGTTGATGCAACAAACTTYATTGCTGTCTTATTTTAAGAAATTGCCACAACCACCCCAGCCTTCAGCAACCACCACCCTGATTAGTCAGCAGCCATCAACATCAAGGCAAGACCCTCCACCAGCAAAAAGATTAGAGCTTGCTGAAGGCTCAGATGATAGTTAGCATGTTTTAGCAATGAAGTATTTTTTAATTAAGGTATGTACATCATTGGTTTTTTTAGACATAATGCTATTGCACACTTAACAGACTACAGTGTAGTGTAAACAKAACTTTTATATGCACTGGGAAGCCAAAAAAATTGTGTGACTCACTTTATTGCAATATTCACTTTATTGTAGTGGTCTGGAACCAAACCCACAATATCTCCAAGGTATGTCTGTAATGTCAGTATCCCCGCCACCCTTGAAATCATTCAAAATGCTACTATGGATGCCTTTAAACAATCTACAAATAAAAGTGAATGCTCTCTCAATTAGCTGTCCAAAATCAATGGGCTTTAGATTACCTATTGGCCACACAAGGAGGAATGTGTGTGCTGGTAAACACCACCTGTTCTTTCTATGCAAACAAATCAAATTACTAAGGCCAGCCCTCAGGAATCCCAGACCCTAGAGACCACGGAGAAAGTCTGCAGAAAGAAAGACTTTCCCTTGGTGGAGGAGGATCGGGTTAGAGATCGTTTAGGCAAACGTGACATCCACAAATCCATGGGCCCCAATGGGATGCACCCACGAGTGCTGAGGGAGATGGCGGATGTCCTTGCTAGGCCACTCTCCATCCTGTTTGAAAGGTCATGGAGAACAGGAGAGGTGCCTGAGGACTGGAAGAAAGCCAATGTCACCMCAGTCTTCAAAAAGGGCAAGAAGAAGGACCCAGGAAACTACAGGCCAACCTCACCTCCATCCCTGGAAAGGTGATGGAGCAGCTCATCCAGGATGCCATCTCTAAGCATGTGGAGGAAAAGAAGGTGATCAGGAGTAGTCAGCATGGCTTCACCAAGGGGAAATCATGCTGAACCAATCTGATAGCCTCCTCTGATGGGATGGCCATCTGGGCAGATGAGGGGAGAGCAGAGGATGTTGTCTCCATTGACTTCAGCAAGGCTTTTGACACTGTGTCCCATAACATCCTCATAGGCAAGCTCAGGAAGTGCGGGCTAGATGAGTGGACAGTGAATTGGTGGATTGAGAACTGGCTGAATGGCAGAGCTCAGAGGGTTGTGCTCTGTGGCGCAGAGTCTAGTTGGAGGCCTGTAGCTAGTGGTGTCCCCCGGGGTCAGTACTGGGTCCAGTCTTGTTCAGTGTATTCATCTATGACCTGAATGAAGGAACAGAGTGCACCCTCAGCAAGTGTGCTGATGATACAAAACTGGGAGGAGGGGCTGATACAGCAGAGGGCTGTGCTGCCRTTCAGARKGACCTGGAAAGTCTGGAGAGACGGGCAGAGAGGAACCTCCTGAAATTCAACAAAGGCAAGTGCAGAGTCCTGCACCTGGGGAGGAATAACTCCATGCACCAGGACAGG
>NW_020448000.1:12939-14749 GCF_003343035.1 Apteryx rowi | reverse complement strand
GCAGACGTGACTTCTCCAGTGCCCCATTTGAGATATTTCACAGCCTTGGCCACTGTCTGGAGACATTCCTGAAGGATTTATCAGCAAGTTTTAGAAAATAACTGGCATRAAAGAAGGTGACTGCTTTCCAGGACATGAGGGAAAATCTCTTTGCTCTCTTCCTGGGTGTGCCATTTCCATGGTGGTGACCTACTGATCCCCTGCATGACACGAGCTGAGGTCACAATGGGCTGTGCCACATCCCAGGGAGGTCCCCCCAGCGCCGCGGCGATGCCCTCGCTTGTGAGGCCTGGGCACTGCTGGCCACTGCTCACACGATCCCCACAGCTGCCATTCAGAGCTGCTCCACAGCAAGGAATGGGGACAGAAGGCACCAGGGACACACTGGGGCCCCTCGCCAACAGGCAGAGGAACAAGGGCACATTGGAGAGATGTTTTGGGTGACGAAACAGGAAGAGCATCCTTTTTCCCCGGATGGGGAGGCGAGCCGAGGGCAAGAGGGTAAGTGAGATGGAGGACTGCTGGACCGACACCATCAGCCCACACCACATGTCCTTGTTCCCAGTGCTCCTGCAGCTCTCCACCAAGGGTAAGGGTTTTGGGAGCTCCTTCCTGAGGTGTTTCACAGAATCTGGTAACTGCAAAAACTGCTGTAGATCCCAGGCTGTGGGGTGGCTGAACAGGGCTGGGGGCTGCCCCAAGAGCCCTGCTTGAGGATCCCTTTTAGCTCAGGGGACAATGTGGCAGCCAGGACTGCTGGGTCCTGGGGCGGGGGCTGCCCTGAGCACCAAGGCTCCTGTGGGTCTGGCTTCATCCTCTTGTGGGCTAGGCAGCAATCCAGGGCGAGAGGACACGGCCCTGCCCTGGGGGCAGCAGGATGCTGCCTGCGGGCTCTGGCGCCCCAGCCATGCCCAGGGCCCCTACGCCACCACCAGGGCTGCCACCAGTACAGGTCCCAGCGCTGCCCCCCGACGCCCTCCACGGCCCCCAGGGCGCAGGGCAGCGAGCAGCCCCGCAGGGTCCCTGCGGCAGAGCCCAGCCCCGGCGGGGCAGCAGCTGTGCCCCGGGGCCCTGCACTGCCCGGCCACACAGGGCCGCACTACCCTGAGGCCCGGCCGTGTCACAGCCCTGCGCTGCCGCCCACAAGATGGCACCCGACCGCGGGGAGAGGGGGCAGAGCGGCTGCCAGGGCAGGATGGCCCAATGTTGCCATGGCACTGCTCCAGAGCAGCCCTCCTATTGGCTGTCATGAGGAGGAGGGCGGGGCTGGATTTCACTGATGGCTCTGCCAGCCAATTGGAGCCCACTATGGGGGGGGGAGAAAAAAAAAGAGGTGAAAGAGGAGCAGGAGCAAAGCAGGCAAGGTGAGCGGGAGAGAGAGCAGGTGGGTGAGAGGGTTTGGTGGGGGCTGCGGGCGCATTCAGCTGCCGGTGGATGCCCTCCCACTGGGGCAGGGGCAGCGGTGCTAGCGATGGGGCTGCTTTCCTGCAGGAGCTGCAGCAGGGGCTGGTGGGGCCGTGAGCAGGGGACAGAGCGACGAGGGCCAGAGGGGGGAGCTGCCCTGCAGCCAGGCGTGCCGGCCTGCCGCGAGCAGCTGGGCCAGGGCGGCTCGGTGGGCTTCTGGGTGCAGGAACCTTTGCCCCTGTGGTGGGTCTGGGATCCATGTTAAAGCGTTTCCCTGACCTGCTGCTGCCACTGCAGCTCCCAGGTGCTGCTCAGAGCTGCGTTTGGGAGCTGCTGGGCAAAGTATGAGCGGGCTGCTGGTGTCCTCGCGAGGTGCCCTTCCCAATGGTCTCTTTTGTTCTGAAAA
>NW_020448000.1:9821-11157 GCF_003343035.1 Apteryx rowi | reverse complement strand
GCAGCAGGCTCTGAAGTGGAGAATGTGCTTGTGAGGCCAGCTGTGTCTCAGTATGTGATAGGCCAGTAGCAGGCCCACTGCTGAGAATAGACTTTGAGGGGTTTTTTTCCTCCAGAGCAGCAGGTAGGGCAGGCAAGGCACGTGTCAGGGAAAATGTCTGTGAGCTCACCTCTGTCTCAGTGCCTGATAGACTGTATGGAGGCGCATTGCTGGGAAAGTCGCTATGAGGTCACTTCTTTCTTCAAGGTTCGCACTTGGCTAATGGCTTGGGTATTTGCTTGTGAGCTCACTTGTGCCAGAGTCTCTGATAGGCCAGCAGCAGGCAGATAGGTGTGGCATTTGAATGTGAGGTCTCCTTTGTTGGAGTACTTGAAAAGGGCAGCAGCATGTTTGTGGCTAGGGAAGTTATTTTGAGGAAACTTCTGTCTCTGAAGCCCTAGRCCATCAGCAGGCACCTGGTGGGGGCATGCACTTCTGAGGTCACTTCTATCTGAGCAACTGATAGGGCAGCAGATACTGGTGGTGAGGTGACTTCTGGATTTGGTGAGTGTGCCCAGAGGAGGGATTGACACCTGCAGATCTCCACAGCAATACTGAAATGCAGCTAATAAAACAAGCAGAGGTAGACAATAATGTTCCACAGCATCTGACACAAATATTATTCTACCCTGTCATCATGAATTAGTAGTGCTACATTTAAAATGTGGATGATGTTCTCTGTTAAATGTAGACATGGAGTTTGACTGGGTACTTCTTGCTAGGTATAGGCGTACAGCCTGCTACCGGTCGAYGAGGGAGTGCAGATAGAATATTTATGCTGCGAAAAGAATTAAGTGCTGGTGTGAGCAGTGACGTTAGTAATCTCTGATCTCCAGTGTCTGCATGCTGTAGAAATTCTTTCCCATGAAAACATCAGGGGGCTTGTGAGATTTTTCTCTAAGATCTGGACAATCTCTGTTCTTTGATTCCTGGAGGTGGGAAGTGAGCAGGCACAGGGCTGTGCCTGGCTGTTGAGAGGAAGTGGCTGTTGCAAGGCCTTGGAGGACTAGGAGGGATTGGAAGGGATGGAGAGTTGGCCTTTGTGTGTTTTGGGGCCCTTGGGGGGGTGCCCTGGCTGCTGCCGTGTGTGGTGCTGCGCTTTGTGTATTCCTGATGCACAGTGTGTGTTGGCTGGCAACCCTCTGTGAGGGGAGAGGTGGTGGGTGTGGCGTGCCACAGTGCAGGGGTGCCCTGTGGTGGAGCTGGGTGGTGTCCCCCGTATTTTGCTGCTGGGCACGGGAGGAGGTGGCTGGAGAGAGCAGTACTGTGCATGGAGAGTGCCGCCAGGATGGGGAGC
>NW_020448000.1:6952-8110 GCF_003343035.1 Apteryx rowi | reverse complement strand
AAGGCTCGTGGCTGATGAGGTCATTGGGATGTCACGTCTGTCTGAGAAGCTCATAGGCCAGTAGCAGGCCCATGGCTGTAAAGGGGGACTATGACTATTTTTGTCTGAATAACCTTGCCGTAAGGTGACCTTGCCGTAAATACTGCAGATGTATCACCTTTTCCTTTCTCTCCTCCGCCCCTTTTCTGAGTCCTTGTCTCTTCTGGACCTGACATTCAACACGCCAGCTACATCCCTTTCACTGACACCTCCCTCTCTTCTCTGCCAATGGGATTACACACAGCTCATGTGGCAGGATTAAAGTGGGCTCCTGAGGAAGGCAGGCTGGAATGGCAAGGACGTGAAAGTGTGCTCTGTGCAAAGGGGTGGCTGGAGTGCACAGAGCTTGTGCTTGGAGCGGGTSATGARCCAGTGGAGACCTTGTAGTARGGATAAGAGGGCACATCAGTAAGGGTGRCATTCCGGTAGGTGTTTGCTAATGGCTTCCTGTGGAGGAGACCTGTGGAGAGGAGGTAGCTGAAACCTGTTTTAGGCCTCTGGAGGAAGCCTCATGGTCACAGATCCCTGTATTCACAGGGCAGTTTAACCCCCCTCAAAATCTACTGGAAAGGCAGTCGGCCTGGGCACAAGCAGCCCAGGAGACTTCTGGAGGATGTTGGAAAAAATTTATTGAAAGTGCAATCTCTGTTAGTCACCAGCAAAATGGAAGTGGGTGGGGATGTGAATGCAATGATCATGAGATRGTGGGAAAGTAAGCCAAAGAGCAGAATCACAGGCCAGGAGTGCAGGAGATCAGGTTTCAGCTAATTCAGGATCTYCTTGGCAGGATCCTACAGGAGACAGCCCTGGAGGGCAGAGGGGCCCTGGACCCCTCTTGCATCTTCAGGGAAAATGTCCTCAAAGCACGGGAGCATGCCAGTCTGACATGCAGGGAGTCGAGCAGGGCTTGGTAGGAGACCYGCTTGGGTAAATAGGGATGTCTTGACTTAGGAGTTCAGCTGCAAGAAGGAAGTGCCCAGAGGGTGGAATGAGGGAAGAGGCTCTCCAGGAGACAGGTAGAGACAGTGCCTCTGGGTGCAGGGATGGAGCTGGGAAAGCCAAAGCTCTGCTGGAGCTGGAGCTGGAGTGTGCAAAGCATGGTGGAGAACAATCAGGTGG
>NW_020448000.1:4118-5367 GCF_003343035.1 Apteryx rowi | reverse complement strand
AGGGCTCTGTGTGAGATGCAGAAGTATCTTTTTTAATGGTGTAGGCCCAATTGTAAAAGAAATGTTTAGAAAATGTCAATAAAAATGAAACAAGAAAGAATCTAAAGCAAAGCAATGTTTTATTACATGTTTCTGTTTTTAAAACTCTTTGTGTTCTTATAGTCCTCCTGGACTTTTGAGGTCTACTTTTTTTTTTTCTTTAATATACTGCTCTTTGGGGGGATATTGTGTGTGTGTATTTTTTTAAAGAAAGCAATTTTCAGAACTGGGCCAGAATGTCGTCAGAAGGTTACAGATGTCTGGTGCAATTGTAGGTGCCCTGGTCCCCTCTGCCCAGCCTCCATCTGCAGCTCTGAGGAGCTCCGGTCTCCCGGGCAGGTCCTCTGTAAGAGCTGCCAGGCCCAGGCAGGTACCTCAGATACACCAGGGCCTCTCCAAGTGCCACTGGATGCTTGTGGTTGGACACTTGAGCACTGCCTGAAAAGGTGGAGAACAGTTTTCAACATTAAAAAAAACAACATAAAACAACCCCCCCCCCCCAAAAAAAAAAATTTCACCAGCTGAAATGACTGACTAATTTTAGTAAAAATGTCCATGTTCTGCCCTGATGAAATAATGGACATTTTCAGGAAGGGTATGAATCTCAGGAGAAGAAATATTGATAGGCCCCTCAACTGGCGTTACCACTGCTCTGTCTCTTACGCTRTGGATACAGTCTCAGTAATCTTTCATGKATTTCYCCATGTCCTGATTAAACTGATCATTTCTAAAGTCCCCTTTGCATCAGACTATCTGGGCATATGCACTTTCCATTGTTYTACAGTTGTCTTCCTCCCCTTTCTCTTTACTCATTGAGATTCCTCTYAACTCTCTAGTTGCTGCTCTGAGCTTCYGGGAGTCRGAAGCTTGCCTYGTYGTTCAGGAGTGTAATTGTCTCTTTAGCCAACTCCTTAGCTGTGTTTCTGTCTAGCCTTTCCTAACTATCTGTCTAAAACACTTCAAGGAAGGTTCTTCCTTATGGAAAGTGGACCTCCCTGGAGGCAGCTTGGACTGAACATAGAGCTGAGAGTTGTATTTTATTTTTTATTAAACTATGTCATGTTTTATTTTTGTTTGTTTGCAATTAAGAAAAATCTGCCTGGGTCTGCAATTAGTTCCCTAGGAAAAGCAGGTGGGAATTGGTGCAGAGGAACTGTAACGTTCAGCTACAGACTCAAGTGGAAAAAAGGTAGATTTTAACAGGAGTGAT
>NW_020448000.1:0-2472 GCF_003343035.1 Apteryx rowi | reverse complement strand
CTGAGTAGAGGGGGAGAATCACCTCCCTCGACCTGCTGGCAACACTCTTCCTAATGCACCCCAGGATACCACTGGTGTTCTTGGTCACAAGGGCACATATTGCTGCCTCATGTTCAACGTGTTGTCCACCAGCACTCCCAGGTGCTTCTCCGCAGAGCTGCTTTCCAGCAGGTCAGCCTCCAACCTGTACTGCTGCATGGGGTTATTCCTCCCCAGGTGCAGGACCCTGCAATTGCCTTTGTTGAACTTCAGGAGGTTCCTCTCTGCCCACCTCTCCAACCTGTCCAGGTCCCTCTGAATGGTAGCACAGCCGTCTGGGGTATCAGCCCCTCCTCCCAGTTTGGTATCATCAGCAAACTTGCTGAGGGTGCCCTCTGTCCCTTCATCCAGGTCACTAATGAAACACTGAACATGACTGGACCCAGTACTGACCCGTGGGGGACACCGCTAGCTACAGGCCTCCAACTAGACTCTGCACCACAGAGCACAATCCTCTGAGCTCTGCCATTCAGCCAGTTCTCAATCCACCTCACTGTCCCCGGATCTTGCCCACACTTCCTGAGCTTACCTATGAGGACGTTATGGGAGACAGTGTCGAAAGCCTTGCTGAAGTCAAGAGAGACAACACCCACTGCTCTCCCCTCATCTACCCAGCCAGTCATTCCATCAGAGAAGGCTATCAGGTTTGTTGAATATTATTTCCCCTTGGAGAAGTCATGCTGACTACTCCTGATCACCTTCTTTTCCTCCACATGGTTAGAGATGGCCTTCAGGACGAGCTGCTCTGTGGCGGATGAATGGCACAGACTCAGGAGGGTTTGCGTCCTGAGACATTTATTGTTTATTCTGACACATATTTATACTAAAAAGTTAGCTACTTCAGCAATTCACAGATACACTTTGCTAAGCMAATCATTATGCAGGTTATGTCACAGCTAGCCAATCATTACACCGATCACGCACGCAGCGATCATGTCTTGTTTGCTTCTTTGTTGGAGAAACGCTGACTTGTTCTTAGCCTTGGTTCCCACTGGCTTTTGCTGGTTTATCTGTACTTTCTCAAGATGTATCATTCCCAGCTGCACYGGTGTCCTTGGGTATACTTGCMCCTGTTCAGRYCCTTCTTTRTTCGAGCTAGCAACAGTTTCCCCTGTTCCCCTTTTCCCATGGTGTGCAACTTTCCTCCAATTTAACCCTGTCATGACCCTCCACACTGCTCCATCACCTTTCCAGGGATGRAGGTGAGGCTGACTGGCCTGTAGTTTCCTGGGTCATCCTTCTTGCCCTTTTTGAAGTCTGCGGTGACATTGGCTTTCTTCCAGTCCTCAGGCACCTCTCCTGCTCTCCATGAGCTTTCCAAGAGGATGGAGAGTGGCCTAGCAATGACATCTGCCAGCTCCCTCAGCACTCATGGATGCATCCCATTGGGGCCCATGGATTTCTGGATGTCATGTTTGCCTAAATGATCTCTAACCTGATCCTCCTCAAACAAGGGAAAGTCTTCCTTTCTCCAGACATTCTCTCTTGTCTCCAGGATCTGGGATTGCTGAGTGCTGGCCTGAGCAGTAAAGACTGAAGCAAAGGCGACTTTCAGTAACTCTGCCTTCTCTGCATCCTTTGTCACCAGGGCACCCACCCCATTCAGCACTGGGCCCACATTTTCCTTAGTCTTCCTTTTGCTGCTGAGGTATTTGAAGCCCTTCTTGTTGTCCTTGACATCTCTAGCCAGATTTAATTCCAAATGGGCCTTAGCCTTCCTCATCACCTCCCTGCATACTCTGACAACATTCCTCTATTCCTCCCAAGTGGCCTGTCCCCCTTTCCACTTTCTGTCTACTTCCTTCTTCTGGTTGAGTTTTGCCAGGAGCTCCTTGCTCATCCATGCAGGTTTCCTGCCTCCTTTGCCTGACTTCCTGCTCTTTGGGATGCACCACTCTTGAGCTTGGAGGAAGTGATGCTTGAGTATCAACCAGCTCTATTGGACCCCCCTTCCTTCTAGGGCTCTATCACATGGGATTCTTCCAAGCAGGTCCCTGAAGACGCCAAAGTTTGCTCTCCTGAAGTCCAGGGTTGCGATCCTACTTTTTGCCCTGCTTCCTCCTCGCAGGATCCTGAACTCCACCATCTCCTGGTCACTGTAGTCAAGGCTGCCCCTGACCTTCACATCTCCAACCAGTCCTTCTTTGTTTGTTTGTACGAGGTCCAGCAGCACACCTCTCCTCATTGACTCCTCTACCACCTGTGTCAAGAAGTTGTCACCAATGCTCTGCAGGAACCTCCAGGACTGTTTGTGCCTAGCTGTGTTGTCTCTCCAGCAGATATCAGGGTGGTTGAAGTCCCCCATGAGAACCAGGGCCTGGGATCGTGAGGCTGCTTCCAGCTGTCTTTAGAAGGCCTCATCGACTTCCTCTTCCTCATCAGGTGGCCTGTAGTAAACACCCACAACAGGGTCACCCATGCTAGCCTGCCCTT
>NW_020447999.1:0-18913 GCF_003343035.1 Apteryx rowi | reverse complement strand
TTCACAGCTGCCCTGTGCTCGCACCTTGGAGGTGGTGGACAGTTGCACTCGTGTTACCAGAAAAAGAAACGACACTGCAGAGAGCAGAGGAATCCACTTGCAAAGTGCCCATCAGCACTCTTTCTGAGGGGATGTGAGGCAGGTCTCAGCCYTCCCCTTCTAGCCAGCAACACATCGGGCTCCTTCCAGCTGCCCACATCCAGCCTCCCAGCAGCATGTCTCAGYGTGGCCTCAGTATCTAGGTGGATTCTCCCTGGGGCAGCTAGATAACATGCAGCTGCAATGGGAGGGCTGTGTCCTTCTGGAGGGCAGCTTGCAGCCCAGCCAGACACCCCAGGGAAATGGCAGAATGTCCTAAGGATGAGGTGTCCTGATGAGAGAGTTGGCTCATTGCCAGCCCCCCACACTGCATTGCCCAGAGACCCACAGCTTAGAGGGGCACTTGAGCACCTCACTGTCAAGGACATTTCTGCAATGCAGGACCCGCAGGGTCAGTGTCTAAACTACATCAGGAAACCCCCCTGCCCAGAGAGTCCAAGTGGAAGGACGAGGGCAGCATGGGCAGGTGGGAAACATGGAGCAATACCATGATATTTGTGCCCAGGGAGGCAGGGCCAGGGAGGGGCAGAGGGACACTCAGGAGTGTCTCCTCTCCTGGATGCCTGGCTGCTGAGGAAATGACTCCTGCCCTGGACCCCCAGCCTTGAGAGTAGAGGGCTGTGCTGGCTGGGAGAGAGGAGGCGTTGGAGTTGACAGTTTCCTCTCACACTTTGAGCTTGACTGCTGTCTGGAGTCATCCCTGCGGGGAGCTGTTTCTTTGTCCCCATGTCTTTGTTATGTCATGTCATGTTTCTTTGTCCCCCCTGTCAGTGCTCACAGACCCCCTCCCACCCACTGGGCACTCAGCTCTGCCCTGCAGAAACCTCCTGGGGCAGGACACTGCCCAAGGCACCTCCGTGTTTGCAGGTGCTACAGAGCAGGTGAGACAAACCTTACTGAGGCTGGAAAGGTGATGCTGGTTCTGTCCTTAGTCTGAGGGGTGGATGAAGGCATTTGCTGAGTCCTTCCCAGAAGTGTTCCTCTCTCAGTGTCACTCTTTTGGTGCCTCCGTCCCCTGTCTAAACCTGACAGATCCAATCCCATTTCACCCCACCCAAAGAGAAGAAAACTGAAAGCACAGACTCATGACAGCTCCTTCCCTTTCTTTTATCCCCTGCCTTGACCTTCCTTTTGGAAAATCTCATCCAGAAATGTCCTGGGAGTGAGCTGGAGGTATGAGCAGCCCTGATCCATGCAGCACCCTCTTGACAGTGTGCTCAGCCTGCCCTGCCGGGGTTCTCTCCTACCACCCACAGCTTCTCCCCACAGCACTGTGGGGAGTTCTCTGGGCAGGCTGAGTGCTGACACTCACAGGCGGCAGAGTCTCTGCTGCAGGCACACAGCACCCTGGGGCACAGGGACAGTGCTCTGAATTACAGCACCGGGCAGACCTGTGCGCACTCCCTGGCTTCACACCCATGCAGTGTCCCTGGGAGAAGGTAGCAGGATGACCTGTCCCTGTGACAAGTGTGGCAGGGAATCCCTGCTCTGAAGCATCTCGTCCTCCTCTGCAAAGGAGAAATTGATAGAGTGATCCTTAAAAATACAATTGTGTGACCGGATAGGTTTCAAGACCTTGCCAGGAACATCGGTAGCATTGCCCTGTAGCCAGAGACTTACCGTGTCAAGGACTGTGAAGATTTCTTGAATAATGAGCTCTCCTCTGTCCTCCCACTCCACACTGCCTTTCACTTCTTATCTCATGTCCACAGCAGCATGCAGTGCCTGGAGCCCTGCTGCTCTTTGCAGAGGAGCTGCTCCTGCACAGAGCTGTCTCTCGGCAGTGCTGCCCGGTTGCCATGACCTCCCTCCATTCCAGGAGTCTGACCCTGCACAAGAGCAGAGGCCCAGCTGAGCTCATGATTTTCTCTGTCCCTTGTGCTCCCTCCTCCTGGGAAATATTCACTGACGTAGACTAAAATAATCAGCTATTGTCCTTTTCTAAAGAGTGGAGAGAGACTGATTCCAGCATTGCAATTTATTTCATCAGAGGATGCTTATCTATGATAGGTGGAAATGTCCCCCTCTGGAAGCCCCTATTCCCATCTCTTAACTAGGCAGGACACCTAGATGGGGACAAGAAGGAAGTTCATTGACACATAGTTCAGGTGTTGATTCAGATGAGTCAGTCTGGGCTTCCAGGGTGCTTTAGAAGGCCCTGGGCTGGAGTGGGATTCAGATCCTTCCCATGAGCTCCATAAAAGACACAAAGGCAGTGGGATTCTCCTTGTCCAGGCAGACGTGAGCACAGCATGGATGTCTGCATGCAAGTCTGTGCTCCCATTATAATCACTGGAGATGGAGGGTTGGAACACCTGCTGACATTGGAAGAGACAGAGGTGGTCAAAGGCATGTGTCAGTGTCTGCTTGCTCTGATGGAGCACGTGTGACGCCTACATCCTTCTAGAGCATGAGGTGGGGGCCAGGCAGGGAATTGCCTTGGCCACCTGCAATGATACTAGATTCCCCCTGCGACCAGAGCTCCACTCACTAGGAAGCTGAAACACATGCAGATCCCAACATTGCAAACAGTTGATGTCATCCAGTGCAGGCACTTGATTGAGTGACATAGAAATAGGCCTGCAGGGCCATGTCGGATGCCTGGGGGATCCAGCACAGCCACATGTCTCTAGAAGATACACCATGGGGCCTGTAGGAACTGGATACGGTCCAGAGGAGTCTTCCAGGATGGGGTTGGGGGCCTGAAGGAGAGGCTGAGGGACCTGGGCTTCTTCAGCCTGGTGAAATGGAGGTGAAAGGCAGTACAGTAGTAGTCTATGAGTGCTTGAAGGTATCATGGATCTTATCTTGGTAGTGGGAAACAGCATGAGAAGGGGAAACCAGACTAAAACAGGAACTCACAGCTCAACTCCAGGGCAATATGACACCATACAAGAAGGGGAAGGAGGGAGAGGCTGAAAAAGAGGAATTCAAAAATATTGTCCACTGAAGTAGGGATGGTGTTAGGAAAGCCAAAGCTCTCAGAGGGTAGACGCTTGCAGGGGACATCAAAGGCATGAATAAGAACTGCTACTGCTTCAGTAACAATAAAGAATAAAAAGGAAAAAGTTTCCTCTTTGCTCAAAGGGGCAGAGAATCTAGTAAGAGCAGATGTAGGGAGGTCTGAGGAGCTCAGGGCCTTCTTGGCTTCCATCTTCACCAATAAGGTCTCCCAGGCTGTTGTGCTTAGAGTCAGAAATCCAGACGAGAAAAGCAACCAACAGTGCATGAGAGAGGGAATACTTGCTAGAACTCAACCCCTACAAGTCAGTGGGATTGGAACGGCTGCACCCAAGGACACTGAGAGAGCTGGCCACTGTCATAGCAAGGCTGCCCTCTGTCATCTTTGAAAGTTTGTGGAGATGGGGTGAGGTCCCAATAACTGCAGAAAGGCAAATGTTATATCCATCTTCAAAAAAGGCTGAGAGGGCAACCCGTGGAACTACAGGCTGTTCAGCCTCAATTGGCTGAGCAGTGTGTCATGGAGTGAGCCCACTCATTTCTGGGCGCATGAGGGAGAAGAAGGTGATAGGGAAGAGGCAGCATGGATTTACACAGGGTAAATTGTGCCTCACCAGCCTTCTATGATTAAAGAGCTCTATTTCTGGTTGGAGAGCAGAAAATGTCTTTCAACCTGATTTTAGCAAGGTGTTTGACACTGTCTCCCACAATAGTCTTGTGGAATACAGTTTAGAAATTTACTGTCTAGATAGCTGGACAACCAGGTGGCTAAAGAACTTGTTGGATGATCATGCTCAGAGGGCAGTGGTGAATGCATAGTACTTTTCTTGGAGGCCAGGGAGAGGTGGAGCACCACGAGGTCCCTTCAGGAACCTGTCCTGTTCAACAACTTTATTAGTGACATGGAAAAGGTAATACTCATCATGCTTGTTGAGGACCCAAAACTGCAGAGGGGTCCAGCCATATGCCTGAGGGATTCATAAGCATTCAGAGGGACCTAGACAGGCAGGGGGAATCAGCTGTCAGGAACCTCATGAAATTCAACAAGGACAAAAGCCAGGGCTTGCGCCTGGGATAAACCAACACCCCACAGTGTTACAGGCTGGGGCCTGAGTGCCTGGGGAGCAGCTCTGTGGAAAAGGACCTGAGGGTCCTGGGGCACAGGAGGCAAAACATGAGCCAGCAGCGTTCCCTGGCAGCAAAGAAGGCCAGAAGCATCATGGGCTGTATGACCAGGAGCACGGCCAGGAGGTCAAGGGAAATGACAATCGCCTTCTAGTCAGTATTCATTAGACCACATAGAGAACACTGCATCAAGGTTTGGGTTTCCAGAACAAGAAGGAGGTTGATAACTGGGAGCGAATTTGGCTGACGGCCCTCACAGTAGTTGGGGAGCTGGAGCACTTGCTCTGTGAGGAAATGGGGCTGGTTCCACTTGGAGAAGAGATGGCTTTGGACGGATCTCATAGCAGCCTTCCAATGGCTACAAGGAGGTCATCAAGAAGATGGAGCCAGGCTCTTCACCAGGGTGCATGGTGGGAGGACAAGAGACAATGGGCATAAGTTGGAAGAAGAGATGTTCGTGCAGGAGATAAGGAAAAGCTTTTCCACTATGAGGATGGTCAAGCTTTGGAAGTGGTTGCCCAGAGAAGCTGTGCAGTCTCCTCCTTTGGAGGTTTCCAAGACCAGACGGAATGAAGCCCAGAGCAACCTGCTCTGACACCAGACCTGACCCTGCTGTGAGCAAGCAGATTGGGCTAGAGACCTCCTGAGGTCCCTTCCATCCTGAAGGCATCTGTGACTCTTCCCACTCTCAATCTTCTCTTGTCGATGTCAGGGAAAGCACGCAGGTGCCCTGTGACAGTGGAAGCAGGCCAGCTTTCTTGTCCTCCTCCAGTCAGAATTGTCCAGATGCAGGGCTTCTTGGCAGGAATCCCCAAGACAGCCCTGATCAATCCTTTGCTTCACTTTTGTTTTTGTTTTTTTTCTTCCCTCCCTTCTAAGTTTGTCTCTTTTGCCATGCTGATCCCTTCCCCTACAATCAGCCCACTTCTGCTTACCCTTAACCCATTGGTGCTGTTTTGGTGTGTTTTGGTTTTTGTTTTTTGTTTTGACGCAGAGGAAATTCAGTCCAGAAGGATCTTGAGTAACTCGGGTGATTCGGACAACAGATACCTCATGAAGATTTACAAGAAAAGTGTCAAGTCCTGTGCCTAGGCAGGAACAATCCCGTCCATGAGGAGAAGTTGAGGGACCTGGACTTCTTTAGCCTGCTGAAATGGAGGCAAAGGGCAGTAGAGTAGGAGCCTGTGACTGCTCGAAGGGTGGTTTCAGAGATGAAGGAGTTTTTCTTGGTAGTAGGAAACAGCATGAGAAGGAGAAAAAGCCACAAACAGCATCCTGAGAGGTTCAGACTGGACTTCAGGTCAAAAGAATGTCACTCGTAGGGTAGTACTGTCATGTTACAGGTGACCCAGAGGGACTCCATGATCAGCCTCTTGCTCTGTGTTTCAAGGAAAAGCAAGTGAGGACAGGAAGACATCAGGAGAGGCAGGGAGATCTCAGGGTGAGAGCAAGGTGGGGAAGCAGCTTGTGTGTGTACAGTCTGCAGGGAAACAGGCACAGGCATGGGAAAGCATAGGCCAGCCTGTGGTGGAGATGGCTGAGGGCACTGCCAAGGCTGAAAGCTCCCAACACAGCTAGGTTTTGTCCTCTTGGCTATGGCTGGTGTCTCTGCCACCGAGGCCCACAAGAAGACACTCTTTCCATAAAGCACTGTGGCCTTGCTGCCTCCTTGTCCCCTGGCAGCCCAGGAGGTGCTGTATCATGGTTCTGCACTCGGCGTTGTGCACCCCCACCTGCACACTGCCCTCAGGAAGAGCCCTGAGCAACGCAGGATGGAAAGCATCACCCTACCCAGGGGCTGGCTGTCAGGGCCTGGTCACTCTGCTTGATAACACACATCAAGGTTGACTTGGCATCACAACCACCTGCACATTGCCTTTGCCTACCTGCAATCAGTTCCTCCAGCTTTCTCCTCTAATCAGCCCCTGGGGAGACTTTGTTGATTATAGCCCTCAGTGGGACCCATTATGCTCCAAGAAACTTGTGATTTCCTTCTTGAGAGGTTTCTTCAGTCTCTTCTCAGCATCGGAGGTTCATGGGCTCAGCACCAAATACACCCAAGAGGTCATTAAAATGCAAAACCCCATAAGGAGACATGCCTCTTTCCATAATTTTCTTCAGTTCTTCAATTCTTATGTGGTTAATTGGAAAGTTTGCGGGAGTGTATTGAAATTAGGCAGATTTCAATGAGCACCTGAAAAGAAAGATGTCTGCTTCTTAAGCTTTCTTTATTCTTCAGTTTTCAGAGTAAGTGATACCCACATTCTCCAACTGATATTGATCCAGAGTGTCTCCTAATGAAGTCTGGACGTGTAGGCAAAGCAGTATTTTTGATAGGAGACCTGTATGGACAACCTTCTTCCTCAGCTCCCCAGCCTGGCCATTTCCCTCATCAGCCACTGGGGACTTTAGATCACTCCTGTTAAAATCAACCCTTTTTCCACTCGAGGCTGTAGCTGAATGGTACAGCTCATGTGCACCAATTCCCACCTGCTTTCCTTBGAGAACTAGCTGCAAACAGACACAGAAGGGTTTTTCTTAATAGCAAACAAAAAATAAAATAATAAGTTCTACACTATTAGAAATGTTATTTTCATGTCTCAAACAAGTCCAGTGCTCTCAAACCACTCCCTGCCAGGATCTTCCTTGCTGCTCCTTATTCTTTGCGCACAGTGAGTCACACCACCATGAGGTGTCACGCTTTTACAACTGATAGAGCGAAGCAGGCTGATCAGCTTCAGTAAAATGCTATATTTATCAATGGCCTAATTTGCAACAATCTCAACCTACTTGTGTTACAGTGACATCTTAAAGGAGTCCCTAAACATCTAGCCACAAACCCTTTTCATTCCCTGCATGGTCATGAAGTGTGACTCCATTTTAGGCGACAACAGGGATGGGAGTTATCTCACCTGCTGCCAGACCACTTCAGTGCAGATGTCTCTGGCTAACCCAGTTGTCTGGACTTCCCTTTCTAGTCAATGGAAAGAAAAAAGTTGTTCCACTGAGAGGTCTTGAGATGCTTCTCCTGGTGACCAGCTAGTGCTCCAGAAACGTTCCCATAGCTCTTGGGTCACATTTCCAAGCGCCACATGGGAACACAGCTACACAGGGCATCTCAGGCAGCAATGGCCTCTGTATGTGTCTATAAGGGCCTTTATGTGAAGTTCTCATCATTGGGTGAAATCTAATCAAAAAAATAGCTCTATGCAAGAACTGAAAGAAAAAATCTTCATTTTCAGAACTTCAAACCTTCTTTATCAATTGTAATGAATATTTTCTTTCTTTTTGATTGGCAGCACCATATGCATGCACTACAATAATTACTGTATGTGAGTTTACATGTTTACATAGATGTATACCTTATTCTTCATGATAGGTTTCCTGCCAACACTCTGAATGGAGAAACTTGGTTCTGAGAAACTACTGTATTCCAATTGACATGTCTCCTCTCTCTTCTTCTGCCTCTCTGTCCTCTCTTCCTCTGCCTAGTCTGTCTTTACAGAGGCTTCATGGCCCCTCTGCCCTCCAGGGAAGTCTCCTGTGGGATTCTGCCAGGCAGATACAAATGAGCTGAATGACGGAGTCCAGCCATTGTTAGCTCATTGATTGCCTGTGCCAAGAAATTGTTTTCAGCACTCTCCAGGAATCTCCTGGGCTGCTTGTGCCCAGGCCAACTGCCCTGCCAGCAGATTTCAAGGTGCTTAAACTACCCTGTGAGAACCACGATCTGTGACCAGTAGGCTTCCCCCAGCTGCCTACACAAGGTTTCAGCTGCTTCCCTTCCCTCCTCAGGCAGCCATTAGCAAACACTACCAGAATGTCACCCAGACTCATGTGTCCTCTTATCCTTACGAAAAGGTCTCAGCTGACTCATCACCTGCTCCAAGGAAAAGCCCTGTGCACTCCAGCCACCCTTTTGCACAGAGCACTCCTGCACCTCCTCACCATCCCAGCCTGCCTTCCCCAGGAGCCCAGTTTCATCCTGCCATATGAGCTGTCCCACCATGTGTGTGTAATTCCATGGGGATAGGGGAGAGGGAGGTGCCAGTAAAGGGGACATGACTGGGATGTTGAATGTGGGGCCCAGAAGAGAGGATGGCTCAGAACAGGAGCAGGAGAGGACAAGATAGAAGTGACACATGTGCAGTGTTGATGGTGAGGTCACCGCTTGTACAGGAACCTCATGGGCTGGGTTCTGGTAGGAGCCATTTTGCAGACAAGAAGAGAATCGCACCACCACTCATCCCACCACCAGAGATGAGATACAGGCAGAAGAATGGGCAGAGGCAGGCAGAGAAGACATGGCTGCAGTGTTGATTGTGAGGTCACTTCCTCTGCAGCAGCCTGACTGACCCTCAGGAGATGTGCTGACCAGCAGGCTTTGTGATGTCACCCAGCGCCTCAGAGAGTCCACCCAACAGAAATGACTGCTCTGGGGAGGGGAGGGGGTGACACAGGTGACAGGGACTCATCAGGGTGCTGATCGCACAAGCATCTCTGCTGCAGCTACCCCACCAGCCTGTGGCTGGCAGGCAGGCAGGCACGGCTCATGGCCACCCTGCTCAGGACTAGCCCTCTGGAGTGGACCTGCCACCAAGCTGCGCATTGCTCCTCACCTAGGTCTCCTCTGAGCCCAGCGTGCTGTCCCTGTCTGCCAGAGACACCATGAACGTTTATTTATATGAGTAGTATCAGCCGTACCCTTTGCTAATAGGAGAGGGAGGCAACTGCTATGCCTCCAGCCTAAAAACTCTTGTGGTTGGACAGATCCCAGAAGTGTTAACCTCAAGAATCTCCAACAAGGAACCCTTTCTGAAAGATGACCTCCTATACTCCAAATACTCTAAGCTGCATATCTCTATGTATTTCACAGTCTATGTGGGACATCTGGCTGCAGATCCTGGCAAGAGGTGAGGAAACTCAAGGCCTGAACCTCAGCAGGCAGAAGACAGCAGGCTGCCAGAATTCCTGGCTCTCACCACCAGGGCAGCTTGGGCCCTGCAAGCCAAGTCACCTCCTCACTTCACAGCTCTCCCCATCTCCCCAGCCTGGCAGGGCTCCCCACACACAGCATCACTCTCTCCAGACACCTTCTCTCAAGCACAGCACCAAGACACGGGGTCCACCACCCATCCCCACCACAGGCCTCCCCCACCACTGTGACACGCTGCATCCCCTACCCCTCGCCTCATAGAGGGTTGCCAGCCAACACACAGCTGTGCATCAGGGACACACAGGACACATGACCAGAAATGGCAGCAGCTGGGGGACCCACAGGGGCCCCAAAACAAACCAAGGCCAACTCTCCAGCCTTTCCATTCCCTTCTAGGCCTCCAAGGCCTTGCAACAGGGACTTCCTCTCAACAGCCAGTCACAGCCCTGGTCCTGCTCACTTCGCACCTCCAGGAAGCAGAGAGCAAGTGATCTCCCAGGGGCTCAGCAGGCCAGCTCTTTCCTCTCGCTTTTGCCCCACATGCCCTCAAGGCACTCACCCAAGAGTCCTCCCTACTGAGATCTTCTTTGGGCCTTCAATGGAGATGGACCAATCTCTTTGGCACCACTCGCCCTCTCTCTGCATTTCCTTAGGGGCTCACAGATGAGCACATGGTGGCACACAGACACACTGACCAGCATGCACAGGGCCAGTGCACCAGTCGCACCCAAGCAGGCTTCCTACGAGCAAAATGGCACAAGGCTTCTGCTACTCTCAAGTATTTGCATACCCCTGTCTCAGCAAGGGCTGGCATTTCTCTCCCAGGCAAAGCCTTGAGACAAGCCAGCAGGTTTCAGCTGTGCGCTGACACATGGAAAATCCAGCCAAGGCTCGTCCTCCAGGGTCCCAAATGGCATGGCACAGGGAGAGTCCAAGAACATCAGCAAAGTCACCCACTGAAGGAGTTGGGGTGTGCGAGAGAGAAACTTGTTAGTCCTCATTTTTGGTACAAGGAGCTCTCCTCTAAATCAGCATGAGGGGGCAGACTGGAGGAAGGACCACTTCTCTCTCTTTTCTTAGCAAGCTGTTGACCCCCAACGCTCCACTCACTGGCACCTGGATTTTCCAGGGCTGCAGGGAGACTATCCCATCAGGGCCTCAGCAGGCACAAGTCGTAAAAAAAGAGAGGTCACAATGCAAAAGCTCAAGGACTCTCCCCTCACAAAAGCAGGGGAAACTTGACAAGTGCTCATCTGGAAAAAGCCAACCAGAAAGTGCTTCCAGCACACAGGGTCCTCAATACCTGCTCAAAAGCTGGCAGCCTTGTTGGAGGATGGGTGTGCTCACACCACTCCCTTGGCTCCAGCTACTCGCAGCACTGCATTTAAAGCTAAGTGGGGCTCCTCACACCCACCCAAAGCTCTGGCAAAAAACAGCACCTTGCCCACATCAGCAGTGTCAGCACCTAACGACACCACACCTAACACACTCATGCCTGCATGTGGGCTGCTCTCTTGTTGCCCTGCTGCGGCACAGACAGGTCACGCTACAACAAGATGGTGGGGGAACTTGCAGAGGCTGCAATGAGAAGGAAGAGAGACCTGGGGCTGCACTTCCCTTACAGGGCACTCTTGCCTTGGCTTGCCTACTCAAGGGGACTCCTTGTCTAGGGAGATTGTACACAGGAAGGCATAAGCCCCCCTTGAAAGTCATCTCCCAAGAACATACCTGTCCATCTCCAAAGACCACCTTTCCACAAGGCCTTCACTCCTCCAAAGAGCTGTCAGCATGCTAATGCCCAGCCCTCAATTAGCAACTCTCATGGCCTCTGCAGAGGAAAGCTCTCATTAGGAAAAGCAAATGAGATGAAAGGAGGGAAAAAGCAGGCTTGGTTTTCATCTCAGAGCAAGCAGAAACACTCCTTCACCTTTAGTCAGCATCCTGGCTGCAGATGCTGACAAGAGCTGAGGACACTCAAGGCTTGAACCTCAGTGCACAAAAGGGAGCAGGCTGCCAGCATCCCTGGCTCACGCCACCAGGGCAGCCTGGGCCCTGCAAGCCAAGGCACATCCTCACCTCACAGCGCTCCCCAGCTGGGCAGGGCTCCCCACACACAGCACTGCTCTCTCCAGACACCTCTTCCCACGCACAGCACCAAGACATGGGGTCCACCACCCACCCCCACCACAGGGCAACCCCACCACTGTGACACGTTGCACCCACTGCCCCACGCCTCACAGAGGGTTGCCAGCCAACATATGGCTGTGCATCAGGGACACATGACCAGACATGGCAGCAGCTAGGGCATCCCCAAGGACCCAAAATCACACAAAGACCAGCTCTCCAGCCCTTCCATTTGCTTCCAGTTCTCCAAGGACTTGCAACAGGGACTTCCTCTCAACAGCCAGACACAGTCTGGGTCCTCTTCAGTTCCCACGTCAAGGAATCAAAGCACAGAGATGCCGTTCAGACCTTGAAGGAAAAATCTCACAGCCTCTGGTGTTTTGATGGGGCAGAATTTCTACAGCACATGGACACTGGAAATCAGAGATTGCTAACTTCACTCTCACACCAGTGCTAGATTCATTTAGCAGCCAGCAGCCTAAAAAGTCTAGCTGGACTCCCTGGCCACCCGTAGCAGGTTGTAAGCCTGTACTTAGCAAGTGCAAAGTGAAACTCTATGACTACATTTACCAGAGAACATCGTCCTCATTTTAAATCTAGCACTACGAACTCATGATGACAGAGTGGAATAAATTTGTCCCAGATAGTGTGGAACATTATCATCTACTTCTGCTTGATTTATTAGTTGCATTTCTGTACTGCTGTAGAGCTCTGCAGGTGTCAGTCCCTCCTCTGGGCACACTCAGCAAACCCAGAAGTGACCACCAACATCCAAGCCATGTACCTTCTCCTGGCCTATCAGCTGCTCATATAAAGCGACCTCACAAGTGCATACCCCCAGCATGTGCCTGCTGCTGGAATATGAGCTTCAGAGTCACAAGTTTCCTCAAGGTAACTTCCCCAGGCATTTGCATCTGCTGGCCTCTCAGGTACTCTGACAAAAGAGACCTCCCAATCTATGTTCACACCTATCTGCCTGCTGCTGGCCTATCAGGGACTCAGGAAGAGATGACCTCACAGTCACCTTCAAAGCCATGTGTATGTCACTGGCCTACAAGCCTCTCAGATAGAAGTTAACTCACTATGACTTCCCAGCCATGAGACAAACGCTGACCTATCAGCTGCTCAGGCAGAAGTGAGTTCCAAAGCACGTATCCCAGACATATACCTGCTGCTCAGCTACTGCTCAGCTAGAACTGACATCACAGTCATCTTTCTAGCCACAGCTCTAATGCTCTACAATCAGTTCATCAGTCAGAAATGACCTCACCATCAACATCCAAACCTTGTTCCTGCAGCATCAACATCGAAACCTTGTTCCCGCCAAGCAAAGGGCCGCCGTGTTCCTTCAGTTCCTAGGAACTGCATGCCTCGGCCGCCTCCTTGCCTAGCACACCACTGCGTCCCTTTTCCCCCTCGCCGCCTCTCAAATCGCTTTGTCCCCTGCGCCTTGCTGCCTAGCAAAGCGCTGTGTCCCTCCCCCCCCCGCCGCCTGGCAAACGGCTGCCTCCTTCGGCATGTCGGCGCGTCGGCACCTCGCTGCCTAGCAAATTGCCGTGTCCCTTCACCACCTTGCCGACTAGCACACTGCTGTGACCCTCGCCGCCTAGCAAAGCAGCGCCTGCCTTCGCCGCCTCGCCGCCTAAGAAAGCGCGGCGTCCCTTTTCGCCCTCACCACCTAGCAAAGCACCGTGTCCCTTCGCTGCCTCCCAAATTGCTTCGTCCCTTCGCCGCATCACCGCATAGCAAAGCGCTGTCTCCCTTCACCGCCTTGCTGCCTAGCAAAGCATTGTCTGCCTTCGCCGCCTAGCAAAGCTCCGCGTCCTGTGGCCGTCAAGCAAAGCACCGTGTTCCTCCGGCGCCTAGCAAAGAACTGCCTGCATTTGACGCCTCGACGCCTAGCCAAGCGTCGCGTCCGCTCGCCACCTCGCCGCCTCGCCACCGCTGAGTCCCTTTTCCCCCTCACCGCCTCTCAAATCGCTTTGTCCCCTCGCACCTCGCTGCCTACCAAAGCACTGCGTCCCTCCCCCCCTCGCCACCTGGCAAAGCGCTGCATCCCTTCGCCACCTCGCTGCTTAGCAAACGCCGTTTTAGCGCCAAAGGGACACAGCGCTTTTCTAGGCGGCAAAGGCACGTGGCGCTTTGCTAAGGCACGAGGCAGCAAAGCCACAAAGTGATTTGGTAGTCATCGACAGCATATGGCGCTTTGCTAGGCAGTGAGGCGGCAAAGGCACACAGCGCTTTGCTCAGTGTCGAGGAGTCGAAGGCAAGCAGTGCTTTGCTAGGAGCCGAAGGAACATGGCGCTTTGCTGGGCGGTCACAGGACGCAGAGCTTTGCTAGGCGGCGAAGGGACGCGGCACTTTGCTAGGCGGCGAGGGCAAAAAGGCATGCAGCGCTTTCGTAGGCGGCGAAGGCACGTGCTGCTTTGCTAGGCGGTGAGGGTCACAGCGGTTTGCTAGTTGGCGAGGCGGTGAAGAGATACGGCAATTTGCTAGGCGGCGAGGTGCTGAGGCGCCGGAGGCAGCCGTTTGCCAGGCGGTGGGGAGGAGGGAGGCAACACTTTGCTAGGCGGCAAGGCGCAAGGGGACGAAGTGATTTGAGAGGCCGTGAGGGGGAAATGGGACGCAGCGGTGTGCTAGGTGGCAAGGCGGCGAGCGGACATGGCACTTTGCTAGGTGGCAAGGCGGCGAAGGCACGCGGCACTTTTCGAGGTGGCAAAGGGACATGTTGCTTTCCTTGGCGGTGAGGCAGTGAACATACGCGTTGCTTTGCTAGGCGGCAAAGGAACAAGGCACTTTCCTAGGCGGCGATGGGAGGCGATGATTTGCTAGGCAGCTAGGCAGCGAAGGGACGAAGCAATTTGGGAGGAAGCGAACGGACACGGCGATTTGGTAGGCAGCAAGGTGGCGAAGGCACGCGGTGCTTTGCTTGGCGGCGAGGAGGCGAAAGGACACGGCACTTTGCTAAGCAGGAGGCGACAAAAGCACGCAGCGATTTGGTCGGCGGTGAAGGGACGCGGTGCTTTGCTAGGCGGCGAGGCGGTGAAGGGACGAAGCGATTTGCTCTGCGCTGATTCGCTACCTCGCAGAAGAACTAACCACTGTGGATGTTGGCTGTCTCACAAACAAGCACACCGCTGCGTCTGTTCGCTGCCTCGCCAGCTAACAAAGTGCTGCGTCGCTTCCCTTCTAGGCGAAGAAGCAAACCGCGGAGTCGCTACGCCACCTGCTGGACAAGCAAAGTGCTGCGTCTCTTCGCTGCTTCGCCGAATAACTAGCCACTGTGGATGTTCTCTGTCTCACAAACAAGCAGGTGATGAATCTGTTCGCTGCCTCGCCAACAAGCAAACCGCAGCGTCTCTTCGCCGCCTCCCACAATGAGTAACCACTGTGCATGTTCGCTGTCTCACCAACAAGCAGACTGCTGCGTCTCTTCGCTGCCTCGCAAAAGAGCACATCACTGCGTCTATTGGCTGACTCACAAAAAAGCAAAGCACGGCCGCTCTTCCCTGCCTCACCAGCAAGCAAACCGCTCGATCTCTTCGCTGCCTCGCCAGCTGACTAACCGCTGCGTCTCTTCGTTCCCTCGCAGACTAGCTGACCTCGGCGTCTGCTCACTGCCTCACAAACTAAGGAACCGCTGTGTCTCTTCCCCTCCTCGCCAGCAAGCAAACCACTGTGTCTCTTCAATTCCGCGTGATAAAACAAACTGTGGCACCGCTACGCCACCTGGCGAACTAATCAATGACTGCGTCTCTTCACAGCCTCGCAGACAAGCAAACTGTTGCGTCTGTTCGCCACCTCGTGCACTAACCAACCGCTGCGTCTCTTTGATGCCTGGCAAAAGAAGGAACTGCTGCATCTCTTGCCACCTATTCTATTCGAGGCATTGCAAACAAGCAGCGGGCAGAATCTGTTCACCGCTTCACCAACAAGCAAACTGCAGTGTCTCATTGCCGCCTGGTGAACAAGCACACCGCTGCATCTCTTCGCTGCCTCACAAACTAACTGCTGCGTGTCTTGCCCTCCTCACGAACTAGCAAAGTGCTGCGACAGTTCGCTGCCTCACAAACAAGCAAACCGCTGCATCTCTTGGCTGCCTGGCGAACAAGAAATCCGCTGTGTCTCTTGGCTACCTCGCAGAATGAGTGACCACTGTGGATGTTCGCTGTCTCACAAACAAGGAGACCGACTAATCTGTCCACTGCCTGGCGAACAAGCAAACCGCTGCATCTCTTGGATGCCTCAAAAACTAGCAAAGTGCTGCGTCTGTTCGCTTCCATGTGAAAAAGTGAACCACGATGCCTCTACGCCACCTGGTGGACAAGCAAAGTGCTGCGTCTCTTCGCTGCCCGGCAAACTAACTAGTCACTGCATCTCTTCCCCTCCTCACAAATAAGCACACCTCTGCGTCTCCCCGCTGCTTCGCCAACTAGCAAACCACTGCACCTCTTCATCGCCTAGCAAACTAACTCAACGCTCTGTCTGTTCGCTGCCTTGCCATAAAACAAACCACGGCGACGCTTCGCTGCCACGCGAAGAAGCAAACTGCGATGTCTGTTCACTGCCTCGCGAACAGGCAGACCGCTGCAGCTATTCACCGCATCACCAACTAACTAACAACTGAGTCTCTTCCCTGCCTCGCAAACTACCTAACCAATACATCTGACCACTGCCTAAGGAATAAGCAGACCTCTGCGTCTCTTCGCTGCCTCGCAGGAAAGCACATCACTGCATCTATTCGCCCACTCACAAAAAAGCAAACCGTGGCGGCTCTTCCCTACCTCACAAACAAGCAAACCGCTCTATCTCTTCACTGCCTAGCAAACTAAGGAACTGATGCGACCCTTTGCCGCCTACAAAAGCACTGCGTCCCTCCGCCGCCTCGCCAGCTAACAAAGCGCCGCGTCTGCTCGCAGCCTCGCACACTGCTGCGTCCCTTTCCCACCCCCCACTCTCAAATCGCTTTGTCCTCTCGCGCTTGCCGTCTACCAAAGCGCTGCGTCCCTCCCCCACCTTGCCGCCTGGCAAACGGCTGCGTCCTTCACCGCGTTGGCGCCTCACGGCATCGCAGCCTAGCAAAGCGCTGCATGCCTTCGCCGCCTGGCAAAGCAGCGCGTGCCTTCGCCGCCTCACCGCCTAAGAAAGCGTGGTGTCCCTTTTGGCCCTCATCGCCTCCCAAAGCACCGTGTCCCTTCGCTGCCTCCCAAATTGCTTCGTCCCCTCGCCGCATCACCGCATAGCAAAGCGCTGCCTCCCTTCACCGCCTCGCCGCCTAGCAAAGTGTTGTCTGCCTTCGCCGCCTAGCAAAGCTCCGCGTCCTGTGGCCGCCAAGCAAAGCGCCATGTTCCTCCGGGGCCTAGCAAAGAACTGCCTGTGTTCGACGCCTCGACGCCTAGCAAAGTGCCGTGTGCGGTCGGCGCCTCGCCGCCTAGCCCAGCGCTGCGTCCCTTTTCCCCCTCTCACCACCTCTCAAATCGCTTCGTCCCCTCGCGCCTTGCCACCTAGCAAAGCGCTGCATCCCTCCCCCCGCCCCACCGCCTGGCAAACGGCTGCCTCCTTCGGCGCGTCGGTGCCTTGCTGCCTCACTGCCTAGCAAATTGCCATGTCCCTTCACTGCCTCGCCCACTAGCACACCGCTGTGACCCTCGCCGCCTAGCAAAGCAGCGTGTGCCTTCGCCGCCTCGCTGCTTAAGAAAGCACTGCGTGCCTTTTCGCCCTCGCCGCCCAACAAAGCGCCGTGTCCCTTTGCCGCCTCGCCGCCTAGCAAAGCTGCGCGTGCCGCCGCCGCCAAGCAAAGCGCCGTGTGCCTTCGCCGCCTAGCAAAGCTCTGCGTCCTGTCACTGCCAATCAAAGTGCCGTGTTCCTTCGCCACCTACCAAAGCACTGTGTGCCTTCACCACCTCGCCGTATAGCAAAGCATTGTGTCCCAAAGCAGCCTTGCCGCCTAGCAAGCGCTGCCTCCCTTTCCCGTGTCGGCGCCTCACCCCCTCGCTGCCTAGCAAAGCGCTGCCTCCCTTTGCCGGCTCGCCGCCTAGCAAAGCGTCATCTCCCTTCACTGCCTAGCAAAGCTCCGCATCCTGTGGCCGCCAAGCAAAGCGCCGTGTTCCTTCGGCTCCTAGCAAAGCACTGCCTGCCTTCGACTCCTCAACGCCTAGCAAAGCGCTGCGTGCCTTCGCCACCTCGCCGCCTAGCAAAGTGCCCTATGCTGTTGATGACTACCAAATCACTCCGTGGCTTCGCTGCCTCGTGCCTTAGCAAAGCGCCATGTGCCTTCATCGCCTACAAAAGCGCTGTATCCCTTCAGCGCTCATACAGCGCTCCTAAGCAGCGAGGCGGCAAAGGGACGCAGCGCTTTGCCAGGCGGCAAAGGGACTCAGCGCTTTGCCAGGCGGCGAGGGGGGGAGGGACGCAGCGCTTTCGTAGGCAGCGAGGCACAAGGGGACGAAGCGATTTGAGAGGCGGTGAGAGGGGGCAAAGGGACGCAGCTCTGTGCTAGGCGGGGAGGCGCCGACCGCACGCGGCGCTTTGCTAGGCGTCGAGGCGTCGAACGCAGGCAGTTCTTTGCTAGGCGCTGGAGGAAAACGATGCTTTGCTTTTTGACGATGGGACGTGGAGCTTTGCTAGGCGGTGAAGGGAGACGATGCTTTGCTGGGCAGCGAGGAGGCGAAGGGAGGCACCACTTTGCTAGGCGGCGAGGCGCCGCCGCGCTGACGTGGGGGAGGGACACGGTGCTTGCTAGGTGGCGAAGCTGCTTTGGGACACGACGCTTTGGTAGGCGGCGAGGCAGCGAAGGCACGCAGTGCTTTGCTAGGCGCCGAAGGAACACAGCGCTTTGCTAGGCGAGGATAGGATGCGGAGCTCTGCTAGACGGCCAGGCTGTGAAGGGACTGGGTGCTTTGCTAGGCAGAGAAGGGAGACAGTGCTTTGCTAGGCGGCGAGGCAGCGAGGGGCCGACGCGATTGGGGAGACGGCGAAGGGACACGGCGCTTGCTTTGGCGRCGAGGGCAAAAAGGGACGCAGCACTTTCTTAGGCGGCGAGGCGGCGAAGGCACGCGCTGCTTTGCTAGGCGCCGAAGGAACACGGCGCTTTGCTTGACGGCGACGGCACGCGAAGCATTGCTAGGCAAAAAAGGAACACATTGCTTTGCTTTTTGGTGATGGCACGGGGAGCTTTGCTAGGCGGCGACGTGGTGAAGGCACACAGTGCTGTAGGAGGCAGCGAGGGCACACAGTGCTTTGCCAGGCGGCCAGGCCGAGAAGGCACGCGCTGCTTTGCTAGGCACCGAAGGCACGCAGCGCTTCCTTAGTTTGCCAGGCAGCGAAGAGATCGGGCGGTTTGCTTGTTGGCCAGGCAGCGAACAGGCGCCGTGCTTTGCTTTCTGCCACTCAGCGAATAGACGCAGCGCTCTGCTTTTTGGCGAGGCAGTGAACAGATGCAGCATTTAGTTTGCGAGGCGGCGAAGAGACGCGGCGCTTTGCTTCTTGGCGAGGCAGCGAAGAGGCGCAGTGTTTCCTTCGTTTGCGAGGCATGCAAGAGATGCAGCGGTGTGCTCGTTTGCGAGGCGTCGAAGAGACGCAGCAGCTAGTTAGTTGGCCATGTGGCGAAGAGAGGCGACGCTTTGCTTTTGGCGATGCAGTGAAGAGACGCAGCGGTTTGCTTGTTGG
>NW_020447998.1:0-18837 GCF_003343035.1 Apteryx rowi | reverse complement strand
GGGCGGTGGGGAAATCCTTAAAGCTTTCAACACCAGCATCTTAATACGGCTTATTTGCACCTTAATTCTGTCCCTTGGACTTTTGAGGGCAAGGCTGCATTTAGCAAGTTACTGACGTCTCACATTCGTCGCTCGAGATAACTGGGCCGAGAAGAGCCCAGAGGAACGCAGTTGCCCACCACCACACGCCCCCTGGCAGAGCGCGCTCTGTGATCCACAGAACCGAGAGCAGCAATTCATCCCACCTTTAGTTTACGCACGCAAAAAGCCGGCTTTAGAAACAGCAGGACCTGGAGACTTTGTACGGCAGCTTATGGAGAAGATACAAAATCAAATCAGCGCGCACGAATGGAGGACCGCCAAATTACCGATTAACGAGATAAGCCGAAAAATTAAAAAGAAAAGGAAAAACGCTACCAACTGGACCCTTAAAGCCCAGAAAGATGGGAGGAGGCGCTCTAGCAGGAATCRCAAAGTCGCTATTAATAGCAGTCGCTCGTTAGTTTTGCCTCCCAGGAGCAGCACGGAAGGAATCCGTTCTACCACTGTGGATATCCTCAGCTGTATTTTGCTTTGGCTCGCTTTTGTCGGCTTTTGTTCTCTTTTGGTATCGCAGACGCACACGTGAAAAGGGAAAGGTGCAATACTTCCTTTTGAGAGGAATATCCCTAGCTGAAGGTAGAGACAAGTGCAAATCGTAAACAAACTGAGAGCAGAAGCGAGAAATGGATCCAATTTAAAGCTGTCTCCCCCTCCAAATAAGAGAAGCTCCGCTTCTCTCCCCRAGGACAGATGTCCCTCCTATTATCGGCTACTGCGATTAASAGATCGCCAACATACAAAGCTCGGAACGGAGAATCATACACACACGCACCGAGAACGTATAAAACATCAGACTTTCGAGAGCTACGAGAAGCCCAGGTGAATCTGTCACGTCTAGGAAAGCTTCCCGCAGCACATGGTACTGCAATGTACCGTAGTCCGTTAACCGCAGCTTCACCGCCCTGGACCGGGAGGACTGCGCCTGCGCACAGCCCGGCTCTGCAAGGAGCCCGCTCGTGTACACGCACCTATAAAAACGACAAACAGCAGCACGCAGGTTCCTCAACTGCAGGCGCTGCAAAACGCTACGCGTGGAGCACGTATTCACGCGTCAAGCTGATGACAAAGGGATTTTTGTGACCGAGGAGATGACGACTTGAATTGTAAAAACGGGCAACTACGGCGTTCCCGTCTTGGGAAAGCAGCACCAGATAGCCATCGCTGCGAAGAAGTTGCCTGATCTGAGAATCACCTCTTTAAGTATGGAAAAATCGTAGGCAGTAGGCAGCATCTCTGCAAAAAGGAGCACGCTTTGAATTGGAAAGCCTTCTAATCAATAAACTGTAAATGAAAAACTCTGAACCCTGTTTTAAGCAAGAAACACAAAAGCACATACGAGTAGGAAAACTGTAAAAAGAAGTCAAGGAATTTTTGCCCACAGCTTAAAGTGTCCCCCTCGTTTGGAAGGGCAGCAGAACAGGAAGACATGTATCAGAAAAACGTTTCAGCTGTTCTATATAGACTTAATTTAGCCACCATGTAAATGTGACCGTATGCAAGAATCGCGCCACAAGATTGCACTAAGCTGCACTTCCACCGAACCTACCTGAAACACCGCAAGCACTAATTCATCTGCATTACAGATGATTAATATTTTGGTTCTCTCAGCTCCACGGGCAAACGTACACAACCAGTGCCACCAGAAACCACCTAGGGCAAAACCACCTTCCATGCCCCAGCCCCCCTCACATACGACGCAGCACCAGGACTTAACTATGTCCACGCTGCAAGTCGGAGCTCGTCCTCCATGGCCAACTGCAGATCTCCACAGAGCTCCCAGCCGTGACAACGCTCCTTCCACCACAAGACTACGCTTCAGTGCCGGTGAAGAGGTCGGAACAGTCACTGAGAGGCCAGGCGACTGCACAGTCCTCCCAGAACCGTCCCCTAGTCCAAGGCCTGTAATTGCACCCACAATTACGACTGGCCCTCTGCTCCCTCTGGCTCCATTTCATCGCAAGGATGTCACAGCAGCCCTCATTACAGTCAGGCTTGCTCAGGCACCCGGCTGCCTCCAGCCTTCAGCAGATGGTGCTCCTCAGGGGAACTGCGGCATGGACAGACACTGCCATGTTGGAAGCGGCTTCCTTGGCACCAAAACACACACCCCCAACACAGAAAGGAGGAACAAGCAGTCCCATCCCACCTACCCTCCCTCTCAGTCATCACAGGCAGAAGAAGGAAAGCCAAGACCTTTCAGACTCCCAAGTGACGCTCCACCACTGTGTTCCGGAGCGCTGCCCACTCAGCGTGCTGTCACCAGCAACGCCACTCTCACCCACCGGGCAGCAAGGCAGGCAGCCAGCCCTGTGCCACCTCTCCAGCCCTCTGTCTCTCGCCCCCACCTGCGCTTCTCCCCTCAGCACAGCCCTCGCCCTTCTCCCACAGAAAACACAGCCACAGAACAGCCGTGGCCCCCAGAGTTTTCAGTCACCTCCAGACCGCTCAGAGAGCAGCGTCTAGCCAAGACAAGATAAAAACTAAGGCCTCCAAAAACTCCAAACAGCAGAACGGCTGAGCTAATGGGGAAGTGACTCTGTCCTGAACAACGACAGAAGCAGGGTTTCGCTCTTGCTTAGAGGCCTAACAGACAGCACAAGCGCCCCACGTTAAACAGACGCTGCTGGAAAGCCCTGCGACACGAGAGCACACCAGAAAGCAGCCGAGAGCAGGCTGCTGCTAGACAGGAGAAAGAGGAGCAGAGCGAGGCTGATGCAGGGAAGACCCCAGTTTACACAAAGACAGATCAGACACCAAATTGCGCTCCGTGCCAGTGTCACAATCTTGATTCAAGCTGCACTGTACAGCAGCCCTGTCCATGCACAAGCGGACAAGACACGGCAACGGATGTGCCGACGAGGACAGACCACAGCAGCAGCTCCAGACTGCCTTACCGCAAGCACCTGTGCTAACATCCGAGTACTCTGCTGATCTCCGCCTCCGTGACACCTTCCCCAGGAGCCTCTTCACTGTCAGCCACATCCCCAGCAGTGTCTCTGGCCCATTTGTGCTCCCCGCCTGCACATCCACAGCCCCGGGCTTCGGCATGCAGAGGTGTCTGACATGACCCGAACCAGGCAGATCGAAGGGACCCTCTGGGCGCTGCTGATCACCTCTGATGAGCGCCAACCACCTCTTGGCACCTGCAAAACCAGACAAAACACAAGGAATGACAGACCTTCAGGTGCACAGAGGGGCAAGGAGCCAGACAAAGGGAGGGGGAGCAGAAGAAAGGAAAAGAGGGATAGAGAGCTTGACAGAGGGATGGAGAAAGAAAGAGAAGGCTGGAGACCTGGACACAGCAGGAGAGAAAAAGAGGGATGTAAAAGTGGACAGAAGAATAAATAGAGGAAAAGAGGGAGACGGAGCTTGACAGGAGAACGGGGAGCTAGAAGGATGGAGAGACAGAGGGATGGAAAGGAAAAAGAAAGAAGTAGAGAGAGGGATGGGGAGACAAACAGATGGACAGGGAGAGAGACAGAGTGACAGGGAGTGAAAGAAAAGGATGGAAATGGGACAGAGGGGCAGGGAGCGGAAGAGAAGGATGGGAAGGTGGATAGAGAGATGGAAAGGAAAAGAGAGGGAGGCAGAGGCAGACAAAGGGATGGGCAACAGAAGAGAGGGATGGAAAAAGAAGTAAAAGACTGGAGATGTGGAGAGAGAGAAGGAAAGGGAAAGAGAGGTATGGAGAGGCAACAGAGGGATGGTGAAAGAAGCAGAGGGACAGCAGGCTGGGGAGTGTGACAGGGAGAGACAGGAGGATGGAGAGCCAGATACAGTGATGGGAAGCCAGTCAGAGGAATGGGGAGCAGAGGATGTGAAAAGAGGGCTGGGGAAGTAGACAGAGGGAAGTACGGATGGACAGAGGGATGGAAAAAAGTAAAAGATGGACAGGGGGCCAGACAGAGCAATGGGGAGAGAAAGAGAAG
Organism: Apteryx rowi; assembly: GCF_003343035.1. Lineage (NCBI taxonomy): Eukaryota > Metazoa > Chordata > Aves > Apterygiformes > Apterygidae > Apteryx > Apteryx rowi. The sequence goes on along the minus strand of NW_020447998.1, from coordinate 14,806 downwards.
GATGAAAAGCTGGACAGAGGAACAGGGAGTGGCAGAGAGGGATGGGGAGCGGAAGAGAAGGCTGCAGACCCAGACAGAGAGATGGGGAGCTGGACAGAGGGAAAGAAAGAGGAGAGGCATGGCAGGCCAGACAGATGGGCAGATGGCCAGACAGGGGGACAGGGAGTGGAAGAGAGTAACTGAAGGATGGAGAGCTGGGCAGCTTGGTCACTTGACTATCATTCACTTAAGATAATAACTTGGTGTCTTATAGCTCTTAAAATATAATGCTTCATAGATGTACGTATTTGTGCGTGTGCAACTTTATGCATGTAGTGCACTTTTTGTTACACATACAGAGCTTGCATTAGATGTTGGTGATGGATGATCCTGGTCCACTATTAATAATGATCCTTCCTCACCAGGAAGAACAGGGCTTCTCTTGTTTGGAGGTGGAGACTGCTTGCGGTTCAATACATTTTTATGGTCTCTTCAACTTTAGCCACGGCAATTAATCTAAAAAGTAAGTATTACATCTTTCCCTTTTCACACATGCACATATGATAATAATATAAAACAGAAACAACCAAAGCAGAACTAAGCCAGATACAGTAAACAATATCCACAGGGTAGGAATGGATTACTTAGCGTCCAGTGATGCCCCAGGAAACAGAAATAACAAACAACTGTTATCAAGAGTTACCTTAGTTACCCAGGCCAGAACACCTCCTTCTGCAGTACTGTTTCATCCAGTTCATTAGGTATTAATCACAAAAACCTACTCGCTCATCTTCCTTGCCAGCATTTGCTACGATTGGTTCTATCTCTATAACAAACAGATAAACTTTGTGTGTTATTTTTAATGAGACACTGTTAAATTTATGCATGTTATTTTTCTCTTCAACATGTTCTCTTTCTTTTTTCTTATGCATCACTTGCCATTATACATTACAGGGTAAACTTTCTGGAAAAATTACATACAGCAGTTAAGCTTTGGTTATTAGACAGACGGGAGCATCACCTAATACTTACCTACTCCATCTTCCATGAAACATTATTTTTATTCTGGTTCAATATTATTGTACTGTTCAGTATTTTATCTCAAACCCTTGTATGCACATTTAACCAACAACGCTCTCAACCTTTAACTATATGGAAGAGTGAGAGCACTTAATTTGCTTTCCTCTGTTTCAATCCTATTACCTTTTCAATACCTCTCCTAGGTTTCTTCTATACTTGGGACACTTGCTTTAAAGATGACGACTGAAATGAATGACTGGATCACTAGGTCTAGCTCTTCAAGTTTTTCTCCTTTGGAGGATTACCCTGCAAAACAAACCAGAAAGACTGACGAGGCCATGAGGGTATCAGATTTTCAGACCACTTCTCCAGGGCTTTTAGCGTGATCGATGGAACCATTTCTCTTCACACTACTCAAAGCTACATTCAACTATTAGTTAAGTCTAAACTATTTCTTTTTGGTTTTATTTTGTTGTTTTGTTATTTTTGTTTATTTTTTTTAACTTTACATATGCTGTATAATCTGCTGTGCCACACTGCTAGTCCCTTCTGCTTTTACAATAGTTTTGACAATTAAAGCTAGTAATTAAAAACACCCATTGTCCTATGGGCTGGAGTAACACATTCCTCTTTCCCCGACAACTTGCCTAAAACCTATGCTGTTTCCTGCAGCATGGTTGAGGCTTCTCATAGCCCATCAGCGTTCTCTTTGGCTTTTCCTGAACTCCCCTTTTTTTAGGCTACTCTTTACCTTCAATTTTTTTCTTAATATTCTCCTTAAGCTTTGTGCACAGTGCTATTATCCCAGACTGGCCACATTGAGAGAGCTGTCTTGCACGTACAGATGGCTCTGGAAGATGGCTCAGAAAAAAAGGCAAAGAAATATGGTTGTCATCAATGCAATCACCCACCACATTCTTCACCAAAAGACAGAGTAAATTCTCTTTTCTCTAAAAGAGGACTGAGTCAAGGTGGAGACACAGATCCAACCTCACATTTATCAGAATACCTTTTTATAAATTCACCTGCTGTCATAAAGAAAACCAAGCTGCTATTAATGATAGCAGATGACTGCTCACACAACACTTCAGGTCAGAGGGAGCTTTGGGACCAGACCTGGGGACCCTGGCACAGGGTTTAGGGGTGTTTCATGTCTGTGGGGTTGCTGCGGTCTTATTTCAGGTGGCAAGGAGGATCCCAGTGTGGTCTGAGCCTGGCAGGAGCCTCATCGACATCCAGTGGTGATGGTGTTGGAGCCGAGATGGTTGCAGAGCCACCCAGCTGGGCCTCAGTGTTTACCCTAAGTGATTCTAATGACATCTCTGCTAGAGTATTCAGGGGCTAGCTTGCCGCTGCTGGGCAAGGTGTTGGGGTGGTACTGGGTGTGCTGGGGCRTGACTCGGAAGTGATACTGGTGTTGTGTGGGGCTTTGGGACAGGGTTTGTGGGAGGTTCTTTGGTCATGAACAACGTTAGGACAAAGTCTGGAAGCATTCTGGGGTCTTTTGGGTCAGGGTTTAGGGGTCACTAGGGGCTTTGGAGCAGGATTTGTTAGGGGGCTTTTGGGGGGCTGGTTTTGGGGAGCATTCAACAGGGCTCTAAGTAAAGGAGAAAGTTTGTGTGGTGGAAGAAGGGGGGTTGTAGGCAGGGGTCAGGATGGGGGTCCCATCCTAAAGAACTGTTGAGTGTGCCTGGGTGCTACACATAGCTGCCGGCATAACAGGAGGAGCCATGAGTGACCACAGAGGAGCCAGAGAAGGTTTTGGGGGACCCCGGAGTCTGGCATCAGGCTGCGGCACCAGAGCTGAAGACATTCAGATCCTGGTACAGCACATGGGTGCCTGGGGAGAAGTTGGAGGCAATGCGGAACCCAGCACCATGTATGGGATTGGGGAACCCCGTGGCTTTGTGGCAGTTGATCTGCATGAACAGGACTCAGGGAGGCTCAGTCAGCCAAAGAGTCGTCGCTCTTGTTGGGTGGCCCCCACAGTCAGTGCCTGGGGGCAGAGGTGGCCTCAGCAGCCCCGGGGGGTGTCTTTTTTCCATCATCTTCTCCTTTCCTCAGTTACACTTCTCAAGTAATTAACCTGGCACTGCACTAATTGCGCCTTACTCAAAATAGTCTTAAATCCGTACGGGGTTCATAGGTTTTAAACCTACCAGCAGTGCCAGGCACGCGCCCCAGCCATCCTCCCCGCGATGCCATGCCAAAACCCTGCCGCAGGGCCCGTCTGCCTCCTCGCAGCTCCAGGGTGGCCGCAGCCGCAGAGACGAGCGCAGGCGCCGGCCCGCGCTGAGCAGGAAGCCGGGACCTGAAGGCGAGAGGAGGGAACAGGGGAAGCCAAACCACGAGCCATTCCCCCCCCGCCCGTCCCCGCTCCTCCGCCTCCAGACCGATAACCTCCCGCCCTCAGCGCCAGACAGCCCCGGTCTTCGCCGCCCATGGCTGAGGGACGGACCTGCCCGCCGTGCGCCGCCATGCCGCTCCGGTCACAGCGCACGCGCCACCCACCACCCGCGCGGGAGGGGCGGGGCGAGGGGGGCGGGGGCGGGGCGAGGGGGAGGTGGCAAACCGCGCACGCGCGAGCCGCCTGGCCGTGGGTCCGCCCCGTGCTCCAGCGGGCGGCAGGCGGCACGTCGGCACACTGCGCATGCGCCGGCGGCCTCCTGCGGCGCGGCCACGTGAGGGCAGCGGTGATGGCGGCCGCGGCTAGCTGAGACAAGGTTCCCCGATGTTTCGGCAGCTGCGTTCCCTTTTGCTTCCTGCCTGGTCAGGCAGCTCCCCACATGTCTTCTCCCAACCCATCCTTGCTGGTGGAGGAAGTCTCCTGCAAAGGACAGGAGAGGAAATCCATTCAGTGCTCAAGGGGTTAGGGAGAAGGAATCTGAGCTGAAGATTCCAATCTTGATCTGAAGGATGTTTAAAGCCCATTTCCAGCGAATGTACAGGGAATGTGGGTCAGCATCACCCTGCCCTGTGACTGGATGCGAGGCAGAATTTTTCCATGATGCTTCAGGATTGGACAAGTCCTCCACACCGGGTTCTTCCGCCATCGTCACATGTTAACCCGARGAAGGGGACACGGGCAAAAGAATTCAAAGGCTCGTGGGACACCCCATCACTCTACCAACCCACAATCGCAGGGCATGTCCCCAATCCATTACACGAGCAGGAGGCCTCATCTCCCACCCTTGCTGCACAAGTCCTTGCCCACCTGCAGCTCCCATGTGCCAACACCCAGCCCTTGGCAAGGGCCATGGCCTTGGCACAGGTCCCAGGGCTGCATTTCCTCACCCAGCACCGCACCTCCTGGGACAGGATGCTCAGGAACTGCTCCAGCACCATCAGCTCTTTGGTGTGGCTCTCGGGCTCCAACCAGTACTGGCACAGCTCCTACAGACAGCTGTCACTTCCTAAGCCCCCTCTGCTTCTCGGTACCTGAACCTCTAACATAACCCCTAGCCCTTAATCCCAACTTCAAATCCTAATCCTAACTCTATAAATCCTAATCCAAACTCTAACCACTACCCCCCAACCAAATTCCTAAATCCTAGTCTGAACTCTAATTCCTAACCCCTAACTACCAACTCTAGCCCAAATCACAAACCTGAATGTGATCCCAAACCCAAGCTCCTAAACCTAACCCCAACCTGAACCCTAACCCTTGACCCAATTCCAAATGCTGACTTCAGCCCCCCCCCCATCCTAGCCCTGTTTCCTAATTTTAAACCCCTAACTCCAAACCTTGCCCTAACCCTAATCTGAATCCAAACCCTAGCCCCAGGCTATATTCTCCTCCTCATAATTCTCCTAATAAAGGGAACAGTCCCAAGATAGGTTGGTTTAACATGTTTTATTCTTAACTGTACAAAGAAAGCCAAATAGTTCAAAAAAAAAATATCTTCCCCTTTTACAGGGATTTCCTACCCACGCGCTCCCCACAGTCCCTTCCCATAGCTTGTGATAAAGGCACATGCACTGTCAGCTTGGTCTCTCGAAGAACGCTCTGGCTGTAGAGCCAGAAAGCAGTGAAATCATCCAATAGCAGAAGAACAGAAACATTAAGAACAAAACAGCAGCTCACCGCAGTGACAGCATAATGCATTTTTTGCCCATTACAAATGTCATGACTGCATTTTAGCTGGAACATGTTCCAGCATCATCAGCCATGATGGCTAAGGAAGTAGCAGTTTGCTATAACATGTATTAAAAAAAACACCCAAAACCTTCCTTACACATACTTGGGATTACTGCTGAGAACGTAGTGTGTCCATGCACCTCTGCTTTGATTTACGTCAAGAAGATTCCGTACAGCAGCTTGTCACAACACTGCAGGCAGCTGCAACTACTTGGTGACTTTCTTAGCACATCAGCTGCACTTAGGAAAGCTCTTTACTTTCCTAAAAGCTAAAATTAGATTTTTCTCTCTGTGCCAGATGATACCACAAACACTGTTTTACATTTAGCTGATCCACAAAGCTGCAAGAGAGTTATGACTTGTAACAGGCACAGGACAGGTACAGCGGAGTCTAAGAGAGAAAAGCTCTGCCTTCCCCAGTCCCAAGGGACAGCACAATCTGTCAGCATACGCTAGTAATAATCCTCTGGAGAACTGAGCAATGTTTGCCAATACCCAGGTTGTGACTCCTCTCAGCAGCTTTAAGATTGCAGATGTGTACACGTGTACTTGGTGTCTAGGCTCCCATTACAGTCCATGGAGATCTAGCCAGCACAGTCAGTGGGATCTAGAGTGTGATTCCTCTGGCAAAATGTTGGCATCTACTCTAAATAACATCAACCACTCTCTCAAGTGCCAGTGACAATGCAGACTAGATCTCCCTTGACTTTAATGAAAGCCTAGACTCTTTGCTCAAAATACATGCTTCCATCACTGAAGCCTAAATATAAACAAGAATAATCCCACTCCAAATGTCTAAAGTCATCTTTTTTAGGTCCCCAAGTTCTTCCTCCTGCACAGGAAAAACATGCCCAACTATGGTATAAGCACTCTGCTGAACTTTTCCTGCATTCTTCTTACTCTCTGGCGCTCTCTTTCCAGATTCATAAGAGCCTCTGATTCTTGGGACCTTAGCTACAGCTAGTGAACAAGACACAGTTTTCTTAGTTTCTATCCATGCTATGTCACTCTTCCCATCGAGTACAAAGACACACAGCCATTTGTGGCAGGATCTAGAGTACCAGCTTCACTTCAGAAATCATATGATCAGCAGAATTCACAAATTAGTGTGCTGAGTTGTTTCTTTTGCTTCTTAGCTTTTCTTCTGAAGAATAAAAAAGAGAGACCAATGGAGAATGGGTGAAACAGCAATACTTAGGGTCATCTCCACATACATCATTTACTCAGTTGTATGAGAGCAGAGCAGTAGGAGAAGGAGTGTTAAAAAGACTTGATGTTTCAAATAATTATTCTGCCTTAGGAAACAGTAGCATATTTTCTGTAGCTATTGAAGCTGCTCCTAAACTGCTTATTTGGTAAAGAGTTCTCTGGTCACAGAAAGCTGAAACAGGAGCATTAGYGACCGGTGTAGCAGGGAACAGAACAGTCACTGTCAGCCTTATGAATTGGTGTTTCTTTCAGCTCTTTGAGATCTTATGAATAAAGCTGCTTCTATACAGGCTGCCAGATCTGAAAACATCAGGTACAAACAAGCCTGCTGGTGTTTATGATCTAATACTATGACAAAACTAGTGGAAGTTACATTCTGTTGACAGCTCTCTACATTGATAACAATTTGAAGCTCTTTTCCACATCAGAGATTTTTCACACTCCGTCATCCAATTCTCCTACCACTCTTCATAAAGTTACCTTCAGCCCATTGTAAACTGATTATCTGGGGCACACAGTAAGCAAGAATTTTGTGCCTTGAAACTTGGCCTTTGCATCTGAGGAAGTTAAATCAAGTAGTGCCACACATATCCAGTTTTTCTGAACCAATTCTGCATGTATGTGTCTGAGTATCAGCATTTGTACAGGAACACACACTCAGATACACACATGCAGTAATATCTTTCTGTTCCTACTTTCACATACGAGTTTTTGGAAAATTTGTACGTTTTTAAGAACACTGTCCTTTCTTTTTTTGTGTGTGCACATTCTTCTGTCTGTTGGCACACCATTTTCTCCTGGCTTGATTTACACGCTGTGCCGGCGTTTGTTGATCATGGCCACAATGTGGGACAGGTCCAGACTTTTCATCATAACCTCCATGAACTCCTCATCTTTCCTGGCTCCTTCCACAAATTCATCCAGAGAAAGTTCACCTGTGTCAGACAGACAGAAGATATCAGAACAGGAAAAGGAGTACTGTAATCCAATTTTAGAGACAGTTCACTAAAGATTCACTGCTCTGAATTACCAAAAGTTCTCAGATAGGTTTTTTTACATTATCTGAAACTTACATTATCTGATCTCTCTGCAACTCTGGCTTCCGTATTTTTCCTAGGCAAGGGTTAAATCACAGGAGTCTAGCTATTCTGAAGACAGGGGTTTCTCACAACTCCATTACAAAGGGTATATCACAAAGAATAGAGAAAATATGTGGCTAAGGAGTGAAATCATAGTTTCCTACATAATACTGCTGGATTAACCTGCTTCTTTTTGGCCTAGCCTGTCCTACTGGTAGGCCTCCTCCATAACTGCTGGTTTTCCTGTTAAAAGAAGTAACAGAATGAAACTGTGCCAGGCAGAATAAGGTTTTCTGTCCTGGGCCAAGAAGGCCTCATGAGAACAAAAAGCAGAAAACATAGGCATGGAGTGCAGAAAAACATGACTGTGGCTAGCCCTTGTGCAGGGAAGCAGCTCAGCAGAGTGTTGCTGGAATAACAAAAGAGCAAAACAGAAGGTAAGGAGAGCGTGAAGTAACCAGGAAAGAAATATCTCGCAGGGACTTACAATAACTACAGTGGCATCCAGCACCTTTTGGCTGACTGGTCCACAGCACCTAATGGGGCTGCCATACACCCTGGAGCAGACCCAGTAGAATAACTCATAACTTCCACCTGAAATGAGAATGCCTCCTTTCCTAATTGCTGAAGGATTTAGGAGCAGCTGAGGCCACCTGAGAAACTGTTTGTCATTCCCACTTCTAACCCTGACATAAGCTACATAGAAACATCCCAAAAGGCAAAAAAAAAACCCAACCCCAAACCCCTACAAAACTCATATGGACAAAACATAGCTTAGAGTTAGTGCCAGAAAACGAATCCTATCAGACTGGTTATGTACTAGGCAAGGAGAAAAGTGTCTCAGCAAAATTCATGGAGAATAGATTGCTGGGAGGGACTTCATGTCACCAGCAAATAAAAAATGCAGAGGCATAACGTTCAAGCAAGAAAGGAAAATGTGGGTATTCTTCTGTAGCACTGAGTGATCAACTGAGTTGGATGACATAGATAGGAATCTTACCATCTCCATTCACATCAATTTTATTAAAGACTCGATTGGTGAACTCTTCTGCACTAGTTTCATGGTCGCCGCCATTGATAGCTCGAATAGCCTAAAAAAAAAAAAAAGAACAAGAATGGGAGGCTGCCCTGGAGCAGCAGACTGATTCCACTGCAGCCTGTCAGAGGAGATTCAGAACGTGAGAGTCGTACCTGACACCCTTCTCATGCAAAAGCACACCAGCGCCGTGGGAAAACAGAGCAGAAATTCTGAGGCCTTACAGCTGGCACTGAAGGCTTCAAAGGGAGCATGGTTCTGAAGCAAGGAACGAGCAATAAAACCTCAGGGACTGCCCTAAATCTGCTCAGGTAGTGCTTATGCGCTATAGAAATAGCAGAATCCAGGCCACTTTCCCAGATCAAACTCACCTAACTTTAGCCATCTACAAGTCAGATCCACAGGTCTAAGCTGACCATCCGTGTTTCCTTTAAACTGAACGAGTAGGCACATTTCCAGAGAGCGATTTGCTCCACCCTGAGAACTCTCAGAGAGGTATCATGAACGCCTCTACAGGTGCCCGTTTTTATCCACGTACAACAGTGGAACCTAGCCAAATCTAAAACTAGACTATCATCTTCCAGGTGTGAAGTAAAGATGGAATAAATCACACCTTCAGAAACCAACAGGTTAAAGGTAAAACCTTCAGTTTTACCTATGAAGCACTGGGTAAAAAAGACAAAGCCCTATGAGATCTCACGCTCCCCACAGAAAATCGCGCTGACTAACAATTCATATTACTTAGTGTAATTGCAAATGTTAATCCATTTTTACACTGGTCTACACATGAACTGGTTAACAAAGGAAAACAGAAATCTAGACTTTCTGTGTGCATCTTCCCAGATTCCTCTGGAGCTAAATATGATACAAAGACACTATTTAATTTCCTTACTTACCTTGTTCTTCTGACGGCTTCTTCTAGTACCCTATGGTCCACTAAGCCCCATAATCCCATCAAACACTCTCTCTATTTGACATCCTGATAATCCCTTCATTATATGCTGTAGTCATTTATTTCTCACATCTCTGCTTGCTTTCCCTGTTTTCAATTTATATGCTGCTTCCTGTGTGTCCTGCTTCTCCCTAAAGCTCATTAGAGATTCATTTTCAGCTTAAGAATATTTAAGTGTTATTCACTACCATTTGTCCTATTCATTACTATATAGGCAGGGTTTTCTTTTCCATGCCTAATTCTTTCCTTTTTTTAAGGATGTCCATGAAATATGTGATTCCAGAGCCATCATATTGATTCTAAGACTATTAATTTTTTAGCTTTTATCTTTGGATATTTAATAAATTTGTTCATACTTTCTCAAATGCCCTTCTACTAAAACTTAGTATTGGCTCAGCACCTTCCCAAGGCCCCCCAAAAAGAGACCCACAGGACTAGTTTCTCAAGGGCTCCGTGTGTTGAACAGTTACTATCTGTTGCTGCACTGTGATGCCTGACTATTTCTTTCACAAGTCATTTGTCAAAGGCTGCATATTATTACAGTTATTATTGACTTTTTTTGTCTCTGATTTCTTTCAATGCCCAGCACTGACATTCATATCCACATGAGGACTCCATTGCTACAGTCTTATTAGTGGTTTTATTTGTGGACAACTCAGACTTCAAATCTTTATCAAATCCATTTTCTGACCTTTCTTATTCAGAAAAGCAAATTATTTAGGGTCATTGAATCTTTCCTGCATTCTTGTAGTTTTCCAGTGTCTGTGGAGTAATCTGACCTTCCAGAATAAGTCATTCTGAGATATTCATACAGTCCTATTTATGTCTGTAATTCCAACATCTCCCATAACAGTTATTTGCACTCAGTCTTTTCTACTGGCAGTCATACTTCTGCAACCTATTTAGCAGAGTGAGAAATGTATCATTACATTGACATTTAGGAACAGATTCTAAAAAGCAAAGTGGGAGCTAAATATCCAATTACTATTCACATGGGAGAAAGGAAACTTCTGGAGCATATGGCAGGACTACGAAGGACACATTGCAGAGACTGCAACTGACAGTCATGGAGTCCGAAATCTTGGAAAGTTCAGGTTAGGTCCTGGACAAGTAAAACAATTTTATGGAATTATCTATGCTGTAGTGTATGCTATGGTGGTAGAGAAAAGTCTGTCAAGCCTGCTGACTGAACCATGTGACTGTGGAGAAACCTGCTAAAAGGGAAAAATGATGTTATGGCAGGTATCATCCATGATCATCTATGTGGGAAATAGAGAAAGTCTCACCTGTGAGATGGGATTTGTCTTTAAAGAAAGAGGAAGGAACGCAGACCCCTGGAGACTCACCTTAATGATGTTGAGTAATTCATGTCGATCAATGCAGCCATTGCCGTCCACATCATAGAGCTTGAAATACCACCGCAATTTCTGTTCCATCTTCCCACGGAGAACGAGGCTGAGAGCAGCCACATATTCCATGAAGTCAATATATCCATCCTGTGGGAAAATGAAAACCAAATTGTGACAGGAACAAAGTGAGGGAGTTGTGACTCTAGAACTACTTTACCTTATTGCTCTTTGGATTCACAGCTGGAAGAGATATAACTAGTCCTCCTTCAAAATACATGGCACAGAGGCTTGGCTTTGGGGAAAAGCTTGGAAATGGCGTGTTCACCTGTTTAGCATGCACACACTATATTTTGGCTACCTTTAAGATCTCCAGAACACCTGGATTTCTGTAGTTCTGATCTATTGCATGGCTAGAACACTCTGTGCTCGCCACTTGCAGAAGTGAAACCTGTCACTCGCATGGCCGTGTGGATGACCCCTCCTTCTCTGCCCACCAGAGCTGACTGACGAGGGCCTTTTAGGGAAGAAAACTGGTCCAGAGCCCTGGCTGCAAGAAAAGCGGAAGATCGCTCCACCTTAGGTTTTCTCTGCTAGCCTGTTTTGTCTCTGTGGGAAAGTACTGCTCTTTTAATAAGCCATAGGTCTGTTCTCCATTCTCTAAAAAAGAGTAACTGAAAATATTTTTTAAAGGCATGGAATATGATTTGACAGCTGGAGAAAATGTTCTGTATTTGTTTTTTTAAACCTTTAATTTATTGAATTTATGAAGAAACTCAAGAAGCTCTTGTTTCCTTTGCAAGAAAAATGCTAGATACTAAAGACTCATAATCTAGGGGAAAAGACTTAGTATTGACTTAAATCTAAAGCAGATAAATAGAAATGACAGATAAAGTACATATGTCCTTTGATGATTCTGAATAACTACTTTAACAAATCACAAAGGAAAACAATTAAACTTTCATTTGTTGAGGAATTCAAACAAGATCAGATGCCTTTCTGAAACATATGTAAAAGGCAAAGGTAGGTGGACTAGCAGAGCACTACTATTGGACAGCAAGGATCACAGTATTTTAGAATATCTTTTTCAGGATCACAGCAGTACTCCCACTATGTGAGATTTTTCATAATTAGGGTGAGCAAAGTACCAGAAAATACAGACAAACAGCTTTAAACTTGGAAAGGAGGGGCATGATGGCAATTTATAAAATAACTATTGAAAAATTATCCTCTTTGCCCTCAGCAGAGTTCTCAGAATCTGAAGGTCCAGAGGGCAGATGATCCTACCCGTCTTAGACACCTATATTACTGCAGGGTGACTCTTCCTCTGGGTGCTCTTGTTCCTTGCCGTTGATTATAAAAGGAGCTGAGATTAAGTGGCTAACTATTAACAGGCTAAAATTAACTGATGTAGGTCCACCTCCTCTGGCTGCCCTGCTCTTACTTCATTCCTCTCGAGATTATTCCTGCTTTATTTGATAGATCAGCTTTTTATCTTAGTGTGAACAGATCTGAATTTGAGAGGTGTCTTAAGGCATCGTTTACTGCATAACCTGAAGCTCACACAAGCACTTTGAAATGCATTACAGCCTTGAACAAATTTTAAAGTCCTTAAATACCTCAAAAAATGACAGAGAGAAAGGAAAATCTTCTCCAAACAATGTAAACATTTTGGTTTAACTTGTAAAACTTTGCTTTTTGCGACTATCATCATCCTGGGCAAAGTTGTGGACTGAGAACTTTAGGGAGAGGAAGAATCTTTGAGATTTGCAGTCATTACATCCCTCACAAGACCTCAGCTACCCTAATGGAGCCTGGGTGCTCCTCTCTTACCTTTAAACGTTCTGTAATATTCATTAGCATTCCTTAACTCTTTACACCTTCTCATGTGTTGTCCAAATGACCCTGTGATTTCCTACCCACATCACTTGTCCTCCTCGACTCACAGACAGAGGCTCCTTCTGGTTTCAGAACCTTGGAGCAGAGACCAAAGCTGAATTTTCCGAGGCTGTCGTAAGACCAAATTTATCTGCCATTCACATTACAGACCTGCAAGCACAGGCTTACGTATACGTGGATAAAAACAGGCAGAAGTGAGAGGCATGTCCTCCTTAAAGGTACTAAGGGGGATACTGTAGCTTACATTAGAGACAGCAAGAGGTTGCCTGTCACAGCGAGTGATACTACCTGCTTCCTAACTGCTGCTATATGCTATACCTCCTACTACTGAGGAGAGCCGTATAGATTGTCTACCCAAGCAAGATTAATTTCAGCTGCCAAGTACCTGGAAATGACTTCCTCTGCAAATGTTATAAATATTTCTATTTAATTTGGTTTCTGTATTCTCTAATACCTAATACAGGTTCATTTTTGAAGAATAATAAAAGGCTTAAAAAAGCTCTAGATCCCAACCTCATCTTCTTTCACTAGCATTTTGCTAACCAAGCAAGGCTAAGTCAATTAATACATAATAAAGGATTCTCAAAATTCAGTGATGAACTTGCAGAAAGCATTTAGAGGACGAAGCGTTATTGCCTATGGTTATGTTATCTCTGTTATTATCTACGCACATTAATTTGTCCCTGCATTTAGCTACTTTATATTGGTGTCCCTCAACAACTTTCCACACCAGGGTTTGTAAGAGAAAACCAAGGACGCCAGCAGTTGCAAGAGCTGGTTTCCTCATAAGCCATACAAGGCACAATTTCCTTGCTGGAGAACTCACCTTATTCATATCAAACGTGCGGAACATCTGCTCAATGTACTCATTGGCCTCCGGATCCAGCCCTCGAAGCCCAAAGAATTGTTTAAATTCATGCTCGGTCAGCTGTCCAGAAGGACATTCCGTCATGAACTTCTTGTACCAGTGGTGGATCTCAACAGTCTGCAAGTCATCCACTGTGGAGCTGCTGTTGTTCCCCATGTGTACAGATGGTCGGAAGGAAGAACACTTCAGGACCGATCCTCCTCCTCCTGCTGCTCTTGCAGCACTGCCCATCTGTTCCTCTCCACATTCAACAGTAGTCTCAGTTGAGCGAGGGACCTAACTTTCCAGAAGCCAATTATAAATTTTAATCTGCTTAGAGGCTGATTTACAAACCTGAAAGTTTCAACGATATAAATAGCTTCCTTAAAATAGAAAGAAGATACAAGATAATCTACCAAATCGCTGCTATTTCAGGAGCCAAATCAGAAAGGGTGAGACCATTAATCAGATGCTGGCATTAAGAACTATACTGGTTTTACACACTACTCTGTTTTTAGCTTTGATATAATTATGCGTGAAAACGAGGGGAAAAGGCTGCAGGTTGTGGGATTTAAGGTGGAGTAAAATTATGACCTACTCCTCTAATTGTGTTTGAGAGTCTGTCTTCTCAGGTGGAGATCATTTTGTGTCTAGGACCAGACCATATCACAGAAATCATACGTGACCACAGATATCAGGTTATGCAATAGGAAGCTTGTCTCCACTCACACAAAGGAGCACGGAGGAACAACGGCAGGTGGAGAAAGTGAATAACACCCTGCCCTGGCTGCTCCCAGGCACATCGCAGGAGGGCAATCAGCCCATGAATCACAGAATCGCTGAGGTTGGAAGGGACCTCTGGAGATCATCTAGTCCAACCCTCCTGCTCAAGCAGGGTCACCTAGAGCATGTTGCACAGGATCACGTCCAGGCGTGTTTTGAATATCTCCAGAGAAGGAGACTCCACAACCTCTCTGGGCAACCTGTTCCAGTGCTCTGTCACCCTCACAGTGAAAAAGTTTCTCCTCATGTTCAGATGGAAGCGTCTGTGTTTCAGTTTGTGCCCATCGCCTCGCGTCCTGTCACTGGGCACCACTGAAAAGAGTCTGGTCCCATCCTCTCGACACCCTCCCTTCAGATACTTGTACACATTGATAAGATCCCCCCTCAGTCTTCTCTTCTCTAGGCTAAACAGTCCCAGCTCTCTCAGCCTTTCCTCATAAGAGAGATGCTCCAGTCCCCTAATCATCTTTGTGGCCCTTCGCTGGACTTGCTCCAGTAGTGCCACATCCCTCTTGTAC
>NW_020447997.1:1595965-1693009 GCF_003343035.1 Apteryx rowi | reverse complement strand
CAGCCGCTGGGGAACGCGCTGTGCGGCGTGTCACGACCATACTTGAGGAAGTGTACACCACAGGGAACAGAAATGAAGGTCCCTTCGCACGCCCTTCTGCACAAACTGCTGCGCAAACTGCTGCCTCTGATTCTTTGGTGCATGCGCATGTGTGTGTAAGTATATTAGTAAAGCGGAAATACAGAGACTGAGGTGATATGATCAAAATGACTGGCTGATAAAATACTGTTTGCAGCAGTATTTTGAATGGATGTGAGCAGGGAAAGATTGTATTTGACAACACCAAAGAAAAGGATTTGCTGTAATTGAGATAGGAGATGGTAAGAGCTTGGACAAGAATTTAGGCTGTGATGGTGGACAGGAAATGTTGTATTTTGGTAAAGCTAGCATTGGTGGAAATCACTGGTATGATTTAGCACTGCCTTGCAGTGAGGACTCAGAGAAATGTAAGATGAAGATCCTGTGAAGTTTACTGGACAGACTGACAGGCTGAGTGGTGGTGATATCCACAGTAATCAAGACAGAAGAAAGTGTTTAGGGGAGAAGATTGAGCTGTTTGCTGCAGACAGGAATTGCTCTGGAACAGAGGGGTGGATCTGTGAGGTACAGAAGAGATTTCTGGATCTTTGCTTCTGAGAGACCACCCAGAAATAAAGACTATAGGCATCAGTCTTTACTTCTCACTTGAAAACCCGTGTAGGAAGCCAGAATGGGGTTATGAGCATCTTATGAAGGACCTTCCTGAAGGAATGATTAAAATGGTAAGAGGAAAATTGCTGGAAGGAGGAGTCACAAAAGGAGGAGGTACCAGGAACCTGCCTTCCTTCCCACTATCTGCAATACTTGGGCAACCCTGCATCAGTCCTTCCTACTGTTAATTTATTTTTCCAGTCTTGACAGAATATCAGTATTAATGGTGAGGGAGCTAAGCAGTGTCATGGGAATATTTGTGCAATATTTGCATGAGAGATTCCACAGTGTGTGTTCAGGATGAGTTTACATAGCACAAAATTGCTTGGCACATTAGTCCACAGAGAGCAGATGCCATTGTGTCCTGTAGGAAGGAGCTGCTCACAGTGGTCCCTCCATTGTCACGCTATGTGTTTTCAGGGTGTTTTTCTTTTTCCTGGGTCTGTTCTCCATTTCCTTTACATGAGTAATTCCAATTAACTTTATTATGCACTCAAATAGAAGAATGGATCTCCTGCAACATAATGAACATTAGAGGTGGAGGACTCAGATAAGTATTTTTCTGTAAATCTAAATATTGAAAGCATAACCTCTGCCATCTTCACCCTGTTTTTCTGGTCACTCAATGAAGAATTTATCTGCTTTGCTTGAGCTGATCTCTCTCTGCTTGCTTGACGGTTATGTTTGTATATAATATATAATTTTCTGCAAATATATGACCTAAATTATTTTAGGAATTAGTTCTTTATATAAAAATATAATAAGAAAGAAAATTTGGTACGTTATGAGAATAGAAAAAAAAGGGAAGGACCATACAATACTTACTCAGAACTACTTGCTGCATATTGCATCATAGACTGAAATGGCTTTAATCAACCATATTTGAACTGTATGAGCTGCAGTGAGTGGGAGCTGTGATTTTACAGGGGAAAATCTTTCCGGAAAAAGACCTGAGGATGCACCGGGGCTTTATGTTAGTCCAGTGGTCCACCACAGAGAATGCCTTACTTCTGAGGTAAGTTGGATTATTCTTGGACACCATTAGTTGACTGCTGGTCTCCCAGGGAAATATGAACTATAAGCCCCTGCTCTGCTGTGGTCCTGTACCACCAGTAAAGCCAGCAAAGGTCAAAATGTCCAAGAGCTGAATACAACCCAGGTACTAGAAAATCAGGGACTAGACATCTTGGGCCTGGATTATTCTAAATGCAGAAAAACTATAGAGAAAGCTTACAGAGTGATGCAGGAAATAGCACCTGGAATGTGCAAACTAAACTATTCTGTGTCCTGATGTGGTTTTCAGGAGTCAGGGGAAGATTATTTCTTGAGGGTGGATATGTCACTGCTGCTCTGGGTGAGGCAACTGGCATAGTTTGGTATTTGCAAAAAACTTGATTCCTAAAAAATGTATGTTCTAAATTTAGGGTTTGAATATATTAACCATCAACTTTAAAATAAACATCAATATCAGAAAACATCAAATATAAAAAAAAACCCCAGTATTCTATCAAATATTTATCTATCAGATGAGTAGATCTGATCTGTTCCTTCCCTAGTGCCCAACATTTGTACTTAGTTCGTATTCCACATTGAACTCATTCATACCTACCATGGTGTTTTGGATTTTTTTTTAATACTAATTTAAAAATAGATAACTAAGTTGCTCCTCTTTTTGATTCATTGCTTATGTGGAACAGGTAAAACTCTGATATTTTGTATTCCATGGAGGCTAGTGATTTGCCTACTTTACAGGAAGTAGAACCTTTTCTTAAACACACAGCTCCAAAAATAAATATCAAGCTTATGTTGCTGTGTTCATATCTCGTTTGCATATACTGTAAGAGGGCTTGATAGCCCTCTCTCTTCTGCTAGAGATGCTGCTTGTACAACATATACCCAGGAGATATATTCTTAATCAGAATCCCCATCTGCTTCTTGGCTAATGTTCCAGTTATAGTTAGACCTCTTGCACGTATTCACATCTATAATAAAATTGATGTTTTCACTATTGAGAAGCAGCACGTGATTAATGGTGCATTGTAGTGTGTGAGCTTTTGTTTAAATACATCTTCTTAATCAAGTTAAATAAAGGAACACAGAATAGAAATTTGTCAGACATACAGTCCCTGTTTTTTCTGAGAGCACACTGTTCATCAAGATGGTTTTCAATCACCTGAAGACCAATGACACCGTAGTACAAGATGTTCTTTCAGGTTTAGAAGAGATTTTATGGGCCAGAACTTCAGCTAGCATAAATTGGTTTCCATGAAGCTATAATGATATTCGCCAGCTGAGGAGATCCACCCTGTGTTCCTATAATTACCCACTGGCATCTGAAAAAAGATTCATGTGATGGTTATACTAATATGTTGGAGGTAATAGAGCAAGAAGATTTTCATGTGATTGAATTTTTAACACTTTTTTTAATCTAAAATTTGTTCTGCCTGTTTCATCATTCCTAGGATTTTTTAATATCAAATCACTCTGAAAAGACATTTTTAGATGGACTTTTTGTCTGTAGATTCATGGCCTATGTCAAACATATAATAGCTGCACCGGAGTCTGAAACATCCTTTACAGCAATAGCCATTTAGCAATCAGACTCTTTAGTATTAAATTCCCAATTAAATAATTGATCAGAAAACAAAGTTTTCTGACATGAAAGTAAACCACTCATTTGTGTACGTACAATCTTGTGAAATATAGATTTCTTCTGCAAGATACATTTCATAGTTTGTAGCCTCTGTTAAGGTAGTCTTCTTCCGGGACTTGTCATTCAGAATATTATCTGACTTTTCCTTGACTGCACAGCTGGGATTAAGAACTGCATTCTTGTAATTTTAGAAGGAAGTTTAACACATTCTATCTAAATGTGTCATTTAATAGTTTTTAAAATATACTCCAATGAGTAACCTGTGTTATAAACAGCTGTAAATAAAGAAGAGAACTCGGGTTGCCAAGCATAAATAGAATTGTTCAGTAAATGGGTCATCTGCTCCTACTTCCAGTTAAAAACAAATTTTTTGGTTTGTTTCTCTCAGTGTTAGCTTCATGCTTTTTGTAACAATGTATGATTTGTTTAGTTGCCTTAGAGAAATGCTATTTCTTGGCTATGTGTCTTCCTTTCTTCCTCATGGGTACACTGTGTTCACTTGGGGGATGTCTTTGAAAGCTTCGCAAATCAGAAAAGCAGATTAGATGAACCAAGTAGAAGGGGAGAACAAATCCCAGTCACTCTGGGCTGCCCACCCTGTTACAGTATGTGTAGAATTTTCTAGTTTGTGCCTGCATATTGCTCCTGCCTCAAAATAGGTGAAGAGCTGGATTACTCCCTGACTTCTTCCTTACCGTTAGTTTTATTCTCCAGGCATACTGGGCTAAATTTCTGCATAGTTATACAGTAATGGAAAGGGTAGTACAGGCACATTGCTAACCTTTTCTCCACCTGCTTTACCTTATTTTGAATTTTCACTGCCATCAGTGTTGAATATCAGAGAAGATGGTATAGCCTGTAAAGTTTTGATTTGAATTAATCAAAAAATTGTCATTGTAAAAGCAGGTTTTTCATAGAGCTGTAATATGTAGGAAAGCTTCCATGATTCAGCACTGCGGTGTCACTTCTGTAAAGAATAGATGTGGTTTTGGTAACCCAGGCATGCTTGCTGGGAATACTCTTTCTTCTGTTCATGGCAAAGTGCTGTAAGCCTGTACTTATGAGCATGTAAACCAGCCATTTCCCTTCCTTGTTCTGCGTGTGAAACAGTCAACTCAAACGTGTGCAACAAATCTCATTGGAAGTCTGCGGCCCAGTCCAACCTCCTCCTCTTTTTTTTTTTTTCCCTGGAGATCGAGCTTTATAGTTTTAAGCAAAAACAACACAAGCGCAAAGCCTTTTCAAGCTGCCTTGCTTGTTCACCTCCCTCCCATCAAACAGAAGCACATTTGAAAGAGATGAATGAATACATGGTAAAAACAACAGTGCACTCTCCTTCCCCTTCCAGCTACTGTACTTAGAAGGAGGAGACTTTTTGATAACAGATAGAAAGCAGACTTGTTTCAGAAATTGACTGATAGTTCTTATGAACAAAGAAGACGGCCAGAACAAGACAACTAGGGCTTATTGTAGGCAGCATATTTGAAGAGGATACACTTGAAAGCACTTAAAATAAAAGGCAGAGAACCATGCCAAAGTAAAGGAACTTGAAAGACATTAAATATTCAAGTGCTGATTGATGATGACTCTTAGAGTTAACACACTCATGAGAGCAAAACCTGGATCTCTCTGGGGAGTTGCTGTCACTGAAATTGAACCTTTATGAAAAGGAAAGAACAAACAGACAACAAAGATGGAAGAAGAAGAATTGGAATAAAATACACAGAGTAGATATGAACAAATTCCTCTGAATAATGAAACAAAACCTCTTCGACAATAAAGAATAGCAATGAGAAACAAAAACCTGATGTTGGGATAGGTACAAATTTTCATACTCCATAGCATAGCCAGACTAATCAGCAGTAAGAAATATTTCCAGGCAATCATTAATCCTGTACCCGCTCACTGCATAATTTTATACACCTGTCTCTGAAACAAGTGGTTCTGGCCACCAGAGCCACCAGCAGGCAGCTCTGTGAGGCAGTACTGCAAGCCTAGTTTGAAAAAAAAAAACCAATAGGACTCTCCTTGAAACACCTTTCCACGCCTCCCTTTGCTCCCCACACCCTCATGTCTTCTCTGCTCTGACCCATGCAGCTAGCACCAGTTTGGCTTTTGCTGTTGGAATATTTACGTCACTATTAGTAGTTGTGAAGAACGGGGGGACAAGGAAGTATGGCCGGACAAGCAGACTGAGGTGGCTCATTATGGACCCCAAAAGTTTTGTTTGCCCCAGGCCCTGAAACAGCTCCTACCAGTCTTAACAGAAGTTAGGTACTGGATTAGATAGACCATTAGGTCCAACATATTGTGGCAGTTCTTACGTTTCTACAAGATTATAGAAGATTATAGGATAGAAAATTGGCTTACTTTAAGGTTGAAGAAGCCTTAAATGCTTTGAACATCAGTTAGGATAAACATAGAGACATTTAAAAGCTTCTCCAAACTTTCTGAAAAACTGACTGAAGATGTTGTCAGGTGCTTTTGCTTCCCAAAATGTCTGAAGTTAAACAGAAGAAAGGAGCAGTAAAACAATATTGAAAGTATTTAACCCTTTTGAACCTTAACATACTGGTTTAGGTTCATGCTCTGCTTGGCATATAGTTTTGGATCAGTTTGACCAATTTTAATTGATTTGTGACAAGCAATGTGATCTTTTAATGGGATTTATATCATCAGATTTTGTAGTCAGCTGTCTGCCTTTTTTTGGCTTGGTAATTCTGTAGGTATGACAATGGCATATGAAAGTTCAGTGTGGTTGCTCAATCTGTTTACTGCTGTGGTGATGTTGGGAGAAGTGGTCCTTGAGGCTGGATTTCATAAGGGTTTCTGCTGGCTGTAAGCTTATCAAAAGCAGCAATGCTTTACACTGCAGACGATAACAGGGAGCAAAAAGCTTTGTGTAACTTGAGCAGAAGATTGTGCAAAATTTGCTTTGCTTATGCATATACATCAGGACTGGTTCTGAAAAAGGCACAGACTTATGGTTATTTCCTTTGCTTGGATGAACATATATAAAAATTTCTGCTGTTTTGTTTCTGAAGGTAGGGCAATAAGACTGCTTTTCAATGCTTTTGAATAAGTTTTATTTTTTTTAATCCCAAGTGCCCAGGAATTTTCTGCAAATCAACACCATAAAGAGTATGACTGTCAGACTGTAGTTTGTAATAGGCAGAGCATTATCTACAGGTTACATTTCAGGCCCCTGAGAGGAATGTGTAGGAAAAGCTTTTGCCAGGTGTAAGCTATGGCTCGCTTGTCATTCTCTGATACTAAAGAATCTCAGACTCCTTCATGAGCACCAAACTTATTTTAAATGGAAAAATATATACATCCCAACCACTTTATATACAAGCAGACATCTTAAAATGAAAAGGCCAAAAGGGCCTCTCGGTAGAAATGTTTAACTATATTTTTGTGTGGCTGGCTGAGTAATCCGTATGGTCAAAATACAGTAGTGAGTAAAACACCGCAAACAAATATCCAGTTAAGCTTTAGGAGGATGGCCTGGCAGGATCGTTCCACATATGTCCTGTCAGGATAATCCCAGTTCAGTTCAAAAGAAAACAGCCAAAAAAGCAGAGAAGTCCTTAGACAAAGACTTTGGTGAAACTCTTCAGACAATGGAAAATGCAGGTGGTCTCTAGCTACTTTCTAGCTAGCCCGTGCAGCCAGGTTGCCTGCCTGCATTCCCACTCCCTCCCCTGGCTCCTATTGTTGTTCCCTTCAGCCCCACAGGGGTTTTATTCTTTACTGGAACCAGATCTCACCCTGACAAAGGAAAGGACAATGTACAGAAAACTCATCCTTTGTTTTGGCAAGGCAGGAGGAAGTAGGAAGGGGGGATTTGGAGATGTATGGTAGATATTTTAGTGAGTTCAAATAAGAAGCAATCCTCCTAGAGGCAGCTGTTCGTCTTTGAAGATTTCTCACTGTATGTGGTGCTTTGTAAAATTCAGTGCTCAATGATCCAGTGTTTATTTCAGTGACCGTTGTATCTTGGAAATTAGCTTGCTCGGGAGACTAATTCAAGTGATGGGGAAGTTTAGCTGTGGCAGTAGAGAATGGTTAAAGAATTGTTGATTTCTGTTCATATAAACAAAAATGAATGTAGCCTACTGGAAATGATTGAAATGCTTATTTCTTTGTTACTTCTGAAATCGCAAGTCTTTGACTTCTAGAGTAACCATAGGATAACTGAGTATTTGTATTGATGTTGCAGTGTCCATGGTTGTTGAAATGACTTGCAGCAAAAAATCAATGTTACATCTAAAGTGACTGTGACCGTGAATTCAAACAATTTTTTGATAGTGTCCTGTAGATACTGATGTTCCACAACTGAAATGAGAAATGGGAAGAGCTATTAAACACTGAATTTAGCACAGATGTTTCCTGTTAAAACAGATTAGTAAAATTTCAATATTCAATGGACCTTAAACACCCACCCCCATCTGTGATATTCATTGTTAGCATTTTGCAATAGGTCAAAAGAGCAAGTTTATAATAATAATAAAATCCCACCAGAGTGTTTCTTCTAGCTCTCCTTTTTTTTTCCCCTCCCCCTAGCTGTATTCCTTCATTTGTATGTAGAACATTTTATGGTGGGCAACATGGATAACACAAAGCTAGTTCTCCATCTGGGAGTCGCACTTATTGCAGCCAAGTGCACTGCAAACAAGCCCTTGAGCATATGCCGCACGCACAAGTAGAAATGTGCTGAGAAAGCCTGATGAAGTCAGTTGTGTAATATTCTTTGCCAAATGACCAATTTGTGCTTGTTGCTTTTAAATAGTTTTGGTTCAACAAAGCACTTTGGAAGTGTCTTTGCCTGAAAGAGGAAGCTGAGCAAAGGGCTGACAGCAAGTTGTGCTGAGTGATCAGATAAGAGCTGTGGAAGTAAAACAGCTCAATAACCAGGATGGTTGCCACAGGTCCACTCAGTTAAAATGGTGGCAAAGCTCATCATTCAGTAACTTGACTGGGAGATAAAAGAGGGGAAGGGAGCAAGCATGACAGTGGCTCTGCACATAACATGAATTGCAAACACATGCACAATTTACTGCGTAAATAAGCTCCTCAAATCTCTTTCATGCATATTTATTCAGGGTTCAATGTTAGCCTTCATCTCCACTTGCATACATACAGGCATTCGATATATGACAGAGATATTTGATTTGGAGATTTCAGGATTACTCTTATTTTTATTTTTGTTCTGTTTTTCTTATATACTTCAGTGTGAGTTAACACCAGAAAGTAAGTTCTGTTTGCAGAAGTCCATAATGCCTTCTGAGACAGAACAGCAATATCCAGTGTAATAGAAAAAGACAGTGGAACACAGTCCTGCAAAAGTGACTTGCCATCTCAGAAGCATTCTTTACAGTAAAAGAGAGATTTAGGAGGTTTGGCCTACATAGTTATTGAAAAGAATTTTAATGCCTTGATCAAGAATTACAAGCACCAGACTAAGAAGTAGATTTCTGATGCAAGGAGTGCACATATTTACAGTAGAGGAATTAACTGTTGGCATATCAGGATCCTGCCATCTGCTGGGTAACAGCTGCCTTAGCCCTGAGTACACCTGCCTTGACCGAAGCTCTAAGACTCTTCACACAGGAGTCAGCCTAGGTTGTCATAACGGTTCCTCTCACCTTAAGCAATTCAACAGCCTTTCAAAGATGAAACAGGGTGTAGTCACAAAATGTCTCTCTCATGCAAGCTGTAGCTCAGCGATCCTCCTGTTCTTCTAGGTGTTACAGATTGCATAAATGCAATCTATTTTCTATACTTGAAGGCTGAGAGTTACTTAAAAGCTCTAGGACATGATTTAATTGGAAAGGCATCATCATTTCATTTTGATTTTGGACTTTCTGCAGTTCTACTAGCCTGGCATTTTGGATGTTTCTTTTTCAAACATTAACAATGTGTCCCTGGGTATGATCATGGCCATATCACTGTGACTGATACTGGAGAACTGAGGAGGGTGGAGACATTTAGTTTTTAATCTTTTTGGCCTTTGGGGATTTGATTCATCCAAATAGTTTAATTGTGCAGTGATTTGTATGAAGTTCAATTCAATTATGCCCTTAAAAGGAGGCACATGCTTAAGCATTACTGCTTTAGGAACTTTGTAAGTAAAAAATTTGAGAGAGAGACTCTACTGTGAGGTGCACTGGTATAATCCAGAGCTGTTTTGCCCTGGTAGATGGGTTTGTATTCCCAATGCTGACAGCAGAGTTTGTCCTGTTATTTTGGTCTAATACTGAGATGATTTCCTTCATCCCTCTCTGTCTAGTTGCTTTGCACAAAGTTGTACTAAAGCCACTGCGGGTAGCTATGGAAAATTTTTTCTGTCATGGAATGATTCTTCACTGGTGAAAGCTGCTCTAAGTTTCTGCTGTCATATCTAGATTCACCCCTGCTACAGCGGATTGTCATGGACAGTAGCTAGACCTCTGTTTTTTTTAACATATATTAATCACCAAATATAATAGCATGACAGTGAGTAGCATAGTCTCCAGCTGTTTTGTCTATGCTTTTCTTCTGGCTCCAATGCTCCCTGCTACTGAGAACTATTTCTCTCTTTCTCTATGCATCTGTATCTATTGTCAATTGTCTGCCTTATTCCATACTTGCTCCTTGGCACTGGTACACCATGGTTCAAGCGCTCCTGAGTAGCAGCTTGTCAAAGAATCTGTGTATCTGTCCCCCACTGACTATAGTCTTGTTTACAAGCTAAAAGGAGTTCACTTGGAAAAATTATATATGTTTTCCTGTGCAGCATCAGACAAAGCTAGTATAAAATATCCCCAAGGCAGGTGTGCTTAATAACATCATTAGTATTGCTTACAAATTGGAAAGAATAAAAAGCAAGGAAAAGTAGCCTTTTGGTTTCTGAAACTGTTTTTTTTCTGAACAGTTTTGTTTTTTGTTAAAAAAAATGTATGAAAACAATACCACAACATTCAGCTTAATAACAATAAGTGGTAACATCACAGCTAGTGTTTAAAATATGACATTAGGAACCAGGTGGTTCTTTGTGATCTGGTTCTTTCCGTGTCTCTAATTTCCTGTTAGCTCAATGGTAACTCACACAACTTTCCTTTGCTCAGATGTCCCATTTGCAAAAGGGGGGTTAATAGTACATATTTTTCTGGAGTGTAGTGAGGCTGAATGAGTCCTCTCTAAATGACATTGTACTTTCTGGAGGAAAGGTGCTATCTACATTAAAGTAATAGCTATTTATCTAATTGACTACTTCAATCTAACAGATGGAAGCAAAGCTTAAGAAAAATGTTGAGTATTTTTTCCTTTGCATATTTCTGCTATTTTTATATCACAGAACTCGCTTTGAAATGAATGCCTGTTAAAGGAACATAAATGTTAACAGCATACATTTTCCCACACACAGTTATATGTTCCCACATCAAAAACTTTAACTTTAAAGTTATTGTTTTTAGACTACACACACTACCAGTGCAAACGTTAAATGCAGAGAAGCAAACAGCCACTCCATGAGCCGTGCAGCTACAGTGCAGCTTTGCTCCTTTGCAGAGGGGCCACTGCATCCTCCCACCACTGCCCCACACATGGGTTGCGGTCCTGCACATTCAGCAGGCCAGGCATTTGATTTTTAATGAGAATCATAGCTCCAAAAAGTTAGTGACTCTCTCTCTCTTTATGACCTGGTGGGCTGATCAACTTTTTGTGGGCTTTGAGGAACTATTGACTGTTGGGAGTGCAGGGGGAGGTGTGCTGTGGCTCCGTTCACAGCAAGCCAGTGACAACCATGACAGAGGGGTTGTGCCCCTGTCACCAGCTGCAGTCGGTAAGTTCAGGCTTCTCCCTGCTGCAGCCAACGGCAAACCCAGGCTTCTTTGCACCTGGCTTCCCTGCTCCGATTCCTGCATTGGTTTTGGTTCGTGCCTCTGCTCTGGTCTTGATTTCAGTTTCAATCTGTGCTTCTTTTTCTAGGGCTTCTGACCAGAGAGCCTGACAGTTGTCTTTCCCAAAGCCGTAAGAGGTGACGTGATACTCTTTGAAGAACTCATGGGGCAGAGCACAGGGATTGTCTTGTGAATTATCAGGCTGATCAATGGGCTCATGGTGATCAGAGAAGAGGTAAGCAGTCTGAAATGCATGTACTTTGGAGAAAGAGAGGAGGCCTGTAGCGCAGGCCTCATCCATGGGTTGCAAATCTTTCTAAACCCGTGCTTGTTGTGGCACCCTGGACCACCCCACACCATGGCACAAAGCGCTGAGCAGCCACGGCTGACCCTGCGGCTGCCTTCAGGAACCTCACAGAACCCATCCTCCATCCTTTCCTCCTGAGATTTTATTAGTTTAGTTCAAGCAGGACTCAGCCCCCTTCTGTGTTTTCCTCTCTTTTCTGTGTTCTAATTTTAACTTCAAAATTATTATTTTTTTATTTCCAAATTCTGTTTGGCATCATGTACCAGTATTTCCTGCAGAGAAAGATCTCAGACTATTGGATAGAAACCTTTCATGTCACATTCCCTCACAGATGGTCCCATCTGCTTTGCAGGGTATGCCTGACAGCTAGTTAATCTGGCAGTACAGGAACACACATTTAAAACTGCAGGTTTTGCATCAGTCTCAGGTAAGCACCTCAACTATATTTTGTATCCTGAAGTTGTAGGTATGCAATGGCACACAAACCACATTTAAATAGAATGATCCCACTACCATCATGTGCACCACTATGTGCTTTTGGAGAGAGACCCATATTTGGTACATATTCAAAGACATAAGAGGTAAGTAATGGTGCTTTTCAAACTAAGGAAATTGGGAACTTTGGCCATAGCAGTACAATTTTATAAGACAGAGATGTGCCATTCTCTTCTAAACACAGTGGAAGGAAAATATATCAGTGAGTGTTTTATTTTATCAATTTAAGTCAACAGAAAAGATCTCATTTCCTTTGCCAAACATGCAGTGTTTATTTCAAGTGAAGGTAGTACTAACATAAGGAAGAATTTTTTTGTGCACTCTTTGCAACATTTTGCTTGAGCAAGTCAAACCCTTTCTGTTCTTTAGTTCTTTGGATTTGTTAATCATTAAATTAGCTAGAAAATTAAACTATTTAATCATCTGCAGAAAATATACCACTGGGTAATTCAGTATTAAAAAATACTGAAATAGATGATTCAGGGTGCAAAAGCATTTACATTGCCCTGCTTTGTCTCTTGGGTTTTTTCCACTGTTCTTTGCAAATTCTAGAGATATCTTAAGGCCACCAGTTCATTCAAATTGCTGCTCGACTTTTAGATGAAGAACACTGCAGGCTCTATGCTTAGTAATGTGACATTCTCTCTTATACATTGCGTTCAGATTCAATTCAAGCCACTTCTGTTGTAGTTGCCTTGTCAAAATGAAGCAGAAAATACAGAACAGACAAAAGCTTCAAAATGCATTTACATTTCACACTTTTTTGTGAGTTGAAAGTTATTCCTAATGGCTAGAGAGCACATTACAAAATAACGGAGCAGTCACATTGACAGAATGATTTTTAAAAATTTCATTTAGGTATCTTAGATACAAATTAGATAATTTTTTCTTTGTACAGTCTTCAAAAAATTGAAAAATATGTCTTAGCATAAACAGAATGTTAACTTATTGAATTCAGCCAATCCTTACCTCACTGTAGAAACAAGCATCTTCTGTAGAGACACATATTCCAGTAAGTGTGCATACATGCCATTACCCTCATACGTTACATTTTCCTTTTACCTATGAAGTTCTTTAATTTAGAAGTTAGAGAACCATATTGCTTAGCATTTCTTGATGTCAGTATTCAGTATTACCATGAACTTTAAAGCAGCTGAAGATATGTGATGTGCTCTCTGAAAAATCTTATTTTGAAACAGTCATTGATATAATGAGTGCTTCAAAAAGTAAGAGTATAATTTGTTCTATTACAGTATTCTAGATAGAAAAGATCCATGTAAATATCCTTTTAATAAATCTTGCTTGTGTGTGAGGTCCGCCATGTTTTTAAGCACTGTGGATGTTCTGTGATTGTTCATATAGTGCAAGATTTAGTCATGAATACATTTTGGCAATAGGATTTGACATATAAGAAATTTACCTGAATATTTATAACTTCTCATTATCTATAGCATCTTTAGCTGAATTCTGATATATCAGATCATATTACTGTAAAATGTTAGTGAAATGTGGAAAAGAAGAAAGTATGTAGCACTCATTGGAATGAGCTTCATAAATTCTCTGTGTAGAATCTTCTCACATTTTAGGGCCTGAAATAAGTGCCCCCACAGAGGTGATTTTAGAGAGGCCTCTGGAAGTTGTGATTAGCATTCTAGTAATAAAACTAAGAAGAAAGGAAGGACTCAGCATGTGCCCATATCACCCAGTGCAGTGCTGTATAGAAATACACAGCCTGGAGTTAATTGGCCTTGGTGGACTGCGGCCCTTATGCAGCTAGCCTTGTTTAAGCCTAGTGCAGGCTCTCTGTGCTCCACTGCAGCACACAGTTTGGACATAATTGCCTTTACTTTCTTTTGCAGGTTAAAGTTTGTTAGGCTTTATTTTAATCTTAAACTTAGGCTTATAGAAAACTTATAAAATTCCACATGTACTCTTTCAGCACATGGAAAAAAGTGCATATTCAATTCTAGGTACTACAGTTTTTCCTCACTTAATTAAATTGACTATATTTGAGCAGTGGTGGAAAAGCGAGGCCTTTTAGAGTATGTTTGTATTTTCTTGTCTTTTCTAGGGAAACCAGGAATGCTTGCATCAATGTGATACAAATTTTATACATCTGCTACCTTACAAATGACAAATGCTTTTTCCTCTATTCAATGGATTGACAAAAGTTTTGGAAAAGAAGTTTAGGCTTCTTATATATTTCTGTTCTGTTGTCCTTGGAGTAGGATCCTCCTCTATGCATTTTCTTAGCACTACAGCATCTGCTGGTGCCAGGAAGCTTGCTGTTTCCCTTGGAAAGGAAAAACAAAGTTTTGGAAAGGAAAAACACCACCTTTACTGAGCACAATAGCTCAGCTCTAGATCAGTGGTCAGGAACGTATTTCTGTTGTGTCCCTCCATAAGCTTTTTTTTTTTTTTTTTTTTTTTTAAGAGAGCTTGGACAGGGTTGCAATTTTGGAGTAAATATAACATTCCCGGCTGTTGAAAGTGTTCTGTATCCCATGTTCTGCTGCAATGGTGTATAATTCTTGATTACTCATTAATCATTTTTAGAGGCTACTAAATAATTCATATGAATTTGAACACTTAAAATGCAACCTGAGTGAAGGAGAATACATGTGTAAATTTGCAGGTTACAGGCACTGAGTGCTCAGTAGAAACTTCTATTGAGACATGAAGATTCATTTAAATTGCCTTGAGATGTCTTAGATTACACTTTGTAACCTCCTTTGCTCACTGGCTCCTCCCTTACCTTTTAGGTTTTTCATTTAGACAGACCTTATTATCATGACTTTCAGAATACCAGAGTTTTGTCTGAATCCCTGTCTCTGGCACTGACACAAGGACTGGAGAAAGCTGAAAGTTTCAAACACTGTTTGCTGAGCTGTTGTGGGATAGCTGTTTGTATGGGCATTGCATACCTGTTTTGTTCCAGCAAGCCTCTTGGTGCTTGCAGCCTGGAAGAGGCCAAGGCTGGTCCTGGGACGACCCAGTCCCAGGTGCAGGAGGAGCCGGAAGCCCTGCTTCCCCCAAGGAAACAGCTCCCACACTGGCTTGTCCTGCAGTGCGGTGGAAACCGTGGCCAGTGCCCTGGGATGTGCGCGGCAGCGTCTCCCCTAGACTCCTGCGTCCTGTCCAAATGCAGCCCTCTCCCCTTTCCTGCTTGCTCACAGGAAGGGAATTGTTTAATGAGTGAAGGTATACACAGAAATAGAGAGGTATGTTGACACACCTTGTCTGGTGTTAAGGTTAAATTGCTGCTATCAGCCATCGGGGCTGTGTAAGCCTGCCCTGGGCTACACCACTGGGGTGCACCACAGATTTAGCTGTGCTGGTTCAGGTGTGCCTGCGTGGTGTAACCACACCAGCTGGCTCCAGGGAGATGTTCTCCAGACAGGTCAGATGTCTCGAGAGAGACAGCCTGAGCACTGAGTGTGTGGCGCCCACTCTGAAGGATTCAGCCATACCTGGGTAAATCTCACCTCCTTCAGTGCCTAGGTTAAAAGCACAGAGCAGCATAAAAGTGCTGCAACACCGTGCGCTGATGGAGTGCACCAGTGCCTTCGTGGCACATCCCACTGCTCATGCTGCCTGAGGAGAGAGGTTTGGGGGATTGGAAGGGAATACACAGAGTTGGGTCACATTTACTCAGTGCTGTGAATTTTTTGGCAATGTTGTTGCTCATTGTTTAATCCAGGAAGCCAGCTGTGATGGAGGCCTGCAGCGCTGGCAGGTTTATGTCAGAACCTGTGCCCAGATCAGGCTAGACCTGAAAAGCTGAAAAGGTGACTAAGTCTTTTACATCCTGAGATGCTCTTTCATGGTGACCCTCTAAAGACACAGTTCAGAAGCTTGCTTTATAGACTGCTTTTAACTGAAAACACTTTGGACAAAAGCTGTATTTTCACAGTGTGTTTGTGCAGTGCCTAGTGTGATGGATCACACCCTTCAGGAAACACCAGTACATGAGCAGTGGTTAATTGACAATATCAGTTCCCCTATTGTTTTGCATGAAACAGGTTGGATAAACCAGTAGGATTTCATATTTTTTGTCAGTTCTGTCAGCCAAGGACTGTTCTTGTTTTCCTCTTTCTTGCTTATTTAATTTATATTCTTACTTCTGGGACACAGTGAAGGATTCAGCCCCTGTCCTCCTCAGAAATGTGAGGGAGAGTATTTTTCAGCTGTAATGTATGTTTCAGAAGAGGTCCCTAAAATCTAGATGTAACCTATAACACCCATAAACGTGTATGTAAAGTTAGAAATGTTTGTTTTGCTGAAGTACACTAACACTGTGCTTTCCAACCTGCCCCAGGGGCTTAGAACAATTTACTAAAAGGTTGCAAAAGGTGACTAAGAAAAGCAAGCCTGTTCACAGTGGAGGCCTACATTTGCTATTCATGGGCTTTCATCTCCTCTAGAAAACGAGAAAGGGGAGTGGAAATCAAGACTGAAAAACATTGCATTAAACAAAACACTTTCAAAACCTGGCAATGCATTGGATAAATGCTTTACATTATACATTTGTTAGGTAAGACTCTGCGCTTCATTTGGTTCCTTTTTTGGTAAACCATCTTTCTTTAATGTAGTATATCTTTGTAGATCACTCAATTACATATTTATATATATATATTTTTTTTTTGTGCTGAACTCTTGGAAATCTCATCATGAAAGTGCTATATGAATGCAAAGTATGTTCTGTTTTTGAGCTGAGTTGTACATTATACAATTGCATACTTTGTTATAATTATAGCAATTACATGGCACATTGATTAAAAAAAAAAGGTGTCCCCCAGTCTGTCTGTTCCCGATTAGTGAAATTACTATGTGAAATCTTTCAAAAGTTATTACACTTCAAATACATCAGTTTTTGTTAGTGCAACAAAGGTAAAAACTAAATTCCATTTGCTCTGAAATGGCAGTCTCCAAATGGCAGAAAACAAATTCCTCAAAACGCTACCTCTATTTTTGCCTGTTCATTTTGTATAATATTTGTGAAGAGATAAGTTAACATAGAGATTCAAATGAGCCATTTTCCATAATTATTAAAACGCAGGCTTTCAGGCTGAGCATTGAGCAGAACATTTAATTTCACATTTTCCCACCCTTTTTGTTTCAGATATAAGGAACTCAAATCAAGAAAACGGATTCCATTATGTTTTTATAGATCACATATCAATGTACATTTTGAGATGGGTGCAGAAATTTTCCATAATTCTTTTTAGTAAAAAAAAAAAAAAAAAAGCTATTACAAGTGCCCCTAGGGATTCCAGTGAAGTGGTGTGGTGATAATTTTTTTTCTGAACTAATTTTAGAAAATTTCACAGTAGTAAACATCCTGAACATTTAAAGAGATATTAGAACTTTAAGACTAGTTCTTAAATATTCAGACTAGCATACCCACAGGTCTGGCTTTCAAAGGTGCGAATTCCCAATTTTAATTAGTTAAAATTAATTAAAAGTATTCCCAATTTTAATTGTGTTCTAGTTCATTTTCTTCGAAATTAACCAATTTCAGAATAAGTGGGGGTTAGGCAATAGGGTAATTTCCAGAAGAATCACTTTTTAAAGAGCGTTTAAGGTCATGTTTAAGCATACACCTTTACATATAGTTCTGTTTTTCTGTTTTAGAGTTAAGCAGAGTTAGTCCACCTCTAAGAAGTGGCATAGTTTTCAGATTCTTTTTGGTTTAACTATAGTTTCTTGATATCCTTTTTCCTGTTTCAAGGCTTTGATTTGTGCATTCTAATACTTGTTCCCTTGGAGAGGAAAAAAAATACATAATGAAAATAAGTCCTTGGAATGACAGGATATATGTATATGGCATTTTAGATTTCATAGCAAAGAATATCTAGGCTATCACTGACAGATCACTACAGCTGTAGCATTTAGAAAGCCATTAGTGCTGATATGGAGCATGTCACATGTAGCCAGGTATGTATTTGCCAGCTTCAACAGAAATTTCAACTCGGAAGTTTGGACATACCATATTTTGCTTGCATTGGCATACATTTTGAGCCATGTATCCCTGTATTTTCCCAATAAATTCTCAGGGGAACTATTATTATGGATTCTAGGGGGACTGTTTAATTATAGAAAACAAAACAAAGAAATAAAAAGCAGGTGAGATGCTGGGAGATGCTGATCCCATTACTTAGAAGAAAAAATTATCTGGTGTTAAATTAGTCACTTATCAGAATGGATGCAAAAATATGAAAACAAAGAATTTAGAAAATAACTTGAAAATAAGGATTTAGATGATATCTTCTCATTCATTCAATGCATGTGATTTGCTGAGTAAAAGCTGCATAAGCAATTTTACATTAAACTCTTTCCTTAACACTTGCTTTCTTAGTGATAGCTACTAGAAATGAATTACATGGCCCAATTACTAGGGACATGATAATAGCTGACTTTGTATAATGTTTCCAGTTTCCTAAAGTACCAAAAAAGCAAAATTCAAGTGTAAAATGTCAATGCATACTACCATTTCTAGCAGAAAGTGCTTCCCTACAAGGCTGTTTATTCACTGGTGCCTGTGAATAGGAGTGGTGCTTTTCTGTCAAGAAAGTTGTTTCTGGATTTTTGCTCAGGCAAAGTGGGTGCATTTGGAGTAGTGGGTGCAGAGAAACAAACCCACTGAAAATCTGACTTTTAATGAGTTGACCTTGTATCCCAAGGAGCAGTCCCAGCCTGCCCCAGGAGAATGGCTCTGTAATGCCATGGGGTGAGACGCAGCGATGCCCCACTGCGTGCTCCTCCTGGGCCGGTGAGCTGGCGCCTCCGGGGTGGGCTCACGGCACAGCCTGTCCAGACAGTCCAGCTCAGTCGGTAAGATGGAGCTCCAGTTACCTCCTTTTCAAGCAACAATAAAATGCCATTTTGATCCTTTCCTGGAGCAGAGAGATTCATGAGAAGAATAATTTTCAGTCCCAGAAGAAAGTGAATAAAATTCCTTAAAAATATGAGCTGCAGTGGATAGTATATTGTCTTCTGGGACATAAGTTTAATTTTTCCATTTCTTTCAAGATTTGTTGTACTGTTTTGAGTGACAGAAGCTCAGATCTATAGAAAATTGAACAATTTCAAAAGTGAGTATGTTCTCTCTGGGCAGGCACTGTGGTCACTTGAAGGAATACCGATCCTCTTCCTTTGGTGATGGCAAATCAGGTGGCCTTTTAAAAATACCCCAAATAATATTTTTTATTGCATAAGTATTAGGGAATTTTTATGGTGAGCTTTCTGAATTATAATTGTATAACAATATTAAGTATAGGCAACATCAACATTGCATCTTTTAACTTCAACCACTAACTTTAAACCCAAAAAAGCACCCTTTGACAGTTCTTGGACTTCATTCAGTCAGCCTTTGAAGAAACAGAATGTGCTTTCTGTATAAATCAGGACCAGACTTAAACACATGGGGCAATTTGCATGCTGAATTTGAAGTTAAGATTAGACATACAAAGGAAATTACAAGAAACTGTGGTGAGGTTTAAAAAAAAATCAGTACAAAGCTAAAGTTTATTGCCAGTACTGTTCTCATAGATCAAAGCTATGTTAATGTGGTCTAGGGTTACTTTAATATTTTGCAGCCTCTCACTCCCTTGGTGCGTGTTTTAAGCATGCATATCACTCACTCACTTTTATAATAAAGTAACTTGAAAAAGCCTTCTGCTTTGTATTGGCCTCCTGAGGTAGAAAGTCACAGAGATGTTAAGTCTCAAATTGCTTGCTCCAGCTTCATTATGTTTGATGAAAGAAATATCTTGGTCATATCTCATAACATGCAGTACTTCCTCAATAACTGGATTGCTGTAAGGAAGGACATTTTTTACCTGGATAATGAAATTGTATCCCGGTTATTTCCCTGGTCTTCTCTGTATGATTCATATAGGAGGTTGGCTACATATTAATAACTACTGCACAGCATGATGGAAAGCTTTGAAAAGGGATTTTGTCTTTAGGGATGGATGTGTAGAATCTTTAGGTCTTTCTGAAAGACATACTGCAGGGGTTTTTACCCTCTATGCAGGAAGAGGTGTGTGTATATTCTAAATATAATTATGGGTTAGGGTGTAAACGTTAGACTTGGTGAACTCTGTGACCAAGACCAGACCTATCAATTATATCAGTGGGAGGTTACTGCCAAGATCAACCGTAGATTATACTCTAAGTCTGCAGTCGTGCAGCTTTGCTGGTGCAGCAGTCTTGATGTACCACCCTAGCAAAGAGCATGTTACTAATGTGGATGCAGCACATTCCAGTTTGCTGTGAGTGAAAGATGCTCCTTCACAAAAAAAAAAAAAAAAAAAAAAAGTTGCCTGTATAACTGTCTCTGCACTAGTGCTTTTGTTTATGCAGCTAGTGCAGATAGAACATTTACCAGCTCCAATCCAGAAGCTGCTTAAACACATAAGATCACAGCTGACCACCAAGCTATGCTGTTAGAAGCTGACCAGATAGACCTGGCCTTCAGTAAATGGACCAATAGGGCTAAGCTGAGCCCTTGCCCTATACCCTGGTTAAGGGGTTGAGCAATGACAGGAGGAGCCTCAGGATTTCATGTTGCCTGTATGACTGAGAGGGGAGGAATATTCAGCAAAGACCTGTTAGGTGCTGTGGAGAGCTACTGTCTCTATGTAGTTCGCCACTAGAATGTCATTCTATGTCATTCTGTATCCAAAACCAGTGACAGCCCTGTGCATGGATATAAGAAACACCAGTAAGGACCCTTAGATGAGAGATCTGGCCTACTTGATCCACTGCTCTCTTTCCTTTTCCAAGGCTCTGGGTCCCCCAGTCCTTGTGCATATCTTTCCAGGATATACCCACAGCTCGAAGTCAACAGTATCCCTGAAACTCAAGGCTGTATCTTTACTGCATCTTTTATTTTTGTGAGCTAGATCTTGCCATTCTGAACTAACTTGTTTAGGTTCATATTGTCTTTAAATTGCTGTAAGGTACACGTGACCTTTCCCCAAGATCTATGCTACAAAATACTATGAAGAAGGCAAAACATTTGCTCCTCCCATGAAAATTCCTGCATAA
Source organism: Apteryx rowi (assembly GCF_003343035.1). NCBI lineage: Eukaryota > Metazoa > Chordata > Aves > Apterygiformes > Apterygidae > Apteryx > Apteryx rowi. The sequence continues at coordinate 1,671,927 of NW_020447997.1, read as the reverse complement.
TCTCTACAAACACAAGTGACTCAGTGTCTCTCAGTGGCATAAACTCCTTGCTGATTATATTGCATAGCTGTGGGTTGATGGGTGAACACCTGTTTCTGGTAGTCATAAAGGCAAGACAGTAAATTCTCATATGATCCATTTACTTTCCTTCTATTGGCTCTTAATGGACTTTTCCATAAGACTCTCCATCCCACATGGGGCAAGGATAGAAACAATGACTCACCTGGGACAAACCCAGCTCATCCTGGGGAAACCAAAACCCTAGTCAGTCGTCAGGTTGAAACTGCAAAGGACACTTCTTTCTGATCTTTGTTTTGGTAGGCAGGGAGAGAATATAAAAAGAAGCCCCTAGCAGAAGCCTAATTTGCCCTGAAGCTATTGGAAGGAAAGTTGTTGTTCTTCCTCTTGGGTACAAGACAAGATTATTAGTTTAAAACAAATTAAAGCTTTTCAATATATACAGTAAAATACAACTACTCCAGTTTCTTCATTTTCGAAGCACTAGAGCACAGGTTTTATAACAGTGGGATTGCAAGGCATTGAATGCAGAAGAATTGAGAGATATTGAGTGCAGAATCTTTGTTAGACAAAGAAGTAGAAACTATTGATCAAAAAAGGCTCTGAGTCAAACCAATTAGAGACCCACTGACAGCAAAATGACCTGCTCATCCATCTTTCAAATGAAATGTAGAACTTAGGTGCACATCATTTGTGGCCATTTTAAACGTGAACATTTTTTCTAAAGTCAGAAAGCTGTTAATATTGGTCTCCTGGCCAAATTCCGAACTGGATAATCACATTCTGCCTGCTCCTTTCCTAAATTCCAACAACAGTTTCATTGGCAAGAAATGCATCCATAGTTTGCTGACCTAAACTGCACTTATATTGCTATGCACTATTAACTATTGCTGCATTTCAACCCATGGCTGGCTGCATTGCTATGGTGGAGGAAATGACCTCTGGACAAGTTTGTATATCTTTTCTTTCTTTAAAGTGCTTTGGGAAACAAGGCACTGTATATATGAATTCTGTCATAAAAATCATTTGAGTCCCAGAATATGCAGGAGCGTATTCGGGAGTTTTAGAGTCACCGAATAGGGGAAACTGTGGGCATTCAGTGATGCAGATGGATGAAGGGAAGATACTAACTGGGGACAGAAAGTGTCTGCTTATGGCTTTGAAAGCTGGTGACCACTGATTATCATTAAAAGATATTTTCACCAAGAAACATTGCAAAATTAGAGAGAAAACTGGGAAGCAAAGGAAGAGTGGAGATTTACTGGAAACAAGATGCTCAGTGCTTTGTGGATATCTGTTTCTGTAATATGAGGCTAGCTGGCAGGGTGCTGATGGGTTTTGTTTGTTTTTAGAAGTAAAGGAGAAAGTATTGTCAAGAAATCTGATAAACTATTCCAGAAATTCAGTACATGGTTTCTTAACATTCTGTATGTTGAAATAAATAATGTCAAAGATTCTTTTAAAGAGATTTAGACTCTGCCTGAAAAGTGAGGGAAGGCTGAATCATCACAACATATGAGTAAGATGCTTTTACAGGCTCTATCTTCTTACTATACTGTTTAGCTAAAGCATCATGCTTGGTTTCCCATGCGCTGGTCATTGTATAGCACCTGAACTTCTTGCCTGGTGTGGTTATAAGTTTAGATTCTCAACTGCATAGCCGTTTCTAAAAAAGAGAACAGTCTAAACGCAAACAGTGAAATGAATAAGTGATTTCTGTGAAGCTGTTCTAATTGTGGCATGGCCACATGGCGAAAGAGCACTCTGCCTAATCCACAGCATGGTTACGCTGGCAGCAAGAAACAGTTTTCCAGCCAAAGGCCTCCGCTTTCATTAACCTTCATTTCTGTGTTGCGAGTGGAAGCGCTGCCTGATTTTATCATATAGCCTGAAAGCAGAGACTATGCTGCCGAGCTTGAGAGTTTTGTTTTTGTAGATAACTTGAGTTTAGCAAGGACAAAGCAGGTCTGCGCTCCCATTCTGCTGAGTATAAACAGCTCCCTTCTCCTTCGCTGGGTAGCCACGTTAAGGTCAGGAAAAATCAGGAAACTATTTCCAGCACCAAAGCTATTGATGAAATATGTTTTAAAGTGCCCAGAGTCAGTTCAGTACTTAGCAAAACGGAGATAAGATATGACCTTCTCCAGAGAGTGGTGAGGTCTCGACTCCTTGATGCAGTCCGGTGGCACAGACAATCCAGGGGCCCTGTGCAGCTCCCCGCTGACTCTGAGTGGGCGGCTCTATCACACCCGGCCTTAGGAGTTCCACTAATTCGGTCAGGACACAAAAGGGAGACTGGGTGCAAATGTTTAACAGCAGTAATATTGTGGGGGTTGGAGCTGCCCAGATTCTTTCTACCTCAGTGAATGAGTCTGCCATCTCCAAACTGCAGCTAATGGTTTAAGCACTAGCATTTTGACTGTGGATTTGTAAAGCACTGCGTAAACCTGTTGGGGAAGTGCAGTACGTAGAAAAAAACAAACGTACAGAGTTTTTAAAATAATATGCACTTTGGTAAAGGTGATATGATCAGTATGCTGTTCATGGAGAGCCTGGATAAGACTATTCAGTATTTGCTGTGTGACTGGTACCAGAACTCTAAATCCCAATAATTTTGCTTTCCCACCATTGAAGCATTTATACTAGAAGTGCTCAGTTCATTAGTTGTCATCTGAAATTATTACTGTGCTTCTGTATAGTACTACAATCTATTCTTAGGGCTATAAGGAGGTATAGATGCTTTTTGTTTCTCCTTTTTTCTTTTTTATGTAACTGTGTTGGAAGTACAGTGTTCTTTGTAAATAGGAAAGCATATACTTTATTTAAAATGTCGAAGTTTGTCATCAAGGCAAAGAACCAAAAATCTGTATCATACACCTTAATGGTCAAAGGGACTGCTAACCATTGTGGATATGTGACTGGTCTCCTAATCCCTGCCAGACCAAAAAATGCATTTGGAGAAATTAAAGTCAGCTCTGAACACTCTGTTATCAGTAAAATGGGTTCATTTTGCAACAGATTTTGTTTGCTATGAATAATTTGACTAGCTTTATTTAATTGGCAGCCACAACATTAACCAATCATATCACATTTCCCACAGGCTCTGAATCATGTTAGAGCCCTTTTGCAGTGTTAAATGATTACTAGTTTTTTCGTTTTAACATCTGTTTTAGTCAATCTTGTCAAGTATCCATCCATTGATATTAAAACATAATGTTAAGTATTTAAAATTACAAAACTGCCTCAGCATGGTGACTTAATAGCATTTAATTCTCTCTCATTTTGGACTTCTTAGTTTGTATATCATGGAAGGAACTTTGAAAGAAAACACAGAAATCTATTAGTATAAGGAAAATGTAAACACAGTGAGTGCATTATTAAAAAATGCCAACAAAATTACAGATTCCCAAGTTGATTTTCAGTGGAATATAGGCATCTAAATCAGTTAGAAAATTAGCAGTTTTTTACCCAACCAGAAATAAAGTACAGCTTTTTCCTTATTTTCAATAATAGTCCAATTCATTGGTGATAAATGACATTGGAAATCCTATTAAAATATGTGTAAAATTTACATAACAGAAAATGTCATTCTAAGGTGGTAGATAAGGGGAACTAAACCCTGCAATATTAGGGTCTAAGGATAAGTTTTCAAGTCTTTGACTTGAGGGAGTAGCCCTGGAAATTGAGAACAGTAGCAGATTTCTAAATATCTCATACGAATCAAGAATTCTTTTCATAATTTTTCTCATTCCTAAGTGATAAGGAATCTTATGCCAGTTTTTAAGGCATCATTCTAATCTCTCTGTAACAAAGAAGCTCCATAAAGCAACCTCAGTCTGGTCTGACCAGCATTTTGACTACTATCTATTTCTTACTATATGTATAAAAAATCTGCCTACCCCCCCCCCCATGATGATATGTTCCAGCTTGACAGAAGCCTTTTTCTATAAAAATGAACTTGAAAATAAATATTAATGAAGATTCACTCCTTAGAAACAGTGAATAGTTATCACAAGCTAACATTTCTCAATTTTATGTCCTCTTCAACAGAAGGCACAACTCCATCTCACATTCGAATGGTTAGCTTTGCAAAATTGGCATGCTCTTCAAAAACATTGCTAAATAAGATCATTGTGTAATACATTCGTGTGCCAAAATACACATCTACTGTATAAATGACACATAAATGCACTCCAGCATCCAGGACTGGATGTCAGAATTGGCTTTTTTAACTGTAAAAACAGGGGCCTCTATTATATGAGCTAAATACTATTCTCTCTCTGAGACAACCATAACATTTATCTATCCAAATCAAGCAGAACTGGTTCTCTCAAATTATAGCAAACAATCAGAGACAGAAGAAAAAGAAGAGATTTAGGATCAAATCCTGGCCATTTTAAAGTCAATGGCTGATCTGTCTCTTAAAAGAAACCAGTATTTTGCCTATAATGAACAGTTACTTTGGAGCTGGCTTTATAGCAGAGTGAAAGAATACAGTGTCGTGTATGAGAGAGATCAGATTTCCTGTTATGACCAAGAATACATTAGCTGGTATGCGGATAAAAATGCTTACAGTAGTCTTCTACAAAGTGGAGCAGGAAAACAGGTCCATGTAACAAGATTTAAATTTTGAAGGAAATGGAAATAAAAATTAAGTCCTAGCATGTATTTGCTCCTGTACTTGATCGATTAAATCCCCAAACCACTGTTCAGGGAAAGGTTCATATTATATAGAGAAGCAGGTAGAGTGGGCTGATTATCTTAACATCAGTTGTAACTGGGAATATCCTAAGTCTATTTTGCAGGATTTCATGAAGGAATACCCTGAAAAGCATGATTTTGTGGAAATCAATCAACTTAGGTTTAAGACAGAAAGGTTTTACATCATTAGTTTTTTTGCTTTCTTCAAGGATACAGTGTCACAGCTGTGGCTGGCATAGATGATGCAGGGGATATAACACAGTGCATGTTGAAACGGAAGAAGAATAGTCTATGCTTTAGTGAGAACTGCACAGTAGGAGAGAAAGCATGTAATGGATAAAAATCTGTCTTTGAAGAGGATCCTGAGTGTGATCTTTCAAAAATGGCACATTACCTCCAGAATCTGTGTGAGACCTCTTTTGTTTATCACTGTATTTAACTGTATGTGATGGCAATATCAATTTTTAAATAATCAATTGCTTATGAAAGCGAAATCGAAGATAAAGAAATTGCAGAATAGCACAGCTATCTCCTAGGAGATTTATCTATTTAAGATGACAGTGGAGCTAAATGATCAATGAAGTTCATTGTAGACAAATTAATACTCTGGAATTTGTATAAATATGTATTGAATGTATTAAGAACATATTTGCAGTAAAACTGAACTAGTGGATTTAAAGGATTCTAGCTGCTTCCATCTTGAAAAACCACTTGAACAGCTGCCCTAGGGAATTAGGGAAATTAACCCTGCTGAAGGTTTGAGGGGAAAAAGGGCTTAGCTCAGAGTTACCAAAGACTAAGTTTCCCAGTCCAGTGAAATATTCTGAATATGGTGCTGGTTAAGGCAAGTATCACTGCTCATGTTTGCTTTTCCAGAGAATTTGCTTTTTGGTTTATGCGAGGGAATCCATGGGCTTTTAACTGCAGTTCTGGAGCTTCTGCTCTAGCACCAAACAAATGTTCAGCCCTCCAAATTGCAGGCCTGGCATTGAGCTTTCCCTGCCTCTGCTTTCCCTCATACTGAGAATCCAGTCCATGTATGTGTGCAGAGCAAATGCACTGAAGTCTCAATCTCTGAAGTACTTCAGAACTACAACTCTCTGGCAAAGAGAATATTCACAGCGGGTGAGAAGGAAATAAAATGGGAGGAGGAAGAAAAGACAGAGGAAAAGAAAAGGAGGCTGAAGTGTTACTCTTTCATCTCTAGTTTGTGGGATAAAGGCAGGCCACTGTACTAGTAGACACAGCTCTACCTCTTCGGACTTCATGGAGAGGCAGGAAACTCAGATTTATATTTTAATTCACTTCCCTGGATTTTACTCCCCCCTGCACTGCCCCCGTGTGGTCCTAGTTCCAGATTAGAAGTATAAAAAAAGACATTTAGGGTTTTGGAGTAGGCTAATGCCAATTGCATCAGATTTTTGACAAGGGCAGTTGGAATCTGATTCAGACACTTAATTCAGGATATTTTCACCAATCCTACTATTTTTGGCTAAAATCTCACAGTGAAGATTAGAATCTGGTGTTGTCTGATGAGAACAGTGATTCTTAATGACAGTAATTCACCTCAGCCCCTTATGCTCTGAGAACAGGCCTTACCGCCATCCAAATGTGTTTCTTGCCCAATCTTAGCCAATGGGTCTGCATCTCCTGGTTGCTATTGTGTGGCTTGTGTGAAGTGAGTTGGTGGTTCCAGTCCTATACACAGGAGATGGGTGTTTATATCACCGAAATCAATATTTCCAAGCAAATGGCATGATGAGTGTAACCAGGTCTCTGTGAAACAGAGAGCAGAGAGGTGAAGACTTTGTGGGTGTTTTGCGGGTATTGTGACTGCACCACTTTTTCTCAGATGTGACTCCTACATCTGAGTCATCATGGTGAAGTTAAAAATCCCCTGACTACAGACAGTGCTGAATATATTTCACTGGCGTATAGAGGAATTTTGTTTTCTAACGCTCGACTCCTCTCACAGCTCTAAACTTACTCAGAGTGTAATGAAAATTCCCTGAGACTGGCAGGAGCCAACTGTTTATTTTAGCATTTCCTATTAGTCACTGCAGGGTGTTTTTTGTTTTGTTTTTCCCCCCCAAACTATGCTTTTGAACAAGGTCTTACTAGAACAAGTTGGAGCCAACTGTGTAGCTGCGTGCAGTGTTACAGGCTATTTTCCTCTTTTAAAAAGACAGGATTGTCTGACTCACGCAGCCCTCTCTTCTTGCCTCATGCTCTTTCCTGTATTGCACCAGATCAGCGCTGAAGGGAGGGTCGTGCTTTGCAAGGATCCAGGGGTATGTAACTCCAATAACAACACTACTCTAGCGCATTGCCACTGGATTATCCTGAATTTTGCCCTGTAAATATTTCTGCATCAGCGATCTTGCTGAGCAGTGTTTTATTTTACCTGCTGCATTACTAATAGTAAAATGCAGCATGGAAAGGGCGCTTGGCCAGGACTCTGGGTTCTCTTCCCAGCTCAGCTACGGTCATGCTCTGTGTGTTTTGCTGCCTGTCACATGGGAATAGTAATACTGAAATTCCCTTGGAAAGTACTTATGGAGCTACAGGGTGTTATATAAGAATTAATTGTTATTACTGTAGAATTTGGGAGCCAAATTTTGACTTTTCCCTGCACTCATATGTCAGCAAATTGCCATAAGCCTATCTGGAAAAATAGTGTAACCAGCTGCCTCTGGCAGAGTGAGGACTGCAAAAAAAACTGTCACATCACAGATCTAGGTCTGTTTTTCCACCAGCAAAACATGACAGGAGAGAGCAGGCCTAGACAGCAGCAGAGCTTGGCAACCACTTCGCACCAGCCCTTCCTAGGAGAGGCGACCTCGCGGGAGTTCATTTGTGCATGATCTGAAGAAGAATCTCAAGAGAAACAATGGATAAAAGAAGCAAGTGTTGTGAGAAACTGAAATATGATGAGGCCTCTTGGGCCGTGTGACCTTGCCTGGCTCCTTGAATCCTTCTGTGCTTGTTAGAGTATGCCCCTTTCCTGCAGTTCAGACACTTCTGTTTGGGCAAACACAAACAGCAACCATGTACTTCTAGTCTGAGGGAGACAACAAAGAAAGCAGCAAGAACATATGTAACTTTTCCAGAGAAACCACAGGCAGATCCTTAACAGGCTGTAGCAAGCCTGAGAACAAAATGGCTAATGCCTCTGCTAACAGGCAGGCTTCTTGCAGCTTTACTGGAGGGAGAAAGGCAGGATGATTTTGTGGCAACATACCCAAAGGATAACTTTCTGGTTATTTTTAAGAAAAGGCAAAAGGTGCTGATAGAATATGTAAGAGTAATATCCACAGAAATTAGTAACGGAATGTGAAAAAAAAAATAAACCCCTTTCAGCTGTGAGTCATGATTTCTCAACAGTACATACATTATAGAATAAAATGCTACCCAACATACCCTGCCTGTCAGTATGCAGGGCCTAATTAATCAGTGAGGAAATATTTTAACAGTCATAAAAATGAAACTACAATTATTTGAAGATGATCTGATAACAACTGGTTTGTGGAAAGAAGGTTGGATTTTGGCAACTCTCTCCCAGAAGATTTCCAACCTGGAAAGAATAAGATTTGCAAATAGCAATAACCTGTACTTTCTAAATGTATCAGAAAAGACGGCATCTGAAATACATGGCTGTAAAAAAAGTTTTTTTTCAGCTTTTCTGATTTTCCAGCTTTCCTTCTATTTGTTGTCTCCAATTATCTGCAAATTTCCTATTTCTTGTGCTCAAAACAGTGCTCTCATTGTTGGCCCCCTCTTATACTTGTGCTCTCCGATGTTCCTTATTGTCTGCTCCTTTGCTAAATTATATTCAGATTGCCTTAGGTGGTTCTAACATCCTTGATCACAGCGATTATCAGGAAACATAAAGTAGATTAGGATGGGTTAACAATTAACTGGACACAGAAACATATGGAGAGAGCTGGTAGCCAGATATCTGCCCTGCTCAGCCAAAGAAGGTATTTGGACAGATTCATGAGATTCCCCAGGGCTAAACTATGCAATGAATAAGAAGTTGTCATTGTCGAAGGTACAATTCATTCATCACTTGTGTACAATAATCTGGTGGCAGGAAGATGAAGCTTCTGCCATACGTTTTGGTGTTACCTAGAATCTGTAGATATTTGTGGATTCTTTTTGTTTATGTTGTAGTTTCTTAGGGTATGTGTGTAAATGTGTATGTACCTTTATTCCTTATAGTGGCCTTTGTTTTTGCTCCTCTCCTCCCTCCCACAAGCCATCATTAATGAAAATGGTCAGTTCAAATGAAAGAAGTCAGTACCAAATATTCATTTTAGATGACTTAGATATACTGGCAAGTTAGATTCCAGTAGATTCACTGTGCATATTAAAATTGTGCTAAAGCCCATCTTCAGTATATCTGGTTTTGTGCTATAAGAACTTTGCTGGCAAAACTTTTGATTAAACCCACAACAACCCAGCTCTGTTTAACTCTCAGCAATCTGATCTCCGTTATCCAGAACTGTTCCTTTGGGTTGTGCCTGGAAGTTTTATCATAATCATTTGGACCTAAATCAGGCACCAGAGTGGAAATGAGAATTCTAGAAGGAGAGAAGAGCAAAGAAAGATCATTATTTTTATGTATAACAGAAGGCATTTAACTGTGTGCTCAGAGAGGAGAGGGAGCAAATTTAAACCTAACCTTTCAGGATATAGTTTTCACTGTTATTTTAAATTTGGATCATGCTTCAGTGTATTTCTAAGGCAGTCCGTCCCTTCATTCTAAGTGAATGGTAAGTTGCTGGGTCACGTTCTGGTTATGCATCAGGGAAAGCTCTTCTGATTCTCTGCCGCAATCCTACGGCAGATTAGCAAGCTAAGGGATGACCTGACTTTCAGCTGCTGACTTGTTACAGTCCCTTTTCCTTCTCCTGCAGCCAACCCTGTTGTAGCGTGGGAGATGAGCATCTTACTGACCCATTCTCCACCAGCTACCTGATCAATTCACAGGACAGCAAATGTCCCCAAACATTTTACCTTTTGGACTATGGGCCAAATTTTGCTTGATTTCCCTGGTGTGAGCCAGAAATGGCTCAGTTACAACAGCATAAATTGGATATGCCCTATTGGTCTCAACGGGACGACTGAATTTGGCCCATTGCTTTAGGTCTGTGTTATTAAAACAGTCAGTCTTCTGGCTGCAAGGAGTAATATAAAAAAATTAAAATTCACATATGTTGGGATGCACTCTGGATAGTGTGGTAACAGGATAGAGTATGAGGCTTAATTTTGTTTTGTACTACAGTGCTGACAATGTATGTATGGCAGTACTGGAGAAAAAGCATCTTCCTCATTAATCTCAGTGTGTTTTGCAACACATTGAGGCATCTGGGCAAGCAGACTCTCAGAACCATGACAGGGCTGAAAAATTTGCCTGAAATGAGGTGTAAAGATGAGTAAAGGATGATTTCCTTGTTTTAGCTTGAAGAAGAAAATATTTTTTTTCAAAAAGCAGGAAGATAAATTAGAAAGATTTGCATTTAAAGTGAACACTTCCGTGTATCTCCAGTTAACAGACAAAAATACATCAAAATTTATGATGAATGATGCATTTGCTTGGTCCTATTCTCATTATACATACATCTGAAGTGGAACCAATGCCATTTATGAATAATTTAATTAAAATAATGACAAGTATTATTTTTGTAGCATACAAAACTGTAAACATTAATTTAATAAGGCTGAGAATCATGAAATGCAATCTTAATTACTAGAAACCAGACTAATCAGCTGAACTGAGGCAGACAAGACAATTAACTCTTTAGAAATGAGTTTACAGCTGCTAGGGTGGAACTAACACACTAAGAGCGTTAGCATAGTCATTACTTTGAAGTGCACAATGTTTTGGAATAGACCTTAAAAGCAACCTAAGTTCTCTTCATTCTGCACGTCTTTTAAATATTCTGTAGCCCTAAGAATTTGTCCCAGGATTTTTGTCTCTGTTGTCTGCCAGCCCCAAGGTGCAGTAATAATCTCTGAGCCACATCTCGTAGGGATGGCTGAGCTGTGACAGGCTGGAGGAGCCCCTGGGTCAGGGCAGGCAGGCTTGCAGTGCGCCTCCCTCCCTAGCTAATAATCAAGGTCTGCCCTATAACGAGGCAGATATCTTGCATCCTGCCCTCCCCTGGGAGGCTGATGCAGAACTTCATTGGTGGTTAGAAACCTTCTCCACATTTCCAGCTATTTTTATTTGGGTACACTTCATACCTTTCTATCTGTTCAGGCTTTTACCTCTCGCTCCAGTGTATTTGCAGAAAACACGCGCACCCTTTGTATTGTCAGGAGAGCAAGGAAGTTGCTGGAGCTTCCTCTTGTAAGGTGGACTGACCCTTCCGCTGATTAACAGTTGCAATTGGACTTCAGCTTTCTTTAATATTGGTACCAAAATTGTGCAAAGCTTTCTGTTTGGCTGTAAAAGAGAACCATTTTCAAACTGGGTCACGCTCAGCAAGGGTAAACTTTCAGTTCAGATTCAAAGTCAAAAGTATCAGAAAGCTGAGAATTATCACCTTGTGAATAAAATATATGGGGCTTTTAAACGTTTTTGTAAACGCCGTGCCTGGCAGCACCTTTGTTACTTTGGAGTAGGCCAAAACGACACAGCCTGCTCTGCAAGTGCCACTGCTTTTTTCATAGTGTATTCATGTCTCTGCTTTTCATGCTCTGGTGCCTCATTTCTGACTCATCATATGAACTGCACAAAAGAAGAAAAACAGGAACTGGTAGCTGAGGCTTCGTGTTTTCCTTTCAGGGTTGCCACACACTCCCAAGCATTCGCAGTGCATGCCGAGGACCCCATCTCTCCCAGGTCTGTAACTTCAGAAGTATGTAACAGAATTATGAAACAAGCAAAAGTATGATTTTGTGGAGCTCTAACTCTGGTCCCCAATGGCAAATGCAGTAGCCAAATTTAGGTGACATTTACACTTTCTACATATAAAGTGTGATTTAACTTTTGATTTTTTCCTCAATTTGCCACCATGTTTTGAGATCTCATATTTTGGAATATGGAACAGTCATCATTATTAAATTCGATAGAAGATTCATCAGCATCCACCAGTTCAACTTAAAATTTACAATTTAAAATGAGAATGAAATTAAGAAGTCACCACCTGTTGTGGACTAATACTAATAAAACCCAGACTAGAAAAATAACCTTAATAAAGCGACATCTAGTGGCTACAGCAAGGCATGAGTGAAAGCCTGAGATTAGTTCGCCCGAGAGCAAAAGGTTGGACAGTGTTTGAAGCAAACCTAGATTCACAGAGGGAATATCCACAAGATACAACAAAGAGAAGTTGGTCTTTTTTATTCTAGTCTCCTGATTGCTTTGGATGAGCTTTCCAATAAATGACTGATTAACCTCATACAATGAGCTTTAGTCTAGACCTCTTGCTGTACAGATTTACTGCTGCGTTAAAACACTGGTGCTTCTTGCTCTCCTCCTCACCATCACTGTGATTTGTTACATGAACATTCAAGTAGCCAAAAGAACTGTGGGGCAAGCTATGGTGATTTGTGTCTGCGGTGACTGTGAATTTCAGTCACACTACAACTGAATATACAAATGAGATATGGTTGCACATAACTTTTTTTAAACACACTCTGTACATCTTTAGCATTTTGTGCTCTGCTTTTGTCTTGGCTGTGCATTCTCCTTTGGTCCTGGATCTTCTTGAACCAGCTGGGTAGACTTCTACTAGAAAAAAAGACTTTGGCCATAACATCTGTTCTTTGCGTCTAAGCCAGTCTGGGAGTGAGGAGTTGGAACGATGGAGTGACGAGTTGGAGCAATGTTACTGTGTTGCCTCCTAGGTACCAACTTGTGAGTATACGTTATAGAAAGGATTCTGGGTCACTGGTTCTTGTGATATTTGACGTTGTTATTATTTGTCAGTTCAAGCCAATACAGGTGCAGCGGTAAAAGCAAATGCTATGTATTTTTTGAGGGGAAAAAAACCTGACCTGGCTTTTTACAAACTTTGCCATTAGCTGCTACTCATCTCTTAGGGAACAGTGTGTTCCTGGAACACGGGGCAGATCATGTTTTAACGTGAGAGGCGGATCCTGTTGGCAGTCAGTGAAATATTAAAATTGACTTCCGTGGGCAAAGATTTCTGCCCCTAAATTTTAATTCCAGGTTTAAGGCTGACCAGCTCTGTGAATCTAATTTCTCTTGGCATGAGTTTCTCTACCTACACACTAGGGACAACACAGGGATAATTTTTGTTTCAGCATGTCTTTCCAGCAGTGGATTATTAGATCAGTTTTTTTAAAAAAACTTTGTCATCTTCAGATGGAAAATGCTACAAAAGAGCTTGATATTGTCATGCTTTTTAAAAAGGCTCTTGTACTGTCAGGTAAATGAATTGTCATGCTTTTTAAAAAGGCTCTTGTACTGTCAGGTAAATGAATTGTCATGCATAGGAGACAGAGAAGCTTGCGTGCTGCTCAGACTAAAGGGAAAGAAGATAAAAACAGGTATCGTTACAGCAGAGTTTAATTTCTTCTTTCTCTCTCAGAAGTGGTGCATTTGGAAAACTTTGGAGAGGAGACTCCTGATTTCACCAAATCCCATGTGCACACATGATGTTTATTAGCCAACATGTTTCACTTCTTAAAAGCTGACATACTCGTACTGTGCAGCCTTTTTTCTAAATCAGCATAACCAGAAAGAGCCGTCTTTCTCTGTAACTTCCCTAAGACACACTTCGCTGGGAATGGCAGCATGCGGGGGCAAAAGCCTTTAATGCACTGTGTGCCAGTACCACAGAGCTGGCCTGTGCTTCAGACAGCGACTGTTTACGTGGTTCCCTGGTGAGGTACGTTAGGGGCATCAAGCAGCAGAAGCAGTCAGGATCACACCGGTAGCACTGCTGGTTGCCATCGCTATTCCGACAGCAGTCCGGGATGACAGTGCTGTTCCCTTGCCCAACCACAGAACGAGGGGGTGCTGCTGGCGTTGGCAATGCCTTCCATCCTTGTATTCTGTGGAAAACTTTTTCTCCTAGGTTTATTAAAAATTAATATATATTTTTTCATTTTTAATTGCATTAAAATTATTTAATTGCCAGGAGTAGCATTAATTTTGCTACTCCTGGCATTTTCTGTGTGTATATGTTTCCCTTTTTTATTTATTTTGTGTTTTAGATTTTCTCAAAAACTAATAGTTTTTTTTACTAAAATTTCAATTTGAGGGAATGTAAGTGAGAGTAGAATTTGGGTGGTATGAAGTGATGAATAGTACAGGTTTTAACAGTATCACTAATGTCTGTTGCTGCTTAGTTTGGATGTATAGTGTCTTAACTGGAATTTATTTCACCCTGTGTGCATCCATCAGTCCTGAGTCTCTTAAACAATGGCAACTTAATATTAACAGTCACATTTGCCAAGAGCACTGAAGTTCACCTGTTGCCAAAAGCAGCTTACAGAGAAGATGGATGTTCTGAGACACTTAAATATAATCAACTAGAAATATGACTATAACTTACTAAATTTACTGTTCATATGTAACAGAACCGTGCTTGTCTCTGGAAATTTTTGGAGATAGTTTCTATAAGAAAGCAAATGTATTTTTCCATAGAAAGCACAGTATTATTAAACAAGCTGAGGATTGGATCAGGATTTCTAGTGGCTTACATGGTACCATTTTAAAGAATCAACATTTCTATAATAATCACTAGGCTTTAGTACTAATCAGTAAGTTTTGAAAATCAGTAAGTTTTAATGTTAGAAAATAGAAATACATTTTTATATGGACAGGCAACTGATTTCCTAATGTATCTGATGACACTTCAGAACTGACAGAAGGGACTATGTTTATACAGAATTAATCTATTCTGAACTGCATTATTAAATTCAGACTTTGATCTTAGGCTGAAGTGTTTTGTGCAGCTGTGAATCAATGGGGTTTTAGAGAGGAGACTGTAGGAATTGGGAAGTTTAGGAGAAGGGCAGGAAATGCCCACTTCACAGAAATGGGAACCCAAGCTGCTTTGAGTTTTGTCTTCAACTGTGAGTCCAAAACATACATTGGTTTTCATCTCACCACGCCTGCCCCAGCTCCTCCTCCTTCTCTCCCTTCATCCAGGATCAGATTATAAACAGAAACAAAGGCTTCGTGTTGGGCCTTTGCGGATGCACTGGTTCCAGTTCTTCAAGAAGTTTTGGCCAGAATTATACTTCTCGGATCTGGCATATTGCTTGATACATTGGAGTGACAATTGTGTCATTTGCTTTTAACTAATGTTACAAAAAATAGGGCAGGGGAACCAGGGTGTAAAGATTACCTACAGAATATGCTGTAGTGGTGGCCTGAGAATAACCAAAAGCCGGAAAACACAAAGAGAAGTAAGTGCCTAGATTTACTACAAGTGCTTTAAATATTTTTATAAGCCAGGGAGCCAGTGAGCACTGTTTTAAGGAGTCTAAGCAGACCTGCAAGTTGCCAGCTCTGGGAAACAAAGGCATCTCACTGTCCAGTCTTCCCAAGCCTTCACAAACAGGAGGGAGAAGCAATTTATTGCATTCTGTCATTAGACAGATACTCAGTTCCCAGATACAACAGTACTGAGAGTTTATTGAATCCTGTAGACATCAGCCTGCGCTCCCCATATGTTCAGAATTTTACAGGCTGTTTCCATTAGGAGAAGAAATTGATACTGAAGCCAGATTTTTAATTGGTTAAATCCTTTTTTATTTACCAAAAAATGTAGTCAAAACACTGTTCTCCTGAACACAGTAGGCAGATTCCTTGTTTATGTTTCCAAACCTGCTTTTCCAGGCAGCACACTGCTGTGTAAAGCTTTCTCTGAGTATGTTGGTACAAATGATTCTTTTACTCTCTCCCTAATTTTCTGATTATCTTTAGTTGCATCTCACTTGTTAGAGCAAGCAGAGTCTTTTTCAGCCATTAGGACTTCTGAATCCAACCCTTTAAAAGGCCAGTTCATTTCTGCTGTCTTCTGGGACACTGAATTTCCTAGGTGGTCTATATTTTGATTGAGATACTAGTTATTGGTTATAAGTTATATTGGTTATAAGATACTAGTTATTGGTTATTATAGTTATATTACTAATCATGGGTCAGAAGTAGAGCATAATCTCTGCTGCTTGTATAATTAATGCAAGTGTTGGAAAGTTGCTATAAACAGAAAAATGTGCTCTTTTTTTTTTTTTCCTTCAGGATGAGTAAGACCACACATAACGAGTATCCATCCGCTGGCCAAGTGGTAAGATAGAGCATAATTTACAAAGGGATGAAATAACATCCAGTGGGTTTTAAGAAGGAAAAAGCTGTCTGTAAGAAAAGTTTCAGGACAGTAGTTGTCCCAGCTGTGATTACTCAGCAGGCACAAATTGTGCCATGAATTATTCAGGTTGTTGAGTCAGTCATAAGTCCACTGAAAGAGATTAGATTTTAGGTGTGCAGATAAGCCACACACATTTGAATTTATGTTAATTGATACTAAGAGTCAATGTTCAAGTTATTTTCTTAATTTTTGGTGGCATCAGTTCGCTCACATGAAACTTGAACCAGTGGAAGAGAGCAGGGATCCTCTGCAGCCTCTCTCTGCACTGTGATGAGGACGGTGTGCACTACAGATGATATACTGCAGACAGGAGCTATGACTGCAGCACACACAAGTTTCTGTCTAGCAAACTCAGGAAGCATGAGTATTTAGCAGAGGTTAGACCTTTGAGTCTCCGAGCTTCCCAAAAGGCTTACATGGTCTGTGCCACTGCTGCTATTGGTATCTGAGCTTGCTGACTGAAAAGCTAGCCTGCGCATGCTGCGGTTGCATCTCTTGTTGGCACCACCGAGGTACCCAGACGGAGCGGCTGCTGTTGCCTGCCCTTCCTGGACACCCCGGCTTGCTTCACAGAGTGCTTAGCAGCGATGCTGAGAGAGGCACAAGAGGCCCAGCAAATTCACAGTTATCTTAACTGTGTGCTCTCCTCTCTAGGTTACGTCTGTCTTGTAATTCTTTTCCCTGCCCCAGACTTGGAGCAGCGTTGTGTATGAAAAGCCGCCTTCGTGGGGAACAGATTGATGGGCTTCACATCAGTAAATATGGCTTACTTTCCCTAAAATCATTTCTTGAGGGAGGTCAGATGTTTCCTGTTTGAAAAAAGAAAGAAACAAGAGAAATTCTAAGTGGGTGAATATTTCTTGTGAGGCAAAATGCAAACAATACAGCTTATTAATGACCACAGTGGCATCATTACTGTGGTGGAAAAGTTCATTTTAGATTTTTTTTTAGATGAATCCATGTTGTTTGAGTTTTCATGAATTTATAACCAGTGGTGGCTCAGGTGCATTTCAGAGAGGTCTTTTTTTTTTGGCTTGTACTTTTGTTCTCTGAACTGCAGATCAGAGCCCACTTCACAAATTGAATTTTGCTAAGGCCACACTACCTGCTATGTTCTTGTCCAAACCCCTTTTTCTAACGTGTTCTTTGAACACTTTTTTATTTCATCTTTGCAGCGTACATGGTACACCATTTCTCTGAAATAGTGGGCGTGCATTTCCCATTCTGGTGAACACTCTTGCCTCTCTTTCAGACCACCTCTGAAAAGGGGCTCTGTGAGCTTTGTAGCCTTGCAAAATTTGAGCAAGTCATTGCTATGGTGTTCTTATCCCTTCTGGCACCAAGTTTTTATGTTTTGTTTTATTTTTTAAAGCAATATCTGCTGTTCAAGATGATCTAGGTTCTACATAAGATGCTTTTTGCTAATTAGTTATGGACTGTGAGATTCCCTAGCTAGCTATTATGAAATGCATTCATCAGGAGTAAAATGGTTACACAATCATCTTAAAGTTTAAGAACAGCAGAATGCATTTCAGTAAGCAGAATTTCAAATAATTAATTCTTTAAAATAAAAAAAAGGCAAGCTGGAGGGTATAGTCATTCCTTTAAACTAACCTCTCCTGGCAAGTCCTTTTCATCACCATTCAGCTGATTGATACTGTGTGGGAGGAAGGGCTTTATTTAGAAAGGTGCAGCTGAAGGCTCAGTTCGCTCGCTGTTAGGTGTGTGGATCCCTTACTGAAGTGAACGGGGAGCTGTGCAGGGAGCAGGCTCTCCGAGAAGTACAGCTGACGTTATTTCCCAATGCCTACAGAAAACCCTCCATCTTCCCTCCTCTGTGTGCGCTACAGAACAAACAGGGAGAGCAAACACAAAGTACCTTTGACTGTCCAAATAGAGCCACTACTCGTTTGCCATAGGAGGTGGCCTGCTCCAAGTCACCTAGGCAGAAATAAGTAGCACCCAGTCCTTCACAGACCTGCCACCAGCTGCACTGATTGTCTGTAAAAGGCCATACCATAGCAGATTTTCTTACTCCATCTGTGTAATTCAAATGAAAAACAAAGACTGGGCAAAGAAAGATGTGAAGGACCAAAACATGGATGATTCAGGGCACTATCTGAGCAAAGTGAATGAATAAACTGATGTCGTGTGTGCATGTGCGCATACGCATGGATGGGGGGGAAGCTCTCTTTAGTTAAGTTTTAATTTTACATTGGGAAATCTATTTCAGGAATTGTAAGCAGTTCCATGTTAGGGACAATTGCTATTCATCTGAAGTATCATGGGAGACTCATGTATCTTTGCACTGTGGTTTTTCTCTCACTTTGCTTAATGCAATGTGCTTTGTAATGAATATGAGTGTTTCCATTGGTTTCAATGGTCTTTAAATCAGGAGCTTGTGCTGTGGTCAGGCAGTGAGTGAGGATGAGAAGATACATGTTAAATACAATGTTTTGGGGTATAACACAAAGTCTGAATTATATGAAAAAGCAAATCAGGTTGGCAGTTATGTAAGACTATTTTATGATTTTATTTCTGACTGGGGAAGGGAGAAGAGCCTGGAAAGGAAATGTTTCTTTCTGTGTCCTGGCAAGCGTGTTCATACACCAAAAATGCTGTTTTGGCTACTTTTCATTTTTATGAACTCTGTAGACATCAGAAAATACCAAGATGTGTATTTGTGAACATTCATTCTGTTGTGAGATTATAGGTTCATCAAGTGGATATGAAATCAGAGGATTAAAAAAATTAGGTATCACAGATAATTCACATACATACATGTTGAAAACTTAAAGCTTTCTCAATATATATTCTGAAGAGAAAAATAACCAATGCGCAAGTAGAAATATTGCCTTGATATTCCATTGACTTATACCACTTTTACATTGGTACAGCTTTAATGCCTTCAGTGGGCTTACTCCTGATTTACCACGTCGTAAACAAGAACAGAATCAGATCTATATGCTTTTACAGACTTTCACTGATTTTTGGTAGGCCTGTGTTTTAGTTGGAGAGCCATAATCTCAGAAAAATATTAATCAAATGATTGCTATCAAAAGCCATTCAACTTTTTGAAAACATTTTTCAAAAATTACTTGGCACCTGGGCTGATTTGTGCACTAGGTTTCAGTCTGCTGTAGACTAATAGAACTGATCTATAAAGAGCTGAAAATAAAGTTTTATTAGAAATAAAATTGTATTTATTGAAGGCAATTTTCTTACATAACTCTGCAAATGCATCAAGAGCCTGGTGATAGTAAAACTTTGCCATACCATAGTTTTCCAGATGGCTGTCAGCATATGCTAAATTGCAGGAATTTTGTCTCTGGGCTTTCTATCCCTGAGCACCTGAAACAAAGATTAGTGTGAATAACTCATGAGTCATATTTACTTAAACAGATTTAAACACCTTCTCATACACTGTATGAACAACTGGCTCCAAGAACATGGCATTAAAATTATTAGAGCAAGTATTTCTAAAGCATCAGTATTTTATTTCTATTACATTTTCATTTTTATGTTCTTCTATGTATGACATACCCTGAAGGGAAGCTCCAAATGCATATTATACTGGTGGTTGAAAGCAGTAAGTTACAGTTACTTTAAAGTCCAGGCAAAACTTTAGAAGAAAGACTCCTTTGTTAGACTGTCTATGGTGTCACATCTGAACGTTGTTCAGGGGTGGCTGTAGCTGTAGGTTTGATAGCTCATAGGATCTGTGATCTAGAGAAGCTGGCAGGTATCCTTTTAAGATGGATTTAGTGCATAACATGTCTCAACTAACCTGGCTGAGGAGGACAGCAAGCTTATGGAGTCCCTGTTTCTGCTCCACCATTTGAGTTGCAAGAGCATTTGCAGTCTATTTCATAGCAAGGGGCAGTGAATAACCATGTCCTCAGTGGTAGGATTCTGCCTCTACCTTACTTGATTTTGCAGTGTGGAAAATCTAACCTTCAGTATTCAACGCAGAGCATTGAAAAAGATATGTGTGAGTGTTTCAACAGCTTGTATAACAGCCGGCAAATGATGTGTAGAAAGGTTTGTTCTCTTCTCCATGTATTTGTTAAATACTTACTGGTCCCCACCTTTTAAATACGAAATATTAAATAATGAAATTTAAAGTAGTAAAAGCTGTTAGGAAAAGTGTGCTTTTATGTAACACGTCTCATTTCATTATGCAATGGATACACCTAAAATGCCAAGACAGGACTTCACATTTAATCTTCACTCCCACACTAGACAGTAACTTGGACAGTGTGTGAATCCAAGTGCATTCAGTGAAACCAATCACCAAGTATATTTTGAAAAACATTGGCTGGCCAGCTGTCTATAATTAGCAAAGGAGAATGCATCAGTAGTAATGAAAAACCTAACAAAGATTTGTACAAATCACCTTTAAACCTCTGCAAGTCTACAAAAGATTGTAAGAATTCTATAGTTGGAACTTTTAACAATTATTTCCTACCACGTGCACTAAACTGGAATGATGAAAACCAGTTGTAGTGTATAGTTGAAATGCTTTAGGGCCAGTAAGATATGTAGGTAATGTACTAAAAAGAAGAAAGTACAATCAGAGAAACCATACCTGTAAATTAAGTTTACGTTTAATTCATTCTGTATGGGAATAACTTCTCGCATGTTTCCAAAGGGGAGAGGAAACAATTTCCCTTAATCCCATCATTAAGTATATTCTTTAATGGATTATAAATGGATAAAACAGTTGTTTTCAGGAATCTCTCTTGTTGAAAATCTATAGAAATTTGTCATTTGTTTAGGAATGCAGAGCTTCTAATTAGGGTTATTTTACAAGACATTGAATTTGGAAATTATTCAGTGAAGGTGCTTTCCAATCCTAGAAATCCTAGGTGCTGTCAAGGCTCTGAGTGCACAAATAGCCCTACTAGCCCTGCGCAGCCTCCCCTGGGGCCTCTCTGCACCCTACCCGGGGGCCCGGAAGCCCATTTTGGCCCAGCCTGGGGCTGTTAGTCATGCTAGAAAGCAGGAAATGAATTTCTAGAAAGCAGCAGGTGAATTTCTAGAAAGCATCAGAGAAATTGGTGGAAAGCAGAAGTGTAATACCTAGAAAGCAGCAGGGGAATTTCTAGAAAACATTGGGAGAAATCCTTGAAAGCTTTGTGAGAAGTCCTGGAGAGCTCCTGAAAAATTCCTAGAAAATTTCCAGAGACTGGATTTCCCAGTAAGCTGCAGAAAAAGTCCTTGGAAGTGTCAGAAGATATCTGGAGTGGCTCAAGATCCACTCTATAAATCTCCAGAAAATATTTGGATAATATTTTATAGCAATAATATTTTTAAGCATGGTAGCTTACATGTTTGGAAACCTGCTTCCTTCTGGCCTTAGACAGAAATTGTTTTTGTTTCATTGCAAATGTTGCCTCGTTCATCAGGAGGAACTGCGATTTCACAGTCAGCAGCTTGTGATTTCAGGTGAACTGGAACTGATGAAGTTCTAAGGAAAAACTGTTGTCTTGCAAATGTTCTAAATAAATGAAAACCAGGGAAGCAGGTAAAAAGAATACGGGCTCTAAGCAGACTCAGTGAGATCATTTTCCCTGAGAAGTCAATGCTTCTTTATGACTAACATGAATCTGTTACAAATATACTGTCCCTTTTTCAGGGTATAATATCCTGACATTCTGTGCAAAATACATGAGTAGCCTGACTTGGAATGACTTAGAAGGGTGCCAAAATATTAATCACATATAGATAGACGTGAAGGGAAAGCAGAATCTTAAAGGTAGTGCCTGCCTGGACCTAACTATTCATACCTATATGTCCAAAAACTCTACAAGACCTCTGCCCTCCAAAGTCTTGCTGACAGAAATATTTTTCCCTTCTCTCTCATGTGACAGCCTGATCCAGCCAACCGGGCCCCCGACAGCATCCCTGCCAGGCTCTGCTCTTGCTTGTCCTTCCAAGTGTGAATTTCAGCAACTCAGTTTACTTCTGTGTCTGCTTTCCCGTTTACTTGGAGCTCACCACCACTGTGGAGCACTGTGAGATATGTCAGTGAAAAGCACCATTTAAATACTGTATGGTTAACTAAATAGGAGACCTTATTCAGGAAGAATTCTTTCACTCCCATAGACTTCATGCCTGAATGGGCCCTGCAGGGTATGGTAATGTGAATGTTTAATAAATACATATTCCTTAGGGAACCTAATAACCAGATTTTCATACCGATGACTGATGAATGTGCCATAGGGCTTGACCTGGCTAACGGCATTTAAAATATTGGCCATGTTGAATTGTTAAAAGCCAGCATACGAATCTCTTGGGGCATATTCCTTCTACATAGGAAGTTCTCCATTGTAAATTATTTCCCTGCTTTAAGGCACCACACTTTTAATTCAGCCTTTATTGCAAATGCATCTGGTTAGTGTTAAATTAAAACACCCCAGGAAATCTGTACTTTTCAATGTATTTGTTATTTATGTAAATCTTTGGACAGCATCCATTGCTTCAAAATCAAGTTAATTAGAAACATAGAGCACTCTACTGGGATTGTGTTCACGCCTGTTGCTCTGTTTGAGGTCAAGATATTTCAAGCCTGATACTGAACTGTAAATCTTTATTATTCTTCTAAGACCTTCTCCAGATTTCCACCCTGTGAAATCATCAGATGACAGATGAGGGCACAATCTTTTTTGCTGAATCTAGTCCTTTTTCTGAAGACTATTCCTACTGAGCAACAAAAAATAATTCCTATTATTTGAGGTAGGTGTTTTAAGTCAAACTGACAAAGTTATGGCTATGCTTGGTTGGCTTGGGGCTTTGGCCTACTTTTGACAAGTAGATTTGGAGGTCAGGATCCCTGTGTAATGCTGTGGACACATCTATGCTGATGAGCTCATCTCGGGCCTGTGGGATGTGATTCTCTGAGTGAATGGTAATTCACTGTACAGACCTGCTGCTTCTCTGTGATATTTCAGTAGCATTTGACAAAAGGCTTTGTAGACTGCTCCCATGTTTTGTAATAGGACAGCTCTCTTTTGCATGGTAAAGTTTTCCCCACTGCAGATTTGTGTAGTTTTGAGAAAGCATTTCTCTGCTTTGATGAAACACTTAATCTCAACATAATGCAACCCAACATGTTTGCTGGAAAAAAGCACAGCAGCAGCATCAGTAAGTAACCAGGGCTGCAGATGGAGAGAGTTTAGGAACTACCACTTGGCTATGTTTTTTATACTTGGGACGAGTCTATTTGGGTGAAGTAGCTTATTCTACATTTAAATGTTTTTGCCAACATAGTTGTACTGATTTTAAGTTTAACAAATCACATTAGCTCCCCGCATAGTCAGGCCAGCAGAAGCTCTAATGTATGTGCATTTTAACCAAAATTAAGAAAAAATATTTTATTTAAAATTTGTGTAAACTCAGTCTTTTGTCATAAAATGCTTTAAGCTCTCCTGGCAAAAGATGTCTCATCACTTCAGTTGTGTCTCCCCTAAAGGATTTGCCAATATAATTACTGTGGCAGACTCTAAGTGAGTACAGGCATTGCATGACTAATCTCTGTTGAGACTATGGTAGTTACCATGAGATTTTGATCAAATGAAATTCAGACAGAAGAACAAGCCACTGCAAACGTTGGAGGCCGGAGCTGCCCAAGTGTAAGGTACCAGTCAACTAGCAGAATTGCTTGAGGATCATGAGATTCTCCGAGACAACCAACACCAAGATGCAAAGTTGGCGTTCATTTCACAAGGTTTCTCCTCAATGGGCCTTGGTGATAACAGCCAGAGAGGAGGCTTATTCTTTGATCGCAGTCATTGCCGTGGCAGTTTGCAGCTGTTAGTTTTCAGGGAAAGGAGCTTTAATGGAAATGGGATGTGTTTGCAGAGAAGGGCTTTAGTTCTGTTATGCCAGTTTCAAAATTGATGCATAACTGAGAAGTGCCACTTTCCGGAGTAAGGTAACTAGGATTTGGCCCATAGTTACTTAATCAAGAATTAAAAATAGCAGCAACAAGTAAAAGCATGTTTTTACTATGTGAACTGAACACAAAAGTTACCTTAGGACAGCCCAGCCCCCAAACTGGGTGCAAAATAGTAGTGTCAGCGAGGTGTTCTACCTTGGCCAAGTTACTTCAATAACAGGTGAGGCTAATTAGCCCTGTGTCTATATGACTTTGGGACTCCACCAATACCTTTAGCCAGGTGTACATAAAGCGTGGAACTGCCTTCAGAGAGCTGGGGAATTCTTAGAAACAAATGCTGACCGGCCATCCTAGGACACAGGCGTGTATGTTAGGTCACAGTCTCTCGCTGTGAGTCTTTTGAGACTTTTTGCTCTGAATCATGTAGTTATCTCCCTCCCTTTTGACTGTAGCTGCATCTTCAGTTTTCTTTGCTTTTGGATATGCATGGCTGGCCAGCCTAAAAGAGCAGAGAGGAGGTCTCCCCTGTTCACAAAACAACTGCCATATTTGATGAAGGCATCTGTGGTGCCTTGTGTTTCACTGGCTCTCTATGCTCTAGCAGCTCTTCCAAAATATTTGACAGCTTTTGAGCTTCACTTCATTGTAAGCAATCAATGTTTTTCTCCACAGATCCCTTTGAGGCGTTCTAGTCCTTGTTGTGACGTGCCTATCCTGATATGGGCAGCCTCAAGACTGAAGAGTTGCATCTGTGTTTTCTTCTCAGACACACTCTCAGACAGAAGGTATGCTTTTTTAAAATTACTCTGCGCCTGGACTGCTTCATTGTTATTTAGAGACTTAGTTCCAGCTTTCAATAATTTTTTTATTTTGCCTTGAACAGACAGTGATTGTTTGGTGGCCTAGACTTCAGAGGAATTTGTGAGTAGACTAGAGGCCTTCTTTAAAAAAATGAATTCAAACTGTGAAAGGAAATAAATATTTCAAAACTGAATTGATTAGACTTACGTTTCCTAATATTTGTGCATTTTTAGGTTGAACTAAACTGAAAACTATCATCAGATTATAATCCTGAGAATACTGGGTTTAGATGAATATGGATATTTGAAAGTGACTTGGAAGAGGTTAATTACGGTTTACACATATAATAGGGGATAAGCAAACTGTGTCAAGATTTTTTGCAACATTTCACTGAGAATAAATATACTATATCCTCAGGTCTTTATGGGTTAATGTTAATAGAAAAGATAAATTCCTTTCAGAACGAATGCTATCTGCCAAGGGGTAGCTGATACACAATGTTTACCCCTCTGTTTATCATCTCCTAATATGTGATAGTTAACAGAAGTGCAGGAAACTCCTTTGAATAAGGAGTTTAGTCAAATAGTTTGACCCAAGTGCTCTAATCTAATGGAGTGTTTACTGCTCACAATACTGGCTGTTATTGTCAAGTAAACAGGTTAACTATTGGCTGTATAATTTTAGTTGCTGTGATTGTAAGTGGGCAACTATTACAGAAGGCAAGTATATGTTGTAAGTCTAGATCACAACAATCTAGTATGAAAGGAATTATAAATAATGCATTAAATATGTGAATCCCTCAGAAAAAGCGGTTTTGTTGTAGTAAGTATTGAGCAATGGAGATAAATATTTTTAGGTGTGCCTGCAGAAGATCTGATTCAGAACTCACTGAAATTGGTGGGCTCACTTTCAGTGGGAACAGACTCCTAAATAAATATACTGCATTAATTTCTATAGCAAATACGAAACTATTCAATGAATGATGACCACAGCTCAAAACTACAACTATCCAGCAGGTTCCAAATAGACATGGAGATTTTTCAGAAACCTAAAAATTCTAATGTGCTGTTCAGATTTGGAAATATCCTCAGTCCGTTTGGTATGACTCAAGTTTTAGAGCATTTCAGAGTATGTTTTCATTCTCATATGTATACTTCAAACCACAGATATGTTTAATTTTAATCACGGATATTAAAACTGAGGCAAATTTGTAAGAATACAATTTGTTTTGAATTTTAAGTCTTTTTCTAAAGAGTATACAAAAAAAATACTTCTGGAACACAAATATGTGGATTGTATTGTAATATTGTTTTCAGCTATCCTGGGAACTCATTAGTTTCTCATTATATCTTTGGTCTAAAAATAATTTTATATGAAGTAATTAAGCAATGAACTTGCTATCTAGTGTCTCATAATAATGTGCTTAAGTATATATAATTCTATATGGGTAAATAGCACTGTGCAAACATTGCTCTGATTAAAAATCATTAGTTGATAAGAAATTAAAGTTACAAGAAATTGTGGTCCCACAAGATCAGATGTTATTTTGTAGAAACACAAGGCAATGTACTAGCACTATACATTTTATATAGCTTTCAGTATTAGTCTATCCAGTTAGCTTATCTCTTCTCATAGTGTAATCGACTTGATAAGGTTTTGTTTCATAATGCTTCTAATATGTCAAATTAGAGAACATACAACCCAAGACATCTCTTCATATTGCCTATGTTTACATAATCTTTCTTTTATTTGGTCTTTGGAAGATGTTTTCTGGCCATGCGTTACTGTTTGATCCAGTGATTTCTGTTTGGACTAGATTTTCAACTCTTGGTCTCCTGAATTTGCATATGGAAACACCAATATATATACTGTCTGGGAACAGACAAATTCAATACATTTACCTCTGTTGAACTTTTTGTCCTGGCTGATGTAGTGTTCACATTTTCTACCCTACCTCTTCCATACTGAGAAGATTTACCAGAGATGGCCAAGGGGGGGAAAAAAGGGAAAAGTTAAAAATCTCAAATGATATATTTTATGGCAAATGATGTATTTAAGGCAAATTCCTTTCTTTAAATTTTTGGCCCTCCAACACAGCTATAGAGGAAAGCGTTATCCTGTAGGAAAATCTCAGATATTGACTAAGGAGTAAATTGTTAGGTCAGATCTTTCCTGACATGAGATATTCCAACCAGCTATTTCAGTAATGAGCACTTTCTTTGCTTTAAAGATTTTTATTAAGGTTCCCAGGAGGCCAAAACTACCGATCAGCTTAACGATTAGCTCTCCAGATCACTCTGGAGCATTTAGCTTATGTTACTGTACAGGTAACTTCACTGCAGCCTGGCCCCTTCCCTGCAGCTCCATTAGCTGGCAGCTCTCAGTGTAATGGAAGCTCCTCATTCCCCCACCAGCTGTTTGCATACAAAGGTAGCTATTCTTTCCTTCCTTAAAAAATCCTTCAAAACTCATGACACTTTTTTTTTTTTTTTTAAGTACAACAAATAACCTAAAAATAGAACTGTAGCTGTAATGTGAGCTACTTAGGGTGGATTAGTATGTTTATTAAAAATCTAGGTTTTTTGGATATTCTCGTGAGATACACATGTCCTTTTTGTGATACTCCCCAGAGGTACTAGTCATACAGTCTGACAGCAGCATAAAGTAATACAGTCTCATATAAACAATATAATTAAGGGCACTTGGATCCCAGTAATGGGATATACACATAGTAGTCCTGCTCAAATCATCTTTTTCCTCCTCCAACTATACCACAATTGTTGCATATCGCAATGTGCAAGGGTCTTCTCTATCTGCATATAAATAAGTTTTGTGCTTTCATTGTTAAATATAAAGAACCACTTTCTGCTTTTATTAACCTTAGCCTAAAAGTTGCTCTGTGTAAAAAGGGATGAAAATCTGCCTCTGAAACTCTGTGCATGAAGTTTGGTGGTCTCAGTTTACTGGAAATGTATTCAGTCATAAAAAAACCCAGCCACTGCTCTCAGCACTCATTAGAAGCTATATTTTTAGATGTCTCATCAGAGAGGTACAGGACGGCACAAATGGTGTTGACTAACGTATCACCCCTACAATAAAAGCCTCTGAGTTCAGGGATGGGATTACATCAGGGCAGCCCAGGGAAGCTGCATGCTGCATAATCATCTGCAATGCCTTGGGGCCTCATCAGTGTGCTTGGCATTGTGCAAACACGTAACAAAAAATGTCTGCACTCGGCCTTACAGCCTAATCGTTGTCCTCCTCTTCTGGGTGCAGAAGACGTGAGTGATCCAAGTCTGGCACCTTCTGTCTGCATTACATTTGCAATATTCAGAAAGAGCCAGCTTCATTTCATATGCTGCAGCTGACTACAGAAGCCCCCTCTGTAAAAACAGTGGGATCAATCGATCTTGGACTTACAAATTAATTTTTAACAAGCTTTTAACATTAGAAAAATGTTCTAATTAAGACATTCAAATAAGCAAATAAGCTTAATAGAAAACGTATAGACATGCCCCTTGTATCTCAAGACAGATGAGGTTGCTATAAAGTTTTAAAGATTAATCTGATCTTGCCACATTCATCACATTTACATCATCATATTTTACATTGAGATATATTTCTGTAGCGTTGAGGTCACTGTATGTCACAGTCTTCAAAAAATAATGTAAATAGTAATGGTAAGAAACAACATCCTTTACAAATCACATTTTTTTAAAAAAACAAGCTTTGTAAGAAAATCCACTGGAGAGTATGAGAGTGATTGTTATAACTTACAAGAACTGTGGCTTTTGATGCATAACTGCCCGAGAGTATTCCTGGTGTTGTTACTGTGCCGATGGGCTGGGGAAAACCGGGCTCCTCAAAGCGCTGCCTTCCTCCAGGCACTGCTCTTCGCCAGGGAAATGCCTCTGGCAGCAGCCTTAGCAACTTTTCTTCGCCTCTTCCGTATGTATATGTAACACTCCACGGTCAAAGGTGTTCAGCAGAGGAATCACGTGCCTGCAGTACCTCCTTAAGCTTCAATGCTGACATCTGCAGTGCTACGTTTGCTATAAAAGAATGACATTTTTTCTGTGTAGGCTTTTACCTGACCCTGACTGCGTAAATCATCCTTCGCCATTGCTATGCCCCCTGTAGGGAAGCAGGCCGTCCTCTTCCTTTCCTACCAGTGCCGCTGCAGTATCACCGTGGCCCATGTGCTGTACCTGGCTGCTGCTAAAGCTGTCCTAGCGAATGAAGACCTGCTGTGGCAATGAAAACCTTCCCCAAAGCCACTGAAGCAGGAGGCAGGTTTGTGGGACGAAGCCCCCAGGACAGACCAGCAACCCGGGTGCACAGGGAGTTGGTTGCTCTTCCACAGTCAGACACCACGTGCAGGGAGTCGGGGCAGCTTCACTGTAGATATCGAAGCTGAGGCATGGGCTGATCACCAGGGAGGGTCTGTTTATTACCAGACCAAATAAATGTACACAAGAGAGGGCTTCATTTGCATTTATTACAAAAAAAATATAGAAATGTAAAAAAATTCAAAAGAGTTGGAACAGAGCTGAACACCTCCAAAAGCATCAAGGAAAATGATGACAGATGCAGATGTTTGTAGCCAGATGCTCAGATGTTACAAATCTATTAGGGAAAAATATGTTTTTAAAGTAAAGCAAACTAAATATTTTCAAGCATGACTATGTCAGTCATGATACCATTGAAAACAGAGAAAAAAAAAAAACAGGCTTAGATCACTGGATTCTCAGAGTTGATCTTGTTTAACAAATAGAATCCACCAGTGCCTGAGTTATGTCTCTTGTTCTAGACCTTCCCTTGGGGGAAATCCAAATCCTATGTAATGTAAATGCCCCTTAGTGAGATAATTACTATCCTGTCAGATTGCTGTAAGCAACACGTATGATCAAAAGAAAGGGAAAAGAATGTAATTGCCAGATGAGTTGCTGGAAGCCCCGTTTACTCGTAGCATACGTTTGGAAATTGTATGAAATTGTACGCATTTGGAAATACGGCTTGAAATGACTTTTTTTTTTTTTTTGGCTTCTTGAAAAGGGAATGTGGATGGGGCTTGGTGCTCAAGGGCTTGAAAGACCAGTGGCACTAGGTCAAGACAGGAGTTATGGAGAGAGAGAGAGAGAACAAGAGACCTGCTGCCAGTTTTACTAGAAAACCAGATAAAAGATGTGGAAGAAGAAAAGGCTACAGATCTGCTTGCTGGCAGGGTAAGTATTTTGGGAAGATTTTTTTCCTTTGTTTTAAAGCTGTACTGTTCCTTATTGTGCTTCTCCAATTTTAAAGAACCAACTGTGATAGACAATGGCTTTTCTAATGGCTCTATTCTGTAGCTTTTAACATTTTGTCTTTTTGTGACAGAGCAGATTGAAATGTGTGTGTTCGTATTCATATTTTGTTCAGCCATAATATTTTTACTTTCTTGAATCAGAAGCCTTGAAAGTGCTAGCGGTGTTTGCATATACATTACATGTGAAAATGGCCTATGTCTTTGGAGCACCCCTCTGCGAGGGGTCTGTAGGTGTCAGGACTGCGTGTCAAGGCTTGGGACTGCTGTAGCTTTGCTCCCCCAAGGCTCGCTGGAGCAGCCTTTGTGCTTCTTTGTCCCCTGGGACTCCACGGCAGTCTGGCAGCTGGATTGATATCTCGTGTGCTGCTCTTCAGTGCCAGTATCTTCAAAAACATGTGATATTTCTATACCCCAAGAAGTATAAGACCACTGGGGATTTACATGTGTATGAGAAGAAATTCTCGCTGCACTGAAGCCAAATGTGCATTCTTCCTTAGATGCTTTCTTCCTTAGAAGTCAGAATGGGTATGTGAAAGAAGTTTACTGCTGCACATAGCCATCAGTTACCAATATTTTGAAGATCTGAGGCAATGACACCCAAAATGCTGTCAACTGCGGGATGCAGATGAAGATATAATGATTCTGGTTTTGGTGTTGTGCAGTTTTAATGGAAAGGCCCTTACTGTCTCTTGTGAAGGGTAGGAGCAGGGTTCATAGGCCTGAAAATTCATTCAGGAAAGTTGCTGTTGTGCTTTATTCGCCCTCTCCCACTGAAATTTGCATTCCTTTTTTTCTTTCTTTGTTTCATTAATCCAAAAATGCTAAAATATGCAGATTTTGTTCCTTTGCTATGGAAAACAACATCACTGCAGTTCAGCTTTTTGTTGTTAAATATAATTTATTTTTTCAATCTATTTAAAAGGCATTGACAAGACACCCGACTGTTTAAATTAGCAATGTTTGCTGCCAAGCATGTGCTGCTTCTTTGGCTTCGTGTTTGTTATCTGATGCCTCGGTCATGCTGCAGAAAGTGTTACATCTGTTGAATTCCAGGTGAGATTGTTCCTTTTCTTCTGTTTGGATGCCCTGTTAGCAACTGGAAGGCAGGCAAGGTTTCACGAGAAGAGGGGTGCAGTAGAACAGAGTACTACTGTTTCTGAGGGTGATGAACATAGTCTTCACCTGTTACACTATTGTGTGCCTACAGCTGAGGCAGTGTCAGTAGTAATGAGTCCAAACTGGTGCTCTTGGGGATATTGAGAATGTTTGAATCTGCATCTAAGACACATACGAGTTTCCTGATGGGTGAGCGAAAAGATAACCCTCCGGTGGCGTTACTTCATCCTGTTGTCTGTGTATGTCAGCATTTCCCAGTACAATGCACGCTATTTCTGAAGTGACCGAACATTTATACCTGCCTTTTGGCTGACCGTGGGCCAAAAGGGCTTGCTTTGTTTTGCCAGCTTTTGAAGTTTGCTCTCTTGTCAGCCCTTTATTTGCCAGCGCAGTGTGTTGCTGCATCCTTAGTCATGATTTCTGGATGGTTGCAGCAATGCTTGGAGTGTGAAAGAAGGCTTGATTTCTAGTAATTGAAAGCTGGGTCCTTACGCCCTGGGCAGGTCTGCCCGGTGACCGGGAGGGACCTTGCTAGTCTGTCCTCCCCTGGCATGGGGAAGGAGCTGCCTGGCTCATCAGACCAGAAAGCTCGATCACCACTGATTTACGGTGCTGTAATATGCCCATTCCTCCCTCTTAGTAACATCCTTTGAAAGAAGTCAAGGATCAGGAAAGAGGGAAAAGCTACATATAACTGTTACTGTCTAGCTTCATACTATATAGATTTCTTTAATATTTGATTCAAATATACAAAGAAACACCACTGGCTAAAAGTACTTACCTCCTATTTTCCCCTCTGGTGCTGTGCCATTAGATTGTGCATATAAGCAGAAACACATTAACACTCATAGTACAAGAAATATAAATGCTTTTTTTTAACAAGCTGTAGGTACAAAAAAGAAGATAACAAAATCCAAACTACTAATGAATATGCATAGAATATTCTTTCTTGGATGATCTTGTGTTATATTTTAATAATGAGGAAAAAAGAAAGAAAAAGGAAGGCTTTAAAAATTTTACATATTTGAAACAAGTAATCTGTTGTGCAGTAACAATTGTACTAAACAGAAAGAGAGCAGCTGTTACTGGAAGTTACAGTTAATTGTTGTATTTTCCACTGCAAGGTTGTTTGGTGGGAACAGTGTGGAAAAAATGCAAGCAACTGCCAAAAAACAAGCGTGTGAGGTGAAACTTGTATTTGCTCTCATGAGAACTTTCTCACATTCATAAGTAACTGAAAAAAACATGCTGAATTTAAATCTCTGGAGATGCGTTGTACTGTATAGAGACAGAGCACAGAACATGGCGTTGGCTGGAGAAAGAGAGCAGGACGTACAAAATGAGACAGACTGCTGGGAAGGTAAGGGCCATCAGAATGGATGGAGGGTAAATTGTCTACCCCCACTTCAAACTGTTTTTTTCCTTTTCAGTTTCCTGAGTAAATTTGAGGCTCCTAATCTTCCTCTCTCCCTCCCATCTCCTCAGAACAGGTTTCCATGCGTCTTTTAAACCAAGTGAGCTAAGCATGTTCCTAATACAAATCTGTTATCCTCAATGGAGCATAAGATAGATAAATTAGCCAGGGGCATTTTGTAAGCACTGTAGGGCAAATTCTGATGCGCTATATGCATGCCTTGAAAGCCATTGCTGAAGCGGGACTTGAGCAAAATGTCCCAGCCAGGTTGGGGCTGTGGTTTAGACCTGCGGGAAAGCGGCAGCAGGAGGCTGCCCCAGGCAGGCTGCGGACAGACTGGACTGAGGTCTGGGGCAAGGGCTGTCCCACTCACCGTGGCACGGGCGCCTCGCAGCCCTGCCGTGGCCGTCGCTCACCGTGACACGGGTGCCTTGCAGCCCTGCCACAGCCATCGCCCGCGTGGTCGCATTCCTGTGCTTTGGCGCTGCGCCTGCCCCACGTCACCTGCCCCTGCCCTGCGTCACCTGCCCCGGGGGCTGCCCTCTGATAAAGCAGCTTGTTAGTGCGTTCTTGCAGCACAAGGCTATAAAATATTGTAGGTCATAATAGGCAGCTATTTATTTCTTAATATGTTTGTAGGTGCCAGAGGGGAGGGTTTTTTATAAGAATAAAAAGAGGTACTGGAATGCATTTATTAGGGATTGAATATATTTATTTTGAACTACAACTCATTCGTCCAAATCCACAGTGAAAAGTACAAGAAAGTACAGTTCCTACTCTGCTCAGACCTTGCTTTTCCAGCCACTTACCCTGCCTATATTGCCTGCTGTTGTGAATCATTGCACTGGCCTCTATGAAACAACATGCAGTAGCCAGCCTTTAACCCAGTACTGGTTGCAGCGTCACTCTCCAAATTACTACACTGCTAAGTTTAGCTTTAGAAAACAAACACGTTTTCCAAAAAGAGGAAAAAAGAAAAAAAAAAGAAAAACAAACCCAAACTGAAAGTTGAGCATTGCTCTAAAAGAGATTCTTTTTCACATTAATATGATCAAGCCTGATTACTATTACTTCATTAACCAGAACATCTTACAACTGGAAAAGCTTTCTCTTGTTGCTGAATGTATTATACTAATTCAGTATGAATGCGATCACTGAATATCAGTTGACATTAAGAAACTGCATAGTTTATGCAAATTAAAAATACCCTTTTGTTTTGCACAAAACAGATCTTGATGTCTGCTGAAGCTTAAGGCAGGAGATGATTATTATTGTTCCCATTGTAAGGAGATACTGGTCACAGCTCTGTAGTTAAGACTCAGCTGAGTTTTGTCCCTAAAACAGGAATTCATTCTTACTGCTATAAATGAAAATTATGTCATATCTGAGGCTGAACTATATAACACCTCTTCCCTGAAAGAAATTCTGGCTTCAGTGAAGTCAGTATGAACTGTGGTATTAGTACCATGCATTTTCTAAGAATTTACAAACATATTCAATGATTAATTGAAGTTTCAAAATAAGTTTTTCAAGCAAATACAGAATTGACAAAGACTTGTTGAGAGCATATTTTAAATATGGCTGAGCTATCACACCAGTGTGTCACTGCTTATGATTTTTATGTTGATAACTTCAGACAAGTAGTTAGGATTTATACAGTAATCCAGTGAATAGGAATGGTATAAATAGGAGAAGCGAGATTTCATGCTGATTTACAGGCAGAACCTGTTGCGATCCAAAAGCTTTTGAGAAAACATAACGGAAGCACTTTATACACCTCTGCCAACGCACAAAGACCCACAGCAAGTGTGGGCTCGTCACTCAGTGCACTGTATAAATAAACTGTCCCTTTCTCATCCCTACCTGTATTCTGCTTTTCCCCAGGCTTTCCATGTCATATTAAAAGAAACGATAGTGAGGTCTATTAAGCCCACTGGCTATGCAAAGTTCTAGCACAATAAATGATAACCTGCTTCCACCATTTTGGATAAAACCAGTTACTTCTGATTAACTGACTATCTGTCTATTTTTATTTTCTGCACAGACATTTCATGCTAAGTGTTGGCTTCAGCAGAAGTCCAAGTGCCTGTCAGAGCAGAGGGCTGCACTCTGGCCGTTCCTACCTGGCTAATATCCCATCAGGCACACGTGGCTGGCAGTCACCTTGCAGCCAGTGACGTAATGCAGCCAAATGTGGATGGGTACAGCCATATCGCTTTTTAACCTACAGCAGAGAAACAGTGAATCAAATTGACATTTTGCACAGGGTTCACATGAACACTGGGTAACCTACAGTTCTGTAAGTTTTGGTCAAAAATGTAATTAAAATCAGAATGATACTTGTCAAGTATACAGCATCATCTGACCACAACTGCAGCAAGCAAAGCTTTGTCTGACCTGTGAGCCTGTCCCTTTTGCTGCCCTGCGTTTGGTGTGGCGTACGTGGGAGGGCGACAAAGGCATGTGGAGACGGGGACCTGATCTACATAAATGCTGAGGCAGATTCTGACCATATTATTTTCAAAACCACTTCTGATGAGGTCAAAACCTCACTGAAGTGCATAGGCCATGACTGACAATATGAGGAGTTCCTCCCTTCAGGGGAAGATTAGAAAATAGCGTGGAATTCAGGGAAGCAGGACTGTAGGAATCCAAAGGGAATAGGACCCTAAAATGAGTGCATTGAACTGGTGCCTTGAGGTTTTGCTATGAAAATAACTTGAGAGCATCACTGAATATGATGTCTATTTATTTATGATTGCCACCAACAACCACACACACACACATATGTATGTATGTATATATATGTATGTATATATATAAAAAATAACTTTGAATTAACTGCATACATTCAATTTACAGTGATTAAGCAAAAGTAATTTCATTTTTCAAAGTTGAAACTTGACCATAATCCTGAAATAGCATCAGCTGAATGTTGAGGAAGTGACATATATCCAGCCCCTTCTGCCTTGTGCCAGAGAAGCCATGCTTCAGACTTCTGATGTGGAGCTGGCCTTCCTCAGGGAATTCAGATCTGGGACTAGGTCTGAGACCTGCTTCTAATTTTAATTAGTGCTACCAAAATAAAAATTGCTCCCACAAAGCAGATGAAATTCTCCCTTGTGTAGATCAGCAGCACAAGGCCTCTTAAAAACTTATACAGCCATAGGCCTTTTGCTGACCTTGGCATAGCATAAGCCTCTGTTGCTGGCCCATCTCCACAGGAATGAATTTTATCCAGAAAGCACAGCAGGAGAGGTTTGGGTTAATATTCTGGGTTAGGTTTTTAATATTAGGTTACATAAAGGTCAAGTAAATAGTTTAAAAATAATTGAACATCATTGCTATAAAGAACCAGTGAAATACAGCTTTGTCTTTTTGGTGTTGGTCTCGTAACACAGAGTTTACCTTCTGCAATCATATTCTGAATTACTAAATCTCATCACTGATGAGTTGTTTCCTCACTGTTCAGTCAGTGGCTAGATAAATAGCTAGTAAGTTAGTTAAAACTACTTCAAGTGACATTTTGGCAATTAAGATATTTTTCTTTTAAGCGCAAGCCATTTTTAAATAAGGTTTATAACAAGTGAGAGGTGCTTTTGCACATTAATTCAGCAGTGAACTAATTAACTACCTATGTATGCAGTTTGGTAACAATATCTCATCCATTTTTAGTTAATTAGGCAACATGATTTAGATCATCTGTGTTGAATTGACAGGTCAGTGTACCATCTCGCTACTGTTTCATCTAGGTGTCAACCTGATGTGAAAGCCATATGATAGAACAATTTATCCCCCTGAAGACAGTTACTTAATTCCAGTTTTGAATGTGATCAGCTGTTGTTTCATGAAAGAGGTCAGTTTTGAACTTGTTTTCTATATAGATTTTCTGCTATGAAATGTGTATTTCTAATTGAGGCATACAGTTTTTATAAAATGGTCCAAACAATCATTTGAATAAAAACAGTAAGACAAACAGAGAAAGAACCAAATTCTTCACTTCTCTACTCCATATTAGTAAGTTCATATTTGTCATGTATGTCATTTTCTTCTCCTGACTGAGTATCTGGATGATGAATTTCAATAAAAACTATATAGGTGACAGCTCCAAGTACTCCCCCCAGCATAGGTGCAACTATAGGGACCCACCACCAATTATTTCCAGCCCTGTAAGAAAAAAACAATAATTATCATTATTTGCTACTCGAGTTAACACCTTACCTTTTATTTGCCAGCTAACAAACTCTGGGATGTGGCACTCACTATACCGTGGACCTTTCTATTTTGTTTCATATTTCTGTAAGTGTGCGATGCCCATGTCTGTCCTGCCCATACTGTGATTGAAATGCTTCAAAGTAACAACCAGCAGGCATGCTCATCTGAGTGCTGTACTTGCACCTTAGAAAACACGGCCCCTTTACTGCGTTTCTGTTTGGGAGCAGGGAATAATTCCTCCCTGGTGAAAAATGGGCTTCATTGACTTACAATGAAATGAACTGGGACATATTTATTGCACAGCAATCTTGAATGATGCTATTGCCAGATGCTCCTGAATGGGTTTTCAAGAGTGATTAATGCAAATGTATGTTGCAAAAATGGGTTATCTCATCTGCATGGAGATTTGCAGGTTCAGGTCTGCAATAGTATATACTGCGTTCCTCTTGACAAGTATGATAGATTATACTTGATTTGTCTATATTTGCCTTGAGGAATGTAATAAAACACACTCAACTGTTAAGTGGATTATACTTGACTAGAGTGGTCAAGATTCAAATTTGATGATGTAGTGTCCTGTATCTGTACTTAAAATGTGGGATCTTTCAGTAAGAGGTAAGTGAACATCACAAGTTTTATACACCTAAAACTCGATCTTTCTTATAATTGTGTTCAGTTAAAAAGCCCACAAGAAAAATATTGGCTCCACTGACTTCCTGGAGGTCCATATTCAGCTGTGCCAGTAACCTGCTGAGCATTGATTTCAGAGCACCGACTTTCTTAACTGTGTTGGTGCATGCAGGTGTTTTGATTTGATAACATGCTGTATTAATTGAATATGTGAGTCTCCAGCAAAAACCCAGCCACCTCAATTTCATGCATATTGAAAATGGAGAAGTAACATCATTTTTTCTCCCACAAATAGAAAGGACAAATTCATCTGAGAGAGGAATTTAACAGGAAGCTGCCGGGGGGGGGGGGGGTTTACAAAACAATAGCAGAGTAATTTTTAAACTATATGGATAATTACTGAGCACTCAGTTATATAGATTTATGCAGAAGTGAACTTCTGTTTAAGTCACAGCACAAGAATAGAATAGTGCTAATTTCACAGTGCCATATTGATGATAATTTTATTCCTTTGTTGAAAAATGCCTCAGGTATATTTTGGGGGTGTTTTGCCTTTGGAATTATTTAGATTTTGCCAGGAGGATATAAAATAACCCCTGATATTCTTCTACTGAATTTATAGATCCATTTGTTGTTCAGTCATGAATGTCTGTTGGGCCCCTGGGCTTCTGGAACAAGCATGGACTAGGTTTTATTCTGTTAATCTGCACAGCAAAGTCTACGCTGGCTATTTGCACGCATTCCCCTGTGTGTGTGTGGGCACATGATGAAGGTGTTTCTTGGCAGGTTTCTGTCTCAGCTTGTTCCCTGAACTGACACGGGCCTTGCTGGCTCCTGCCTGACCTTCTCCAAATCAGGGCCTGTGCTTGCCACAGCTGCTGCCAGCCGCGCTTTGCACATTCTCTGCTGAGACGAGGGGCGTAAAGCCATTGCAGAGGGTGACACCAAAGCTGCAATGAGATCAGGACAGGGCTGAGTTATGAGCTTCCCTGACCCTCAGTCCTCCTTCACTGAAACAGGAGCGAGGACGCTTTGTGACAAGCTCAGACAGCTTTGTCACAGTACACTGACTTCTCTTGCACCCCGGCTTGCAGCTCTGCTGCTGAGGAGCAGGAAAGGGCCTGGGCCGCTGGCTTTGTCACTATCAGGTGTTTTTCCTGGCCCTGCCACTGAGGCCCTTGGTTCTGCTAGCTGGATTCAGCCAGCCAAAGCCATGGGGCAAAGGGATGGCAGCCCCCTCTCTTGGGATTGAATTGCACGTGGCAGCACAGCCGGGCGAGGGAGCAGGTTGTGGTGTGAAGGCACAGCGGCTGGGCCAGCAGCGCTCTGAGAACTCCAGAAATTTCCAGTAAAATTCAGCTCTGACTATAGCATATAAGCTACGTGGGTTGGACACTTTGGCCTGTTACGGACTTTCAAATCCATTTCCCACCTAGCCAACAGCTGCAGGATGGTGAGATTACGGTATAATTCGGGCATTTGGAAATGTAGACAGCGTCCGGCTGTTGTTTTACCCTTTGGAAAGAATGCAAAACATTTCAGAAGCTACCTGGCTATACAAATGCCTGTGCAGGCAAGACGTGTGTCTCTTGACCGTTTCCAAAGCGTGGCTTATCTTAGCCCAGCTGCTGGCACCGGGCCCACAGCGGCAGCCACGAGGTGTCAGCGTTACCGCACGCCCGCAGCAGCCAAGGAGACACCAGCCGGTGCAGTAACTACTGCCTTACACCTGACCTTGCCCCGCAGACCTCGTGCCAGCAAAAAAGTGAAAAAGGAACATATCGTAACCAGAGGGGTGAGCTATTTGATGGCTAGTCTCAAATCCCAATGTACAATGTGAACATGTAGAGCTTTCTCACCTCCGCACTGCTTTTTCTCATGCTTTGCGATGCTGCTTGCTTGTCAAATCCCCAGTGTGGTATTTGTACCCAACACTCTAGCTGTTCTCTTGCTACAGCCAAAATTGTATAAGCCCAAATTTTTCTTAAGCATATTAAGATATTAAGCCTATACTTAAGAGAGACTTCTGGTAATCTCCATGGTTACAGGACAAAACACTTGAAACCTTTACGTCTCAAAAGGCTGCAACTATCTCTAATAACGGGGACAGTTGGCTTCAGTGACACCTACTCCCAGCTCCTTGAGGAGCAGTTTGCAGGAGCAGGCCACAGCACTGACTAAATATATTATGTGCAGAACAGTGATATCTAGAGGGTGCTATAGAGACAACCCCTTTTTCAACTATAATAGGCTAGAACAACTTCAAACAGGAGCATTAACCAAAATAAATCTGATTCCAGTGGCTCAGGAAATCATACTATAGTCTGTCTATCCCTGGCCTAGATTCCCAGGGAAACTGCTCCTTCAGGTGTCCTTGTGCAACACATAAAAACGTCAGCATTGAGAAAACCACTGCTCAGTTCCCTCCCAATCCTTGGGGTGACTCCATGGGCCAGTGTCCAGCCTGCTCGCCGTTCCCTACCTGAGAACATGGTAAAATGAGATCTTGCAGGGCCTGCAAGCACAAAGAAGAGGTAGAGGAGGGGATTTTCCCCCTCTGAACTGATTATCCCTGTGGTTAAAGCATTTGCTTGGGATGAGGGAGTTAGAGAGTCTCATCATTCTATATCTAATCTGAAGCCAGATCTTACATATTTTGGGTGCACAGAGCAAGATAGAGAATATTCTGAAGTGAAGTGTTCCTGGGTCCCTGCCCATGCTGTACACAGCGCTCACACGGGCACTGACCTGAACACAGTGACTTGGCAGCCCCCTGAGATGCTTCCCATCCTCACTCCGATGCCTGCTTAATGTCTCTTCAGTGTTTCCTACTGCTCAGCCTGGGCAGCACTGTCCCCGTGTTGCTGAGGAGGGTCCACGCTTAGGTCTCAGTTCCTGGCTATGCCTTTTACTAGAGAGCTTAAGCAGATGAAACACCCAAAGCTTAGCTATTCCTGCTGCTGCATCACTTCAATCTCCCACGCACACTTAATCCCAGCACGGGCTGCTTCGGAGTGAGGGCTGGGAGGTGCAGTACCCAGCTGCAGTCGTGCAGCCTTTTCCCCTGGCCTGTAACTGATCCAAAGCTTCCAGCTGTCGGACAAAGCTCAAGGTTCCTCCTGAAGCCCTACCTGGGTCTGCGCTGTAGGGTGCAGGAGTATTCCTGTCATATCATTCCCTTGAACTTGGCTATAGCTGTGACATTATAAATGAGGGCAGAGAGGAAGATTTCTTCTTCAATTTATACATCCCTGAGACTGCTGTAGGTTTATTCTGTCAATGACCAGAGATCTTATATCTTACTTTTTATGTTCTCACATTTAAATGGCTTATTACGGTCTTTACAGCGGGGATGTATTTCCCCTCTGTGTATAAATCCCAAAACTAAATTAGGAAGGGCCCATATTGGTACAGATGTAGAATTTTCTTGTAATTTTTAAAGGGTAGATGAGTATGACATTATGTTTGGAAAGGAGGGGAGTTCACAATTATTCTGTGACTAAACCATGGTAGTATAGAGTCAGGCTTCCAAACTTTTTGGCAACATTATAGCCAACTTTGTAATATATGTGACATTATAATACATAGCATTATAATTAACGTTATAGCAAACAACTATTTATAATTAAATAGGTATGAGGGAGGAGAATCCTAAGTATGGGTTGTCACTCTGTGCGCTACTGTTTAAGAAACGGCGCGATCTAACAGTGTAGTGGTCAGAGCTGAAGAGGAGGAAAAGTTGGGAGATAACGGGGCCAGAGGGTGGACCTCCGGGCTGGGGCTCACAAAAGCAGTGTTATAGCCCCAGCTTCATATCTGGCCTAAGGCCTGACTTTGGGCCCATTTCTTCTACTCTCTGTGCCTAGTTTCTTAGTTTGAACAAGAAAAGCTTTGCTACTGTTCTCCTCTGCAAAGGCACCTGATTTGTGTAGATGGAAGACATACTAAATAAATACAGATTATTTGTACTTAGCAAAGTAGTTAAAATGAAATCTATTAACTGGAGCTGTCTAGCAGTCTATAATACTTCTGGGGATTCCTACTTGTAAATAACTGGAAAGACAATTTGTATAAAAATAAACCAGAAGATCCACCTTCTGATGACAGATTAGTGTTACTTAGATATCCCAAAGTGGCTCTTACACTGGATGTGTGTAAGCTGTGGATTTGATGTGCAACTAATGAGCTGTGCATTAGGCCTGCCAAGAGGGAGTGTGTGTGTGCCTGTGTGTGTGCATACGTATGCACAGGGATTAGAAAGTGTGCTCTGAAATGTGGGAAAATGAAGGAAGTTTTCTCTCATTCCCTCGTTCTCTCCCAGGCAGGAAGTCAGGCTTTAGATTGTTGTATATTCCTGCAATAACTCAGTAGTAGTAATAAGCTGAGTCAATCTGATGTGTCTGTGTTTTTTAGAGCACCCAATAAATATTCCCACCTAACTCTCTCACAGTTTTTCTTTTCTTTTTTTTTTTTTTTTGAAAGCTGCAGTATAAGAGAAGAAAGCACTTCTTTTATATTTTCAGTGACCTCTAAGAACCTCTAATATTTTGGGAAGGGTCTGCTTGAAACAATGATTGATACTAGAGATAATGTGTGTTTGATTTGCCCTAGGAGCAGGAAATCCTTTTTAAAGCCTGGTTCCTAGAGCACATCTGACTTAAAGTGCACAAATAGCTTTTCCTGGTATGTAAAGAATTACCTATATGTGTATAAAGTATGGATTGGTACCATGTTGAATGAGGATCTTACTTTCCTAGGAAGCAATTTTAGCCAAGAGCATTTCACTTCATATCCAGGCTTACTTACGTGAATACTTCCATTCCCCATCCTGCAATGGCTGTGAAGAGCCTTGGGCCTAGGTCCCTGGCTGGGTTCATGGCACAGCCGCTGTTCATTCCCAAGGAGCAGGTAAGTACAATTATAAGGAGTCCTACTGCAATTGGCTCCAGGCCCTTTGGTACTCCGTTATTTTTTGAGTCAAAAATAGCAAATATAGCCAGAAGAAGAACAGCTGTTGACATCACCTGGCCAATGCAAAGAAAAGAATGTTGAATAAGTATGTGCAGATTCCTTCTAATAATGAAAAGAGGGGCCACGGCATCTCCATGAACTGTGGTGGCTCACAGTTGGTATTTAGATTTATCCCACTGTACAGAGGAGCAAAATTTGGATCCCAGTGTCTCTCTAGTTCACAGTAATGAGAAGTTTTGAGAAAAGGACAAGAAATGTGCTGAGGATATAGCAAAAAAATTCTGCAACAGCCTGATGTGAAAGAGTGGAGGATTTCAAAGTTAACCCCTGCGTGAGGTCTGATGCTTTGTTTCCACACTTTCCTATCAATTTAACAATTTAATTTATTTGATTTTTGGTAGTTCTGCTATGACAATCAGTTACATTGATGTATGTACATTGTGTTTTACGTGACTGTAACTTACTCTGATAGATTATCAGAATAAATATTCACATCTTTATCCAGGTATTGCATAACACAGGACAAGCAGTAAAGTCTATACATTCAAAACTGAGCAACTAAAAAATTAGGTATTACTTAAACTAAGTTTGCATGCGTAACTGTAATTTGACCTCTATTGCATATGCTAACAGAGCTGGTGAGGGAAATTTTCTTGGAATGGTAGTCCAATGGAAGTGCTGCTCTGCTTAAATCAAATGCTTTACAAATGTTATCAATTTTGTTAATTATTAACTAAGGAGAAAAATAGAAAAAATTTTCAGCAATGTCAAAACATTCCATTTTCACACTGATTTTAAACAAACTGTATATTTACATGTATATGTATATTGGTTTATTTGAAATGACTTTTTTTAACTGTTTTTAATTCTATTTTAAAATATACATGGACAAAATGATCTTATGGAAGGAAAAGTCTTTTGATTGATACAAAACAAAATTCAAAACTGTCTTTCATACAAAATTTCAAAATACAATTTTTTTAAGCCAGATTTCACAGTTTTCAAATCCTTTACGTAAGGAATTCCTGTGCTCCAGCAAGTCCTAGTTTTTCATAGCTCACTTATGCACTAGTTATTTCATGCATGCCTGAAGAAGGCAGGTAACTGGTTAGAAGTAGACAGGAGATATGAAACTTCATTTTTCACTGTTGGATAAGCACAAGTGCAGAATAGAGATTGGAAATAAGATGGAGATTTTTTCAGGTTCTCTCAGTCCCTGGAAAAATAACAAACATCACAAATTCATTTGCAAAGACAAGGTTGGAAAGGAGGCTTATGATAGTGGAAAAT
This sequence comes from Apteryx rowi, assembly GCF_003343035.1. Classification (NCBI taxonomy): domain Eukaryota; kingdom Metazoa; phylum Chordata; class Aves; order Apterygiformes; family Apterygidae; genus Apteryx; species Apteryx rowi. Next base: position 1,628,212 of record NW_020447997.1, on the reverse strand, counting down.
TCAGTTGTGTAGTGTGTTAAACTGGCTGCTTAAGCAGTATTTAAGGAATAATAGGTCCACGAAATGGGCTGGATTTTGGTATAAATGGATATAGCTCTGCTGAAGTTAATGGAGAAACACTGCTTTTTGCTGGGAAAAGTCTCCCACACATATAGCATTAAAGGTATGTGAAGAATACAACAATTAATATGATGAATGTGGAGAGAACAACTTGAAATTATCTTGCTTGTAAAATATGACTAAAATGTAATCCCTGCATACAGCATTGCATTTTCATTGCTATTGTACATAGTGATATATGACCAAAATGGTAAGATTCATCATAGTTGTTAAACATCTGTGTATTTTTTATTGCCTGGTTTTATAGTTTTCAGTATGTTTTATTTGTGCAATCTAGATAGCAAGTGTACTTACCTGATCTGCAAATCCATTTATGAGGGACAGATACGGAGCTGGGTATGTTGCAAAGATATGTGCCGTTGCATTAGGTCCTGTGACTTCAAGTGTTCCATTGCTATAATCCATAAAGGCATCTGCAGAAAACAGCCGTTACCTGGTTATGCTCTCTATAAGTATCAGATCTTCTAGGACTAGAATATAGTTGATGGTGTGTGCACTCCACATTCTCCACTAAAAGTTATTGTTTTATCTGGGAGCATAGTTAAAAGCTTTGAGGTGATGTGCTAATTCATGCCCTGCTGTCTCATATCTCCTGCTGAGCATTGAAGTACTTGTTTTATGTATTACAGCTTTCAAAATGGGGCTTCCCCCCCCCTGTTTGTTGGTCCAAAACCAGTGCAAAGCAATGTTGTCTGATCTTGAACACATTTGCATTATTCTGTAAGAGGTGCTGTATTTGGCGCAATGCCCTGAGAAATCCACAGCATCCTGACTGTACTGTTGTAAAACTTCCTGAATTCCCAGCCACCAGGAATTGCTGCTATTCCATTCAACAGTTGTGCAATGACTTGTTCTGGGAGTGAGCTCTCCTGAGAAAACTCCTCTTCTAAAGGAATTTGAATTTTTTACTCTGTGTGGGCTTTACACCCAACTGTTATGCCAGTCGTCAAAGATGGGAGGGGAGGCACTAGCCCCAAAACTTGGGTTCTTTCTAGTAATATTCAGAGTATATTATAAACAGTATAATAAAACTTTTGTCTCAGAACAATTTGTTACCTTGACAAGCCCTGAAATGTTAGAAATAGGAAGACTCTAAGACCAAGCACTCAAGAATCTGCATGAACAGACAAGAAGAAACCCTACACCTTTATTTCACTAGCGAATCCAGTGATCAGGTGATTCATGCAAGTAAAGAAACAGCTCCATGTCTCCCCTGGAAGTCATGGTGAGGACGGTTAGCTTCTCCTGAAGGCAAAAGGTAGTGAAGAGGTCATATTTGCCCTCAGTTTTTCTAGTTTTGCTTAAGGCCATGACATGGGCTCAGAGAATGTTCTGTAGTTCCCTTTGGTCAGGCTCTCTTGCATGCAGTGTCACATTATTTTGTTGCATTTAACCACTGCAAAAAAAGGATAAGGAAAAGGAAATTTCTCAACCATGAATTATTGTATATGCCTTTAAAAAGGCCTCATGTTCAGAAGCCTTAAGTGTACATTCCCTCACTCTTTCAGGGACATTATTGAAAATGAAAGCACCTAGCTCAAATATGTCTGTATGGGGAGGAGGGAAGTGTTGACTTCCTATGTCTGTTTGACTGTCAGTGAGTTTTCAGTGGAGTACAGGACATTTTGGAATTGCAAGTAGTGGGAAGGAAAAGTACAGAAGAGGTTTGGGAATTAATAAGAACAAGAGGAGAGCAAAGTATTTGAGCAAAGATAAAAGATTTGAGAAAACATGAAAAATGAAAATCCTGCAGTCCTAAATTACAGGAGGAAGTAATTGGAGACTAGGACAAATTCATTGTGGAAGCATGCACACAAAAGCACCTATGGAGCTTCTAAAGGTGTGCTTCCTAGCATATCTCTGTGCAAAGCACCAGTAAATGGCATACGCTAGCGCCTTGGAGACCTCTGAGAGTGGTAGATGCCATAGATGGTCATGGGCTTGAAATGCCCATATTGATCCATTTTTCACACCTCAACACTCACACACTTCTCTTTTCTCATCTTCATTGCACATGCCCTGGATGAAAAGAGTGGAAAAAAAAGAAAAAAGGAAGCCCCTCACAACTCCAAGCGTGAGTTCTGATACAGCACCATCCTCACCCCCTGACTTCATCCTAGCTGTCCTGGTAGAACAGGATTCTGGTACAATTCCAAGTGGGAAGGTCCTCTATTCCCCAGTCCTAACCCGAACTCTAACCTTAACCCTAGCCATAGCCGTAGCCATGTGTGCAGCAGAGGACAGGACTCCTAGCTCCCACTGTGTGATGGGATGCAGCCCTGTGCTGGCACTGACCCTCAACCCAGCCTGGAAGGATTCTTGTAAAATTTCAGTTCAGAAGACCCAACCTCTAACCCTAACCCTGCGTTCCCGAACTCTTCTCACAACCCTGCTTCTGCCTTTGACAGAGCATAGTGAATCCAACCCCAAACTCCATGTGTGTGTTGACCTGCTGCTGCATGCTGACCATAGCCCTAACCCTGGCTGTCTGGCTTGAGATTCGGGTGGAAACCCCATTCTGGAAGCTCACAGTTCCCAAACTCTAACCCTAAGAAAGCCACAAAAACAAACCAAAAATAGTTGCCACACTTCCTAATGTTTTTTTCTAGTCTTGATTACTACTGGTACCAAGCAGCTAGCTGGTTTTCAGTAGGCATTTTCATTCCAACTTTTTCTATGTGACCATGAATCCCAGCAGCGATTGAACTGGAGACAAAATCTGAACTGTCAGTAGAGAGGAGCTTTGGATAAGGTAGGGACAACAGAAGCAGAAGCTTGGAGTAAGTGACTGAAGGAACTGATCCAGCTGAGTGGATTCATCAAATCAGAGAGACTTGTGTACGTAGTCTGATTTACTAAGCTTTTTCTCATTGTTGTACACCATATAATAAAAAACTTGCCTCAGAATAGGAGTAATCTTTTTTTCCCTTTTAACATGTGACCCCTCTGCCACTCTACCCAGAGTGCATTGCCTCTGAGAGCTATCTCTATAGGGTGGTCTGCAGCTTAGTCAGGAGGGACTTGATCTCATATCCTGTAACCTCGATGAACTACATTGGTGATACTTGCCTACAGGCGCTTGGATCAGGTCTTTTTAATGTTTCTAATTTGCTTAGAAGATGAATAACCCTATATCCTGGCTATTAAGTAATTTAAAATCCTTACTGAGAAATACATGATCTCAGAGTATCTAATTTCCCATGAATAATTTTTCTGAATTTCAGAACATTTCCTGGAGTATAGGTGTTTCAGAAAAGTTTTAGAATATTTGGAATGTTTGAGCCTTTTTCCCTTCAAACTCTTTATGTTTCTTCCTTTCTTCTCTGTGGCTTTAGCTTCAGTCCTGCCATTAGCTGTGTGTGAGCAGAGCCCTCTGTTTGCTTGGCATTCATTGAAAAATTGGGGCCTTAGAGACTGCCTGACCTCTAGTTTGTCCTGTGAGCATGTCTAAGGTGTACTCACCATAATAAATCCCAAAGACAGCCGCTGCTCCAACAAATGCTCCCAGGAATTGTGCTAATATGTAAATTGGTAATTTGGTCCATTTTAATCTTCCAGTCACGCACATGGCTAATGAAACTGCTGGGTTTATGTGACCACCTGAAAAATAAATCACAAAATAACAGTCATATGGATGACTCAGATACATGGGAATAGGTGAAGTATTTGTAAAAATGTGAGCACTTTTGAGCATGAGACTATGGGCATGGTTTCCTGGAGCTTATTTTGCAACTAAATGCTGAATGCAATTAAATTGAAACAAATTGGATGAAATAAGAAATAATAATAATAAAAAAAGACAATATCCACCAACATCCATCTTCCCTCCTAGTGTTTGCAGACTGTGCTATGTATCAGATTGTGGTCTTACAGATTATAGATCTATGGATAACTTTACTAGAAAAAGCCTAAAACTGACCTATTGGTTGTGGTGGGAGAGTCCATCATTCTGCAAGAATTCTCTCTCTTCAAGGGCTTTGGCTTTTTATTTGCTTTTAAGGGATGAGTGGGGCACCAGCATACTCATTTTGCTTAGCAAGCATGTAGTAAGATTAAGGACTATTACTGACTTGAGCAAAATCTGGACTACCCTCAGAGCAAGATGGATTTAAGTCATGTTTATATTCCCCTCTTCAATCTTTGGACTACATAGAAACTCAGTTTTCATGAACATAAAATAAAATAATGTCCGGGCTGCCCAGCTTCATGCTGATTGCTGGTGATCTATGCCCAGATGAAATCCAGGAGACAGCAGTGCATAGATCCTAATTACATTTTTTCATCAAGCTCTTAGACCCTCCAGGAAGGTCCTTGATAAGGAAGCTGATGAAGTAGCTGTACCTAATCAGAGAATTCTATTTCCTGTGTCATTTCCTTCCTTAGTATTTAGGAGTTGTTACACCTAAACTCTGACAAAGAAGAGATTGAAGACAATTCCAGCAGCACTGGAATTCATTGTGACAATTTCATTATCAGAATCTAAAATGTATTTATTATTATGTCATGTGCTAGTGATGTGCCTCAACATCTTTTATTAACATAGAAAAAAGTATTGAATTCTTTTGGAATGGAAAACTTTTTTTTTTCACAAATATATAGTCAATGTCTAAAAAATACATATTTCTTGCCAAATTAATAGACAGATGAAACAGTACTCCGCAGTGAAAATACAGTAAACCTAATTTTTGCAAGGACATAGCAGATCCATTGCTTAGCTTCCAAGTAAAGTCACATTTCAGCCTCCATGGTTATTAGAAAAAATGATGGCCTTTGTCTTTAATAAAATAACTAAAAGAGGGTGACCTTTGTCTGTCAAAGGATAGTGACGGAGAAAGGGCCTCTATGTACAGTTTCAGTGTTTGCTTGCACTCCAGGTCACTGAGTCATCATCTTATGAAGTCCAGGCACCTTTGATACATAATGAACTGACAAACACAGATAACAAGCTGGATAAAAACTCCTTTGTATCATTTCCAAAACACTGACCTAGTAGCATCAGTCCTGAATTAATTTTGAATTCCTCTCTGTGTTTCAAATTCTTCAGCACAGAGCAAATAGATGGATGGCACCTTATTTAACAGCCCTTCATGGGCATTTTGATAAATTGTTGTCCTGTCTTTTGTTCTTTACACTGACTGAAATGAATCATTTTCCTTTCTTTCAACACCTGTTATAGTTTCCCACCTGTATATAATACTGGGTGATTACGATGGCCAAGACAAGTCATGATAATACTAGAAATGTCTGATTAACATCGTATCTGGAAAGGGAAAGTCTAGTTGAAGGCCCTCATCTTGATGTAGGGAAGTTAAAACATTCTTGCTTCTTGTGCCATTAGCAGTGTTCTGATGAAAAAGAAAAATTGGCAGCTTTGGAAAATGTGTTCCCCATTCATCTGTAGTTACAGCAATCACAATCATGAGTTTCTTGGAAAGGTTAAGTTTGAAGAAGTGGTGGGAAATTACCTAGGCATTGAAGAAAATGAGATGGAGGAAAAGAGAGAAAGAGAAATTTCCTACATAAAAGAGCTCAAATTCACCAAGTGTCCAGCCCATATATTTTATGCTACCATGGATTTAGAATTTCATACAGAGCTGATGCAAAATATTTTAGCAGTATTTAACCATGAGACTTCTGGATGCCAAAGAGCCATAGAATTTGCTATCAAGGCTATGTAGGAACTGGTATTCTAAAATGTCCACCAGTAATCAGATGTTGGATTGTCACAACCTACTGAAATATCTGTTTCTGTTCTTTCACAGGGAAAATGCTCTGCATGCAGAATTCTTTGTCGTGGGAAAAGCACAGGAAGCACAATACTGCAGCCTCTGAAACCACTCTGCCCTGCTGGAATTGAACTCTAATCTTCTATATAATAGAGGTGGATATCCCTTAAAGATGCAAATGTAGGAAAGGTTAGTGTCTTTCCAGGTTATTTTCATGATGCTGCTTTAGATTTTAACTGCCTATGTATAAACCAAGAGTTGCAGTTAAAGGTTGCTCAGATAGTAAGAATATACTGCCAGATTAACTGTGCATGGTATTAATGAGCTATTCTAATCAGTTTCAATGGCAGTAACAAGACTATATGAGAAATTCCTGTATCAGAACTGGAGTACAAGCGAACAAAGAGGCAATGACAGTATATTGACAGTGTATTGCAGAATGCATCTCCAGTACTGAATCTTTCTGGGTTTTTTGCTGTCTGTAATCTGCTTCTTCTGAGAATAAGCAAACTGACTTTCTTTTAAAATTTGGGTCAGGGAGCAGACTTGCTATTTTACTGCCTGTCATAAGACATGGAGAGATTTGACTGTACTCTATAAGCCTGAGCTCTGCTGGTTTTACCCATCATTGGGTCTTTTTACCTTCTGTCTAGCTGGCAACCATTTTGGCTGGCGATTGCTGGATTCTGTAAGCTTTTCCTGGTCACTTCCTTAAATGTGGTTCCTATGCTGTCCAGGATCATTTCTACTGGCAGAAATTTTTAAGGCAGCGCCAAGCAGATTTCTGGTTTACAAAGACTGATTATCATAAAGGCCAGAGGTCTGCCAAGGGTTACATGCTGTAGTTCAGATCAGAATTTGGTGGAAGAATTTATTAAACACCAAAAATAGAAGGAAACAAGAAGAACACAAAAAATTTAGTAGAGAAACTCTGATACAGATACTGCTGTAATGGTGCTTGCTATTACTAGATAGATAACTGTTTATACCATGAAATGGAAGTAATTTAATAAGGTTTCTTCAAAACTGTGGTGATGAATGCTATACAAGAAAAAAAGGTCACTTACCAGAAACCCCCCCAGACACGTACACTGCCATGGTGACTGCCACTGCAAATCCAACAGATACTGTCATGGGCCCACCATGGGCTCCTCGGCTAAGGACAGCCTGCCCCACACACCCACATCCGAGTGCCTGTATTTTAAAAGACAAAAAGCATATATGTGAAATGTTATTAATTGGTTTGTAACTCTTGTTGCTGTCCAGATATAGCTGAAAATGTTTAAATGTTGAAAAAATGCTGGGATTTGAAATTAGGGGCATGTGTGCTATTATTGCCTTTACTGCAACGAACATTTGCTCTTCATTTCCTCTGCTCTGTGACCAGGAAGAATGTCTGCTAATGAGGACCTGGAATATTAATAATTGTGTGGTAAGTGGGAATCGTACTCTCTAAACAACAAGAAAGTGTTTATGACACTTTCTTTTCTTGTTTTAGAAGTCCGTGAAACATATGCTGCTCCTCATCTCTGCTTGTATTTGATGTACATGGTTCTTGTTTGCTGTCTCCCCAGAAAACACTTTTCAACTACAGTGTTGATACACAGCTCAGAACATCTCACAGCCTCTGCAACAAATCTCTGCATCTGAAAGTAGAGAGGGAGTTAATACTGTGCGGTAAGTTTCAAGTTCCAAATTATTATTATAGACAATGAAAATACTATTTTAAAAGTCATGAAAGATCAAAAAGCTTTTAATGTCTAATGCTGAAACCCTGGAAAGAGAAAACTCACTGGAGATTGTAGTATGTGTTACCATTATGCTGTCTTGATATCATATATTGTTCTATCAGAATATGAACTGCTAGACCTTAATATCATTTATTTAAAATGGACACAACAAAGGAGAGAAAAAGTTGGAACAGCTAGAATGATTCTGAGTGGTGTAAGAAGAATCAAGACTTAGGGCAACAGAAGTGAAAATCTAAGAGTTATTGTGGACCGAGGGAGAGAGAAGACAAGACAGGGCAAATCCTGGAGAAATCAGGCAAATAATCTTTGTAGCTTCATAATTCAAACAGATTAAAAAATAAGGGGTTACTTATGCTCCTGAGGAATTTATTTTCCCTTTGCTGCCGTCAACTAGCTTTCTGCCAATGGCGAGAGCAGGGCAGGTTTCTATGGAGAAGAGCTGCTCTGGTGGTGGGGCATGACTGAAGGTCTGGTTCGGACTAGCCTAGCGCAGTTCTAGGGTGCGCCAATAGTCAAGAAGGCTCAGGGAGCTTTATTGGCTCTGCAGCTTGAACAGTTAACTAAAGTGGGAATATCTGAACAGTTCACACGGGAGTATTCTCAATGGATTTAAAGTAACTTCCATTTTATGCCGGTTCCCTTCAGAATGAAATTCAGCAAAGCATTTAAATGTGTGCTTAAGACCGCCTTTATTCAGCTTTAAAGCTTGTGCTTAGCTTCAAGCATGCGTTTAAGTCCTACTGAAGTCAGTAGGAAAGATTTTCAAAGGCATAAAGGGCCTTTAGTTTAAGATAGGCTAGCTGGTCCATTTCTGCTGGAAATCAATTTCTGTCTTTGAAAATCTTCTCTTTAAATCTATGCCTAAGAGCTTTGCTGAATAAGGACCCAAGACTCTATGGAAGATTCCAAATAATAACTGTAGTCTGAAATTTTTTTTCTTCTTTGCAAGTATAAGTGTATCTAACATGATCTGAATCATAACATTCCTGGGATGTGACTAGGTTTATCTTGAGCAACTTTAATTTCTTTGATGTTAATACGGATATTTTTTGTCCTCCTCTTCATGGTGCATAGCAATCTGATTTTTCTTCTTTGTATAAAATCATTCCATCTTAGCCAATGCAGTTGCTTTTGTCAAGCTCTTTGCTTCACTTCAGTACTTTCCCATTACTGTGTGTCACCACTGACTGTATTGCAGATGCCCTTACTAACTTTGCTTATTTAAATACTTAAAATTTGGTTCTTCTCAAAATACTTATTTTCAGTTGCAAGGCAGTTCTGTTCAGAGACTATGCAATGTAACAGGAAAACCTCTTCTGCCTTAGAAATAGACTATACCAAAAAGATTTGACGATAGAGGTTTAACAAGTAAATCCTGCTAGAATAGGTGCAATTTAAACAGGCAAAATCATACTTTTGGTTCCGTTATTTCCCCAAGGGTTTTAACTAATACAGAAATGTGATAGAAAAACTCTCAGCAAAATTACACTCTCAACCAGCTTGGCAATGCAGACAAAGTTTCTGGTATAAAAGTACTCTGAGATTCTGTATCATATACCCAGATGCAGTTCTTGCCTTGAGGTTATGATCATGCAAGCAAACAAAACACTGTACGGTGCCAAAGTATTACAGCTGTCAGGATACGTTACGGGTAGAGTTGTGTTAGCCGTAGTTTAGTGGACTGTATAATTGGAAGCTACAAGACAGATATTCCAAGCATCAGTCAGCGGCTGTGCAGTGGATGACATATACCTATGCTGTGCATTTTCTCATTTCTATTAGTATCACATGCCTAATAATTAGAATGGTAAGCACAAATGCACATACAGATACTATAAACACATAACAAAATACATTTTAATTGTTCACAGATACAATTAGTTGTTTTTTAAACTTCACATGGAACAATTCTACTCATCATATATTTATATGTTTAATTAATATGGGAAGAATGGGTATCCTGGAATTTATAAAGTTTAAGATTAGAGCACAAGACTAGAGGAGGTGGAAGTAGCATGCTCTAACCTTCATTTTCCAGACTTCTTAAAGGTAGTAGTCCAGATATTGCAGGAGGCAAGATTTAGTGGAAGGCATGGCTCAGACATGGCATGGGTTCAGAAGGCTGGTCTGGGGCCCTGCGCGCACTGCAGCAAGTACGGGTTGCATTCACAGTTTGCATTTAGGCACGTAGATAGATCTACAGGTATGCTCATGTGTTCTAAAATGGCATAGACAAAATTTTGCAGATCCAAAAAAGAGGCCATTCTTTTGAAGATGTTGCCCTTTTCTGTAAGGATGGTGAAAAAAGAGAGCAGAAGTGGGGGAGATGGGTATAGAACAGGATAAGGGACAGTAACCACATGAAAACTCATGGGAAGAGGGAAGGAATTAACAGAGGGGGGCTGTAGCCTTCCTTCCCTGGTCACCATACCTAAGGAATATCATAAAGTAACAGCCATGTAGTTCTCTTGCATAATAGCTACTGCTCCGCCTGTCATAAAGAAACATGTAATTCCAGACGCTCTGTTTTTGTGTTAACTAGTCTTAGAAACTGAATCTGCAAACAGAAGGCATCCCAACCAGCTTGCACGCCGCTGCACTGGCTGCCTGCTTGGGGGATGTTGCTAGATGACGCCTGCTCACGCGCAGTGAATGAGCGCTGACTATCGCAGGCACAGGCAGCGCGTGCCCATTCTGGGGAGAGGGAACTGGGAACTAAACCTGCAAATTTGGACCACACCATGGTAATATTTTCTCCACCTACTTTCTATTTAAGAAAGAGAGAGAATTTTTTTCCTCATACATACTGTAGCTAGCTTGACGTAACCGGGAACTACCACCTAATCATGGAATTACATGAGCAGCAGTTTAAAAACTTGTGAATCTCTGCTTGACTGAGTTAAGACCAACTACATCATCAAGTTGTAACTAAATATTCTAAGTTTCTAGGCCAAGCTCAGCCATCAGCTACACTCATACAAGCTCATTGACTGAAGCACACAGATTCGATGGGAGTTTAATTTAGAGTAGAATTTAGTCAAATATCCTTATCTTGTTTCCAGGTTTTCATCTTCTTAGCAGTTGTCTATAACCTGATCTGCTTAAATCTACTGAAGTAGCTTCAGTGCTGACTTTTTGTTCACAAAGTGATAAGATTACTGTCATAAATAACATGTAGTTCGTCTGGGTGTAGAATAGCTGTCTGCACTTCTCTGCCAGAAAAACTTGCTTCATGGACATTAGATCCTTTTCTTTGTCTTGGGTAATAAGGCTAATGTTAGGAAAGGGAAACAACTGGCCTCCTATGAACATAATGTGCTGTTATTCCCTGACAGCTTGCAGAACTTTATCTCTGTCCCACTCATCAGAGAGACTAAAGGTTACTGTGCCTCCATCTGTGCTATTTTCAGGATTTTTGTCGATGCATGTAATAGCATTTTTCAGTATAAATAGTATTTCCTGCGAGATCCAGATCTAGAATTTTAGAGAATCTATTTTTCTACACAGCCTTAAAAGCCTTAGGAATCTTGAGACACAATGGTTATATAAAAAAGGCCCCTTCTTATCAAACAGATCTAGTGGTAGTGTGTATTCATAGCCATACCCTCTTACTGTAACAGTAAAGCCAAATTTCCTGCATTTTAGCAATGTGGAGACAATGATGAGCATTTTGGTACATCTTGTACATCACCAGCTGCCAAGTGGCGTACCACAGATGTCCCTGAGGGCAGATGATGGCCTCTGTGCTCACACAACTGATGATGCCCTACTAGAAGAAAATAATTAAGCATGAATTATTTTCTGGAAAGGAATCCAGAGCCAGAAGTTACAAAAAATCGTATTTTAATTGTAAACTGAACACTTTCAATCCAGAAACATTAGAAAAATAGTTTCAAGATTTCTGTTTTAGTCAGTTTTCAGGACATGGCCACAGCTCTTAAACAGCCACAGCTGATTATGAAAAATCTCCAAGGATCCCTCCACCACTTTACAATATTGTGCAAGGATGCTTTTGGTCAGGGAAGAGGGCAACTCTGCCCCTTTCCATGCAACACTCCCCCCGTGTCCTCCTCCTCTTCCCCAGACAGACACTTCCTGCTGGCCAGCAGCTTGGCTGCTCCCTGTTTGAGGCTGGATGGACCTGCGGTGTTGGCCTGGAGCCGGCGCGCGTGCGTACAGTCCTGCGCAGAGCTTGGACGGGGACGTGCTCTGAGGGCAGGGCAGTGTGTTAGGCTACAACTGCTTACTGTGAGAGCCCTTCTGCTGTCCTAAAGTCACCCCCTCTGCGGGTGCGGAAGCAGAAGGGTGTTGCAGGGACACGCCAGGACACGAGGGAGAGCCCTGCCATGCCACTGCTAAGGGAAACCTCTTTGACTTTTCCAAACAACAGCCAGACTTAGCACTGCTGGTTTAGCCCTTGCAAGCTGTGACACCAGAAGAAAGAGTCAGAGTCCTTTGGGGCTTGGGAGAAGTGGTTGCACTTGCCCTTCACTGCAGGTGGGGTCTCTCCAACCAAAATTGTCTGTGAAAACGTGGAGGGTTGTTTGTGTTTTTCTTCAGTCTTGCAGGTTTTTTTCTCCCCTGTTAACATTTCCAGATAAGGTCAATTTGGGCGTTGCTTATAAAAGTTTACAGATAAAAGGCTGATTACTAAATTGATGGTATCCTTCTAAAAGTGTATAATTTGGGGTGTATTTTAGAAAACACTTTTATTTCTAATCCCATTATTTACAAAGCAGCCACATTATTTACAAAACAGCCACAGAGACAGAGGTGCATGTTAGATCTACTCGAGTTCAGGGCATGAGCTCTGCAAGAATCCAAGTCACAGAAATCTCCTATCTTCCAGCAAAGAGCAATCTCTTCATCTAATGTGCTGTTCTCATATTTGTTATCTTTAGTCAAATCAGATAGTACTTACAATTTTTAAGGTGAGATAAAAATACAGCTTAGCAGTCAAGTAATTTTTAAATACTTTAAAACCACATGGCTCTTATTTTATCATTAATTACATATTGGGGGTGGGGTGGGGGTCTGCACATTACAATTTAATCAAAGTTGGAATAATAAAAAATTTCTATTTCCGTTCTCCTGATGATCCCCTGGGACTCAAACAATATCCTCTTGGGTTCAAATGGATTTCCCTTTGTTTTTTTCAGACTTACTACCTAATAAAATAAGGGTTTGGAATAAAAACTTATCATTTAGGTAATTAAATAGTATAGACATAAGCCCTAAAATGATTGCCATTTTGAAACTGTTTTTTTTTAGTGACAGAAAGCCTTACTATTTGGAGACACGAATGTAAATTTAATAAGGCTTTGGATGAAATGTGTATATTAAGGCTTTAAAACATATAAAGATGTGGTTCAAATTGCTCTGTGGGAAAAAATACAGTGAAAATATTGAGGTACAGAGTATGCTGTGTTATATAAAATGATGCTTTAAAATTTTTTTTATTGCTTTTGCACATGCAATAGGAGACACATAAAAGCTTGAAGTCACCTAGTGAGAATGCAAAGGCCTGCATTCTCTCATATTTTTTTATGATTAGTATTGCATGCTTCATCCTGAAATGCTAAAATGCTTTTCTGTCCTAAATTATGTAGGACCAATGGCTTGACCCAGTTTCTCAGTGAATTTTGTTTTTATTTTCTTACTGAGTTTTAGAAATTCAGGAGAGAAAAGAAATGAAACATTTCAGATTAAGATACAAACTTTCAGGAATGAAACTTGGCCCCTTACAAAGGGCCTAGCAAGCAAAGACTAAGCAAGGGAAGCAAAACTTACCTAGTAGCTTCTTGAGGAGAAAAAGAGTATATTCAGGTGCTGCTCCCTTCCAAGGTTACTCATTTACTCTTGAGCTGAGATGTGCTTCTCCGCTTTGCTTCCTACACCAACTGAAAAGATTAATATCTTTCTAAACTGTTAAAATATGTTTAGTCTCTGTAACGGTGCTTGGGGAATCATACCATTCAGAGATAGTACAGGAGCGAGCATTGCAGTTTCTGAGAAGTTTTCTGTCTTCTCTTAGGAATACAAGGATACGTGTGTCTTTTCTCTCCTTTGGGTGCAGGAATGGGGTGGCTGGATCTTTGCCGTACCATCATGTTGGGAGTGCAGGGTCCCAAGTAATTAATGCTTCACTATGTTCTCTTTGTAAGTTGGTTTTATTGAAAAATAAGCTATGTTTTTGAGCTGAAAGTTTGTGGGTTTTAGTAAGTTTAGGAATGGATTAGAAGTAACTGAGTCAAGTTTGCCACTACACTAGACCATGGACTGGAGAGCTCGCTAGAATTCACTTTTATGCTGTGTGGTTCATCATCTTGAACTGTTGAGATCACAGAGATATAAACTTACTGTATGGCATGAAGTTCATTTATTATCTTTCATTCTGTACTCCAACTGTTTATGACAGTTTCAAAAAGTTATGTGTTTTATTACTATTTTTTTAATTTGGCCAAACTTTTGAAAGACCAGCCTATAAATTTGTGTCTGTAAAACTTAAATTCATATTTTGCACTCACAGTTGAATCTTGGAAGGATGCAAGCCTTCTGTGAGGCTAAGGGAGAGTGCCTGCACTTCAGATCTACAGATGCAAACTTTCTGGAAAAAAAAAAAAAGCATCTACAAAAAAGGTCTTGAAAAATTATGTTCAGCTTACTGGAACCACTTGATTAAACAATAAGAGCTGTGTTGGGGCTGATCTTGCAAAGATGAAGATAATTCTCTTTTAAAACCTTCATACGATACAGAACATTTGAGTCACCTAAAAGTTTAAAATGTCATATGCTGGAAAAAACAATAACCACAATTTTTGCACTTTGGTTTGTATTGAAAAAAAGGATTTCCTGTGACTTTTCAGAATTATTTGCAGTAATAAACATTTCAGTGTAAAAGAACATTAGGTAACCTTCCTTTCAGTTCTTTCACACCGCTAACTATTCAGCTGAATTAGAAAGAAAGAATTCAGTGAGATGCAAATGTTGTCTGGAACAAAAAGTTAATTGATTTTAATAATAGTAAAATTATGGAAAGAATAGCAGCATGTAAGAACACCTCTTTTCACACAGCACTACTGAGGATCTTTGTTACCACTTTGACTTCTGTTTGCAATGCTGATTTAAATACAGTTGCAAGAAAGAGGAAGAGCTTGATTCTTACTTGGTTTGCACATCATCAACAGAATCATTAGCAGAATTTCATTTCTTCAGAATACAACTGGTTTATTTGCAGAAACAGGAAGGACTGAGTTTGTGATGACAGTGAAAAAAAGCATCTTATTCCCATAAATTGAGCAGTTTTGCTGTAGAAGTGCAAGATTAAATTCTATGACATGACAGTCATGAGCGACTATTATTATTTACTGTTTGTATTACAGTATTACTGCTAGAAACCCTAATATATGGAACTCTATGACATAAGAGCCACTTTTCAGAGTATGGCCATTGCTGAGGCCAATGGTATTTGTAGCTTTATATAATATTAAAAAAGGTGTTGAATGGCATATCAAAATGTCAGTTATTTTAATAACCATTTTATGTAGTTTTGACAAATTTAATTGTCTAACAGCTAATTATACAAGATACTGTACTCCATAAAAGTTAGCTACTAATGGCAAACCAGGTAGCTGTTAGAGGCTACAGCTGTCTATTTTCTTTTATATCTTAAACAAAAGTTGCTGGAAGCAATTTCATCCAATACAGAGAAAGAGTCTCCCTTTCACATAGTCAGTACTGAGAATAAAATAATTTAAGTTTTCTTTATTTTAAAATTTCTAAGTATTTTTTTTTGTATTAAAGGCTAAACACTTTTCTCATTTAAGAAATAAATGGTCAAAAGCTGCATCTGCTTTCATGCAATAATATCATGTAATAAGGATTCCAGTGCATGTTTGGGATAATGAATATATGTTACTGTACATATTGTAATTAATGTGCCCTGGAATTGAGGGCGACAAAAAAGAAAATATTGAAAAGTTGCTTAAATTTTAATCTTCTCCTTGACTGAGCAAATCCACAGCATGGCATACTTAAAGATTTTTCAGGCAGGAATAAACTCCCCCAAAAAACAGGAGTGATAATTTCCATAATGAAGCGGTCAGAATACAAAAACAAGACAAAAAGATTTTGATGAGCAAAAGATAAATAACATTCCTTCTCATTAATCAGACTATTTGCAGTGTGGGATGTCATGCACACAACTCATGCACATACCCTTTGCTGACTGCAGTATCTGTGCACGCACAAATATACAAACATTTGCTTCAGTGCAAATTTTGCAGGAGGCTCCCTGTCTCCAGTTGGAGACTAAGCTTTGGGATAGGAAGGGTGTCCTCCTCATCGCTAGCTGGCTTTTGTGAACCTGTTTTATTTGGGTGGGACCATTCATATTGAAAAGAGTGGGAACATTCATACAGACGTGTTCTGTTCTCCACATGCTGCAACAGTAACAACTGAGGATGATAATGTCTTAATTTGCTCAGACTCAGTCTTAGGCACTTACTTGATTATGTCTTAGACAAGCCATTGAATGGAGAAGTCCGCATACATGCTACCTGCTTCTCCTTATATCCTAAATGGTAGTCTGTGTTCTGTTTCAGCAAGGAAATGTACGCTGCTCTGGACCCAGGAGATACTGGCTCCTGTGCAGCTCCTTTCTGGGAAATTGTGTTTAGTAAGATGCTCTTGAGAGTGAAAATAAAATACAAACCATGTTATGTGAGTGGTGGCTGGTAAAGGAAGCCACATGGCCCATTTGGCTTGTCCTTTTGGAACTGTTCCAATTCAGATATACTTAATAGTGTAAGCC
The DNA here is from genome assembly GCF_003343035.1 of Apteryx rowi. NCBI lineage: Eukaryota > Metazoa > Chordata > Aves > Apterygiformes > Apterygidae > Apteryx > Apteryx rowi. The sequence continues at coordinate 1,611,803 of NW_020447997.1, read as the reverse complement.
AGAGTAAATCCCATTTTGTAGGAGAGCAATGCAGCCAAGTCCCAAAGGGGAGATATGGAGAGCAACATGATTAAAAGCAGAGAGGCAGTTGGATGGGTGAGTTGCAGACAGACTCACTGAAAAATCACATAAACCATCTGTCTGATCCAGCATGGCTTCTTGACTCTTTTGTGCTGATACCCAGAGGTTGTCTCCCCCACTAACCCCTAAGAGCCCCAGGAGAAAAGGTACTAAACCAGGAGTTGCCAGAGATCGAAAAGCTCCCTGAGTGCTCTTTTTCACTGGAGGCCTTAGGGCAGCCCCAGCTATGGCAGACTGAGGCTGTGTCAGGGGCTGGGAGCTGTGTTTGGGCACTGGCATCTCAGCCTGTCCTGGTATGAACCTGCTGGTCTTCTCCCACCTTGGGGCCTATTGCACAGGTGTAGGATGGAGGACCATTCCCAGAAGTTGGTTCCAAACACTCCGTGTAAAAAATTAAATTACTCTGCATCCATTTCAAAGAAAATAAATGTCTCCCTTTTCAACTGTTTGTTGAAAACTTTATAGGTATATTTCTTTTTTTGTAGATACTTACTCTAAATTCCAAATGGCACAATGAAACTTTGGAGTTTGGGTGTTTATCATGTGACAGCACCAAGGCAAATGCAAAAAATGGTGCAAGAGTTTACAAATGATCTACAAACATAAATATCCAGCATAATGCAGGCTCCTCATTGCCCATGCTGCAAATATAACTTAGTTGCATTAAAAAGGTGTCAGTCCAAGTTTGTTATATAGAAATCACACAAGAGTTTAAGTGTAACGTTTTCTAAGCTTGATGGAACCTTATAAAGTGAATATCATATAGTTCAAGACAGTAATCAAAGGCTCAAGGTAACCAAAACCACATGCAATTTGCATTTGGTAATGGACTGAAAAATGTGGGTTTTCTGTTGCCCCAGTTCTTGTTCCAGAATGTAATTAAAGAAGCTGTGCTATGCCTTGGGGAATAATTCAAGGCCTGATACTCAAAAAAAACCCTGCTCCCCTGGGAGAGTAGGTCTAAGAGTAGCCCAAACACCAGCCACCCCAGTGTTCCCCACACAGGCAATAACGGCAGCTGTTCTGTACACCATCAGAGCCACCTCTACAGCCCGGCACTTCTAGGTTCCTGCAGGTTAGTGTTGCCCACTGAATCCTGAAACAGCCTGAAACCAGGTGCTTTGACAAGCAGGGAGAGTGATGCTATGTCAGTATTACCAAGTAGTGCAGTCCAGGAGAAGCAGATCTGTGAAGCAGCTGGTTCAGAGCACCTGACTGTGGACGTCAGGGGATTTCTTAGGAGTATGTCTAGTCTGATCCAATAGACTGCCTATCCATTAATGGTCAGCTCATTTGGTGTGCTTCTGGAGCTCCCCTGCTGCTTTAGTTTCATCTGAAAATAATTAAGTTTGCACTCTCTGAGGCCACACTGCAAGGCAAACCACAGCATGAGTAGGTTTGACCAGGAGATGTTATCTAAACTGCATAGTGAGTGACTTTCTCAAGGCCTGGCATCTCAAATCTTTTCAACTTGGCAGGCAGAGCCCTTCACACCCCCAGCTGAAGGCCTGGTTTTTGACTTATGAATGATTAATCTTGTGATTTTTACATTTCATTTTCAAAGCTTCCAGTTTGGAAAATAATATTGCAAAACTTCAGGGAACCACCCAAAGATGGTAACTTTAGTACTTAATAGTATGTGGTCTGTGATGTTGTTCTCCAGAGAAACAGAAATAGGCGATCTGTGGGATAGGATTACATCTGGCTACCTTCCAGAGGTGCTAGGTGGGTCACAGATTTAGATACTATCAGTTAACCTCTAGAGAGAGAATGTATTGACCCATTTCATTGTTACTGTTGCAGTTATTAGCTGATAACTATTACAAAATTTTTGATGTTGAGAAGCCACAAATGAGCCTATGGGAAATAAATGGGTTCACCTCTGCCCTGCTCCTGGCACAGGTGCTATCCAGAGGTGGTAAAGCCCATCCCGGTGGCATGAAATGGCTTTCAGAGGAGATGGGACTCAGCTGTGCTGCAGGCCCTGACCTCTTGCCTCTCTTTCACTTTGTAACAGGATTAAGACATAGCAATGCAAGCTGTCACTCTTGCATTCATGGTGTCTCTTTTTCAAGGATTTCTGCCTCCAGACTTATAAGGGGGCCCCTTTCATTAGTTCCAATTTAAGTTAAGGGTTTAATATTTATCTGTTCTTAAAGAGAAACTACTTAATAGCTGACAGAGCCTAAAAGCAATAGCAATAAATAACAGCAGCAAAGTCCGCTTCCTTACAATTAACTTTGTACTGAAGCTAACTTGCAAAGTCTAAATATAAATCAAGATACCCAAGCAGCTGAGAAGCTGCAGTTTAATCTACGTACAACTCTTTTCAGCTTTAGCCAAGAGAAATTCAGTCAGATTATGAACCACGATTTTGTAGCTTCATTTTCTGCTATATTCATACAGGGAATATACAAGAAAATAGGCTCTGGGTTTGCATTTCCTTCTAGCCTTGTGCAGCAGAACATTAAATAATAGCATTTGCTGGTCTAGTCTGCACTTTAATACGTTTTCTTCACTTGCTTAATTGTATTAATGGAAAGAGGAGGATGATTTTGTGGCTAGGGCAGAGTACTGGAAGTCAGGTGATCTGGGTTATATTCAGAGTTCTGCCACAGGCTTCCTGTGCAGCCTGCTCTAATCAAGTTTGCTAATATATAAAATGAAGGTAATGACATTTCCCCTTCTTACCAGGGTGTTGTGACACTTAATTCATTAATGTTTGTAAAGTGCTTTGTGCTCCTTGCTTCTAAATGTGCTCCTTACTGTAATATCTTATGGATGGTATTAAAGTTGAGAATAATGTTACTTTAGTGCCTGTGCTAAAAGTTGGCTGAAGTGTAGTAAAGGCCATTATTTTCATGTATTTTATGAGCTACTGGAATCTTTTAGATGACTTACTTGAAATTTAGCTAATAGAGTTATAAAATATACTATGTCAGTACTATGCCTGATTTTTATTTTTTGTGTCCTTTCACTATGATGAAATATTTAGCAATAAGCAAGACTATCTTGTTCAGACTAAGAGGAGGAAGAAAGTTTGGCATAAATACTCTAGCTGTTTCACTTCCAGCTCTGTTACAGAGCCAACTCTCTACCCTGGTAAATCCCCAAACAGTTCTGTGTCCCAGGGCAAAATGCACTGAAAACTTGACCAAGAAATGAAGACAAAAATATTTTTAGATAGGAAAATGAGGAGTTGTAGTATTTACCTAAATTGCTGCAGGACTTGGCAAGTGTATAATTTATGTAGTACAGTTAAAAACAAAACAAAAAATACTTTTAAAATCTCTGAAGATTCAGCAATGCAACTCCCAGTAAATTCACTAATAGTCACATGGTTAAATCTCTATGTAGCACAGGAAAATAACTCAGCTAAAGTTTAGTCTCTCTTAAATGTGGAATACAATATATTGTTTAGAGCAAATGGAAGTTGTGCACAGAAGTGAAAGAAGAATAAAATGCTGAGTTCTTAAAATTAAGAGCAAGAATAGTATTAATGTTCATTGTGCACATGTGGATTTTTTAGAATGTGGTAATTCACTAAAATGCTAATCCTCTATAAAATCAAATGATTATCAGACAATTGTAATAGGTAAACCTATCTGTTTTTAATAGCCAGTGATAATTACATCAGGGGAAAAAAAGAATTACAGACTTACCATAAATAGAAGCAATTCATTCAAGGCTGTGCAGTTTGTCAGAGAATAACCACGCTGCTGATACAGCATAAGAAAAAGCATGCATGTCCCCGTACAAGCACTGTCCAACATTAAATTAGTAGGAAGGAAAGCAGCTGACACTTACTATCAATATAAAAGTTCCCAGGAATTCTGAGAGGGCTTCTTTAACCAAGCTGTTCTTCAAGGCAAATTTCTCCTTTAAACTCCTTTTGTTTTTCCGGCTCATTTTTGCTTCCTCTATTGCTCTGGAGCCCTAGCTACAAATACACACAAAATTTGCTCTGTAATCGTCCCTGCTTCAGCTGAACTTTGACACTTTTACTTATACATTGAAATATCAGATTTCATCCTGTACAGCCAGTGAAATCATCTGACCGCAGGCATTGACAGAACCAACTCAACATGCCCTAACAATTCATCATGAGTTTTCCGTTCTGTGCCTTCTCTGAGTATGCTTCTATTTATACTGGCTAGATAACACCAGTAAGTTCACAATCAGAACTTTTCTTTTTTCCTGCAGAATGGATTAATCATTACCTTTCGTGCTACATTACCTTTTTTTTCTGGAAAAAGTGGATAAGATATTATTCCTGTCACCCTGATCAAAAAAGACAAAGAGAGATACTACAAAATAAGGAACAAAAATAAGGAGCAAAATTTTGCTCTGACCTAATTGGGATTTAAGCTATGCTACTATTGGCTGTTTGAAAACTTTTCAAGGGGAGGTTGTAAAAGAGAGTGAATGCTTGTGAGGACACTGTACTCTAGCCTGTAAACAAAAGCCCCTATTTTGTCAGTTCTGAGGGATTTCAGTAGCTAATGAGGAATCTTACTTTGGAAGTGTGTTGAATTTGTATATTCATACACAATACTCTTTTTGGACTAAATGCCTTGCTCTCTAGTGACCTGCCCTGTTTACAAAAGAGCAATGAGGCAGAATAAATTAGGAACGTTTAATGAAATCTGCTTCGGTCCAGTGGCTGTCTATAGTGCAGTATAGGCAAGTGAGGCACTGAGAATATGTCTTCAATACGTTTCGCTTTTAAGTGCATAAGTTCTACAAGATGAAGCATTATAGTATTATTTTCCACAGTTTTAAGTAAAAACTGATGATGCTGAATATCTCCAAGAACTGGGCCTCCTGGAGAAAAATATTACACTCTTAATCTCTTAAGCATCTTGAATGTTTTTAACAGATGTGATACTGACTTGACTAACATGTTGTCTGATTCATTTACAAAGATTTTCTTTATTTGGCTTGACAGTAAAACCTTGGCCCAATTCTGGAGGTTATTTTGGCATGTGTTGTAGATTCTGAGTGACTTGGTTTGTATCTGTCCTAAACCTTTTTTCCTCGGTGGTAAATGCGTTTAGGCCTGTAAGTGACGTTGCCTGCTTTGAATAAGGCAGAGCCTTATAGGTTCAGGCATACGGGCCACTTCCCTGCTGTCTCATCAGTGCTCGTACTTCCCTCAAGCTTGGGCTCGATGCAGCTGTAGCCACCTCACCACCACCAATTTCATCCCTTAACCACCCAGTTTCTCCAAACCATCCAATTTCATCCCTTAACCGCTTTTCTGTGTCCTTTTACCCACCTATCTCTACCTCTGCATTCAAATACCACTCCACCATCAGCCCATAGGGAGCCACACAGGTGATGGGTTATGTGCTAACTGCATCTGTAGCAGCGCTGCAAGGAACCAGGGGAGCAGCTGGGCACCAGCAGCTACAAACAGTCCTTTGCAGGGATTTAAGCCTCAGTGCAGGTCAGCTGTCGTGCAGAGACAGCCAGGAGCGGCCTCTGGGAAGCCCCTGGAAATAGCTTGTGTATTGCAGTTTGAAAACCTTTACCCTACGCACTGCAAAACAAAGATATTATTCAGGACCTTAATTATCACAGCATGTTAAAGTATATGTTTATTATATCTATGAGAGAAGAAGTCTTTCAGAATTATGTGTACAGTAGGACAGAAGGAGAATCCCGAGGAGGCCATTCACTACAGCAAGAATGAGATAAACCACTTCCTCTCTTCCAGGAAAATGAGAAATAAATAACTACATTTATGAAAACAGTTTTTTAGTTATCTCTCCAGAGTAGCTTTTTCTCTTACACAGATGCAGACCTTCCTCACAAAGTATTATGCCAATGCCTCTCAGTTTAGTCTCATAACAGGTGTGAAAGTGTTATCTTCATTTCTCAACTAACAATAGTGCAATAGCGTGTCAGTGACAGTCAGAAACCCCTACTCATTTGTCCAGACCATGTTGCCTTCCCTGTAATGATTTTCTGTTTTTCAGGGTGGATAACCAAGTTCCTGATGCAAATATGTGCATCCTACATTTGCTTTCTTCAGGTTTTCTTTAATACTTCATAGAACTCACATAATTTAACTCCATTAGAACTTAAGAACTGTGATGCTAAGTTAGACCAAAGCTCCTTCGTGTGGCTCCACAACCAGATTCCAGCAGAGGCTGGTAGTGGTTGCTCCAAGAAAGAGCAGAAGAACATGGCACATAGGAAATGACTACTCCCTTGGTATATCCTTCCTGCTTTTGGCAACCAGCAGTTTATAGTCAATGCTGCACTTTGCAAAAGGGGGCAACAGAAAAATTGAACTCAGTACATCCTTTCATTGTATTCAGAAAGAGGTTTTAAAGAAATTTTCCAAATCTAACAAATATGTACATGGCATTACAAGAAAGTCAAGTGAAATGTAAAGATAAAAGAAATGCCATGAAAGTTTCGACATTAATTACTAGCCCATATGATCCATGTTCCCTGTTACTGGCATTTTGTCACATACAATAATTGGATGAGCTGGTTGAGCAATGGAAAGAAAATACTCCATGATTACTGTTCTCTACTGGTCTCCTTCATCTGGTCCCTGCTCCCAGTGTCATAATGGTAACAATACTGGCAGTGTCACCCATGTAATATCAACTGCTGTGGAGTCTGAGGGAAGTTAAACAAACAGAAGCGCAAGGGAGAATATTAAAAATAAAAAGACATCCTTCAAAAATGGAAGTCATATATAAGCAAGGAGCATAAAAGTGTATAAACTCTGTCAAATTAAATGTAGAACCACAACAGAGCTGACCAAAAAGGTTTTAAGGAGCACCTTGCCAAGAATGTAGAAGTAATAATATAAACTTTTTCAAATTATATCACCAGAAGAGTCCTGCAGGAGAGTAAGTAAAACTATAGAGGATGAAAGCATAGAAGAAGCATTCAAGGAGGGTACTTCCATAGCAGAGAAGCTAGAGCTTTCTTTGCATTGCTAAAGAGCCAAACTTTAGGTGGGTTGAGTGTGAGGAACCATCCTAAATGAATTCTCAGTAGGAGACACTTTAAGAGAAATTGGTACATTAAACGGTAACTAATTGCTGGAGCCATGCGGTGTTTCCCCTAAGGGATTCTAATGTTCAGTTACTGAAGTGCCAGTGGGTCGTCTTTTGCTGTACTCAATGCAAATGTCAGCAAAAAAGAACGCAGCAAATGTACCACTGGTCTCTCAAACAAGGCTCCAAGGGTGACCATGGGAACTACAATGCTGTCAGTGTGACTTCTTTGCAAAGAAAATTAGTTGCGCTATAGTAAAGGATAAAATCAATAGACACACAGATAAAGCTGGTATTCTGTAGAACCATCAAAATGGTTTCTGTTAAGGGAGGTTATGCTTCACAAATCTATTGACTTTCTTTAAAGACGTCAACAAATATGCTGATATTATTGTTCATGCTTGAATGTATGATCAGTGTAACCTTAGAACTGAGATCACAAAACCAAGACCCTTGGGACCCTTACCCCAAGGCAGTCTGCACTGAACTACTCCTTCTCTTCACCTGGATTCAAGCAGAGCAAGAATTCATACAGTATGTATAACCTAAACCATTTTTATGAGTAATCTTCATTCCTACAGAAATAGCAAAGTAGAGAATAATACACATAGCTCCCACAGTTTAATTCTCATGGGTAACAATATATACTGTACTGAATTTTTAATAGTACATCATTCAGAGTATCACATAAATTGTTATTACTGATGTAATAAAACCTAAACCAACACAGCTGGAGAGACCAAGGCTATAAATATACCATATATTTTTTTGTATTGTAATAATATAGGCCAAATTATTTTCAAGTCTAAATCTGCTGATTTTAATTGAATTAGACAAGGTCTGAATATGTACATTTGCTATAATTCATGTCCCTGTACAAATGCCTTTGCTTGATTTATATTTATATTTGCACAGAAAAAATGCTGCATGGTCCTCCTTAAAGGATATTCTTTGTTCTGTGGATTGATTGTACTGCTGGGCAACTCAAAAAACATCAGGGGAAGAAGATCTGAGCACACTGTAATTCAGAATTCTAAGGTATTTGAGTACCTAAAAAAACCCATTTCTTTAGTTCTTGTGCTTTTTGATCATTCCTCCATCTCTGTTGTAGTCCCTGGTGTATTAGTGCTATTATATGTCTCACAGGGGCAAACATCTGCAATGTACAGCTTGGGTCTAGCTGAGCCCACTTTGGAGGCAGGGTAGCGCACACACGGTGACCTCTTGAGAATGTCTTTGTTCTTTCTTCTCCGTTTCTGTCAACTTGGTGTTCAGATAAAACACTGCAATTCAGATCATGCATATGAGATCAAAAAGACACCACATACCTATGTCTCAAACTTTTTGCCAGTATCTTCAAGGTCTGATTAAAAGCTCACTGAAGCCCACTACTGCTGACACTGATTTCAGTGAGAATTAAATTGGTCTGTGTCTGGAGCAGGACCCCAAACTTTTCTTTGTTCTTGACTGGCTGGGCACACCAGCAGGGCTCAGTGTGTGCTGATACATACATCGTTATATAACTGATGATCGCAAAGTTTATAATTTGTTGTACTGACCTGTCAGTGTAGAATATAGGCTCTGTTGGTTCCCCAGTTGGCTTAATCTCTACGATAGCCGCGCAGCTTTGCGCTGGAACACGTGCTCTCCCTGGCGCAGTTCGGCACAGATAACATTCCTCCCTGAAGGGGCTCCGGGACGGGGCTCTCCCTGCTAGCAAAAAATGAAGGTGTTAGGGAAATGCTCTGCAGATCTTTTTGTGTGCCAGTGTTATCTGCTGCACTAGGCAGTGCTTCCTCTTAAATGTGTTGGATATGGTTCTAGTAGAAGCTTATCGGGTAGGTTATAGTATGGGCAGGTCTGACTTTCTGAATGCATCTGGAAAAAGACTATTTAAGAACTTTGCTGTTAGAGAACAGATCAATTTAGTACAGACAAGCACTCTGTTGCAGCCAATTCCCTGTCCTTTTTTTCCGCACTTTCCCTTTTTTGGAACAGTTAATGTCCATGAGCAGTAAATGCAAGGGAAGATGTTTGACAGCATGGTCTTTTTAAAAAAAAAACAAAAAAACACACAACTTTCTCTGTTTCAGAATTCTTTATAAAAAAGTCCTCAAAATGGAGATAAAAGTTTTAAATTCACCTCTGCTATTAAGAACAAAAGATTTCTTGGTAAATGTATCCGTGTAGCATGAAGAAAATCTCAAAGTGTATCCTATGGGCCTTGCAATAATATAAGCCCTATGTTTTTTTAATCAGAATGGGATACATTATCAAAACCTTTTATCTTTCTGTTCCCTATAGCAGCAGACACACTGTGACTTTTTATGGCTACCGATATAGCTACAGGGTTCTGAAGAGCAGGAGATCTGAGCCTACCTAGTTAGTAAAAAACATTTAACATGAATGCCAAAGGTAATGACAGACTTGACTCCATTAATGCTTAAAAAAAGGCAAAATAGTGCATTTGGCAAACAAATAGATGTAGCTAAACGAGAGCAGATTTGTGGTTCTGAACCATAGCTATTCTCAGGAAAGTGTCAGTTTTCTGCATCAGACTTACCAACCTACTTACCATCAGCTGTCTCCACTCCAGGTGGCCTCCAAAGATGTTTTGGGGTCTAGCCACATTTTCACTCTCTGTTACAGAAATATTTGCTACAAGAGATGCTGTTTGTGGTGCTCTGTTCCCTCTCTCCCGTTCTATTTGTTTCGATTCTGTGCTCCAAACACTCATCCCTCATCTTCTAGTAGGTGAGGTGCTACTCTGCCTGTTTTTCACTCTTTTAATTCCCTTTCATTCAGAATGGTTCACATTTGAACGTTTAAATCCACTGTCGTTCCAGAAACATAAGTTTTGCTTCTGGAATTCCTTTTATATATGAGATACTAACAGTATAGATGAGAAAAATATCTTGGACTTCTGTATAATAATGTTGGATTGTCAGGCCCAATTCCTTTGTCATTCCACGGTCAAGACTTTTTAATCGAAAAAGATTGCTCTGAGGTTAACAGCATACTCTTCATAGGATATACATGGGAGCACACCCAAGCAGCAATCCTTTGTTACTTCTACGCTGTATCCATATTCATTAAGGTAATGAATCTATTAATTGAATATGTAAGTTCAGGTAATTAAATATAAGACTTATTTCTTTAGTTTAAAGGGTAATAATAAAAAATTTAAACTTGCAGACTAGATCATGCATTTAGTGATGATAAATGTGACCTGGAAAGTGCAATATTCCAATATGAATTAGTTAATTGCATCCGTTCATTAGGTGATACACATTAGCAAAAGGTCAATTCATTTGAGGCTTGATGTGTTTTACAAATAATAAATTCAAACAGGTAAATTGAAGAGAAATTCAAAATAGAAAGGTGATATATATATTTAAACTCAGCACAGAGTTCCTACAACCAAGAACACACTAGTTATAGCTTTGCAGTTAAGAGCCTGCATGCTTTAGAGCAGCGCTGTAGGCGCTGCATGTCACCATCACACATGCTGTGGTTTAAAATCAGGGTGCTCTGTTGCAGCGACTGGGCCAAAGCAGCCCCATGGCCCTGCCCTGGCTGCGCGCAGCGCGGGGACAAGCTGACCAGCGTGGGCGAGGCGCCTTGGGACATCTCCAGAGCTGAGGAGCAGCCCCTCGCTCTGGCTCCCCAGCCAGCGTACCTGGCCTCCTGCACAGCTCGTGGTGACAGGTTACGTTTAACCCTGCTCTGCCATGGTAATATCCACCTGGGAAGGCGACCCATTTCTGAAGTGAGCGAAGCGTTAACAATCTTCCAAACATGTCCTGCTTATTGCTGTCACTGCAACTGAACTATCTGTGGCTTGGTTAAATTCTTCAACTGGAGTTTAAATTTAGGACTGACTTTACTATAGCAACAATTTACAGTTCTGCTGGGTGTAAAATGTCCAGTATCACAGATTAGAAAGCTGTCCTGTTATACTCATTTTTAGTAAAAAAATTTTCAAATGAGGTTTCTTCATTGGTCATTTCTGGATTTTCAGTAATACAAAAATCATTCCTCTTGATATCAGCATTTATTTTAGAGTTTATGTTAAAATAATGTAAAAGTAAAATAAAAGTATATATTTCTCATTTCTGTAGAACTTAAAATGTATCCAGAGTCATTCTCAAACAATTATTATAAAGATTTGTAGTATTAAGACAATGAATTCATTGGGATATTTGAAAATTTCTATAATTTTTAGAGGATCATCACAGTATTGTGGGTATTGCTTTACAAAAAATACTGCTTATGCATATGGCTATTTTTATCTTACATGTATAATATATCTTTATCTAGAGTAAGGACCGATACCATTCTGCATGCAATCCAAGGGCCATAATTCTTAAAAGATGTCAAACAATCAACTCCTTTCAAATGATCAGGCTTAGAGACATTTAGAGAATAGATTCAATTAACCCAGAGGAAAAAAGTGCTACAGTGTGTGATTTATATTTGCAGATAAATTAAAACACAAGTATCTCCTGAAGATCATTTGCTGCCATCATGGTCAGTAATGAAAATAGCAGGCAATTAACATGGAACACCTAAGGCTGAAGCTTTTACTCTACACAGCAGAACATCAAGTTCAGATTTCATAAGTGCAAATCTGAGTTTAAAAAGTAACTTAGTGGAAGTTTCTTTTTGGTCCCTATTTTTCCTCCATAAGAGATTTCTAAAGCACATAAGAAATGGGATGGACATTTATTGAGGCAGAAGGCAAAAGGAGCAGAAGAGTAAGTTCTCTCAATCAATACTAAATTTGTATGAGAAGCCAGAGATATCAGTGCTAAATGGTAGAGGGATAGCTGAGTGAATTATATATAAAAAAGAACTTATGGGTCAGATGGAAATCAATTCAGGGGAGGGTTTTGAAGTTGATCTTGGAATGAATCACTGCAAGTGTCTGTCAGAATGATGTGATTTGGTTCCTTTGTGTGTGTGACAAAGTGCTTAGAAAATGTCTAGAGCTCACCAAAGAGCATAAGAAATACTCATGGTGCAAAGGATTTGAAGTCGTAAGAAGATCTTTGCGATTTTGGAGTTAATGTAGCCCCTGTACATTTCAGGGGTGTATCAGCATATGCCTTGATATGACTGCTCTGTCCAAAACAGGTATTTCGGATACAAATGTTTTTTTCCAAGCCTCTAGTTTATGGCCTATATTCCTTCAGGCAATGGGAGCATAGTAATAATGGGCAGAAAAACACCAGTACTCTGAGCAACCTGTGAATGCCTTGATTACAACTGTATTGTCTTCAACACCAGAGCTCTGTCATTTGCACCCTCTAAAACTACCAAATGTCCTGTTTCCATCAGATGGTATTTGCATGAGTGACATCTGTGTGCTTGTCTACAAATAATACTAGGTGCTGGCAGTAGGCAGAGAAATTCACAGAAACACAGAATGGTTGAGGTTGGAAGGGACCTCTGGAGATCATCTAGTCCAACCCCCCTGCTCAAACAGGGTCACCTAGAGCACATTGTACAAGATCGCATCCAGGCGTGTTTGAATATGTCCAGAGAAGGAGTCTCCACCACCTCTCTGGGCAACCTGTTCCAGTGCTCTGTCACCCTCACAGTAAAGAAGTTTTTCCTCATATTCAGATGGAACTTCCTGTGTTTCAGTTTGTGCCTGTTGCCTCTTGTCCTGTCGCTGGGCACCACTGAAAATAGTCTAATAATTAAATTAAATTAAGACTTGTAAAGGAAACAAGGCTGTTTCTTCAAATGTTATTTTCCATTTGTGTTAATCTAAATATAAAACTAAAACTCTTCAAGAATGAGTTTGATCTTGGCTGTATACCAGCCTAAATTCTAACACTTAAGTAAGAAACAGACTCACTTGGTAGTTCTTCATTTTCTTGACAATTCTTTCTTCACAAAGTGTGAAGACAGTAATATCTTTGTCATTACAACCTGAAACAGGACATATTTGTTTCCTGATCGGAAGTTGCTGTCTAAATAGGAGTTTAATTAAAACCCTTTCATGTGAGAAAAAATAAGCCAGTCTGACTTAACTGTCAGTTTATTTAATATTGTGACTCACTCCTCCCCCCATCCCACCCCAACACACACACACACACTGCAGGACTGCAATAAGAATAATGGTTTTGCTGCCATACCCAGGTGTTTGGGGACTGCAGAACTTGAGTCCTGGCTAGTGTTTCTGTTCTTTTTGTTCTTGGTAAATGTTGGACTTGCTGTCGTTTTCCACAAATTAGATTGGTTTACTTCTGTAATCATTGTTATTACTGAGTTATTGTTCTAATGCCCAAAGCAACAGGTGTAGCAATCCCTCCCACAAAGAAATTGCATTAAATATTAAATATTCACTTGCATGATTTGAAGCCATGACATTTGCTATCACAAAGTAGCCTGTGTAGTGCTGACTCATTGAACCAGCTCATTGAGCTGGGCTCCCTACGTGCGGAGTAGCATTGTGGACCTGGCTCCTAATTCTGTTTGGCAAAGCTGTTGTACGTGATGAAAACCCACTTGTGGTCTTGGCACTGAGGCCTACATCTCTCTTTGCAGATGGAGGAAGAGGCAGTGCTATTGGTGGCTGGCTGTGAGAAGGCAGACGTCCCCCAGGAGCCCTCTGAGGCCAGTCGTTGACCGGAGAGCCTGTGGCGGGGCAGTGGGCACGCATGGTGCCGTTCACCGCCTGGGGAACGCGTGCGAGGCATAGTTAGCAATTAGTCTAAAGGTGAGTCGGCTCTGATTTCTTTTGCAAATGAAATTGCTTTTAGCTGTAAAAGGAACATAATCCATATGACAAGGAATTGGTGGAGGCTGAAGAAGACAAGAAATAATTAGAGGCACAGGAGCTCGGTGACAATATCACAGCTTAAAGCATTTCCAGATTATGTGGGTTTGAACTGCATCTTCAGATGCACTGCAACCTCTCCTCTCCAAAACCTCCTGAAAACTTTATTGACTGTATTTAAGAATGAAATTGTTGTACAGTCTCCTCATTCCTCAAACGTGTGTAAATGCAGTCCCTTTTTGAAGGAGCACGTCCCCATTCTGATTTATTTTAAGTCAGCTTTTAGAATGTGTCATCCTTGTGATGAAGTGTTAGGTCTGTATTGCCAGTGTGCCATTAAAAATTGAATTTCCGACGTTTAAAAGTCTCACTCATCCCAAGTGTCGCAATTTGACAGCTCTACATGTCACATTACAGCACAGTATTATGGATCCATTTCCTCTGTCATGAAAAAAGAAAAGAAATATGAAAAATGAGAGAGAGCAAAATCTTTACCTCCTTTTTCATTATTCATCTGGAAATTCACAGAAATATGCATGTTAGCCCTGAAATGACTTAAACGGCCCTCTATATTTTATGATGCCTGTCTGTGCGCAAGCAAACTTTGTCCCATGCTCTTGTACAAATATTAAGAATATGCTATGTCAGTCTTGTCAATAGTCTGTGAACTTGTAAAACAAGCAAGAAGGAACATCTATGGGATCAACAAATGGGTATTGTAACAAAATCAAAACATGACCAGATCCTGTTGTTTATTCTTAACAAGGTCAATAAAAAGGTCATGTGATATATTTCTTGCTACTTTGTTTTTGCCAACTCTGGACAGCCATTCACTTTCCTGCCCTTTCTCCGTTTATCTAACTTCAAAACATGACATCTGATCAGCTTCAAAATGTTGGGGTGTTTGCATCAGTAAGCAAAACCTTATTGATTTTGCTGAAAGTAACAAAAATGGTCTGAGCTTCAGATATGTTTTCTGCCTAGAACTTTTGTCCCCGCAGAACTTGAGGACTTTGGCCAGAAGTTTCTGATGTCCATCAGCCCAGTCAGAGCACAAGCTGAAGCCATCTGCTGTTTCATCCAGCGAGCTGGGACAGACGTCCAGTGCACATGCGCTGCTTGGCGCACGTTGATGAGTTTGACACAGTGAGTAATGGCACCAGGTTGTATTTGGCTGCTGCCTTTCCCAGGGACCCAGCCACCCCTCCCTGTTATATGTCATGCCCAACCTCTTCCATGATGTGGCCTCCCAGCTACGAGGGTCCTCCAAAAAATAATAGCTGGGAACAGGTGGCTGTTGCCTGAATAAATATTCTGGCCTTCAGTCCTTGTCCTTTCGCAAAGAACTTTCAAGAAAAGAGAAAGCCACGGCGGGGCTGCAGAAACTACACTGGCAGCAAGCGCCTGCTCTTTTGGTTGCTGCAGAGCTCATAGCAAAAGGGGAAATAGGTCATGGAGGCAAAGGGAGCCCCTGGCGTGGTTGTGGGACCTTGTCAATGGGAAGTGAGGAATGGAGTATCGATCCTTTCCATGAAGGGGGAAGCGGAAACCCAGGAAATGGAACAGCAGCAAGAACCTCCCTTCAGGAAGAGACCTTCACACGGACCGGAGGGGACGGGGCACTCCAAGCCCTCCGGCAGTGCAGGCACTGAGGGAAGCAAGGTGAGCAATGCACCCGGCATCGCCAGCCTGGAGGACACAGTGCGCCTTCGTGCCAGACAGGGACTGGCAGCAGGAATGCTGTCATGGGAGGGAGAAATAACTCCCCATCCAGGCATCTTTGTGTTGGGAGGCCTGGGCACACAGTGGCAGAGTGGGGAACGAGGGCGCGAGGCGAGGGCGGCGCGGGGAACGAGGGCGCGAGGCGAGGGCGGCGCGGGGCCCCGCCACGGCGGCGCGGGGAACGAGGGCTTGAGGCGAGGGCGGCGCGGGGAACGAGGGCGCG